>NC_089581.1:115001389-115368177 GCF_019320115.1 Miscanthus floridulus | reverse complement strand
TAATTGTATTAGCCCTGTAAGTGCAATCAAACCCTAACGTGGGTTTTGGTGTTGATGACCACCTAATTAGAGAACTAATGATATTTATTAAGATGACAAGCAGGGAATTCATTATAGAGGATGTTACATGGAAAGGAGGAGCCCCCAATTACAATTAAGGACGGCATCTCGCTCAAAGGAGTTTTGAATTCTTTTGTCTTTTGAAATTGAGTATGGGAAAAAGCTGTACTATAAAGGGGGACACTACAACTGGTTAAAAATGTACAACCAAATACTCAATCTCTACACAAAACATTCTCACACCTCAGCCAAGACAACCAACTTAACAACTCCTTCACCCTTGCTATCTTGCTGGGTGCGACAGTGCCACACCTAGAGAGAGGCACTACCGCACTTAGGGTGGCACTATCGCACTTAAGTAACCATTGGGAGGCAGGGGGTATTTATACTTTTCCCTATCCTCCACATTGTCTCTCTCTTCTTTCCCAACGGTTCAGACCAACGAAAAACAGCAGGTGCTCATCTCCTCTCTCCTCCATTTATGCCCTTCAAGCTCTCAAGCTTTTCCTTTAACTTCTCCATCAATCCTTGAGAGAAAAAGGTGCCAAAAGTGATTAGAGAGCAGCCCCACCGATTCCCAAAGTCTAAAGAGCATTTGATTCACGTTTTGGCCGGTGGTTGTGTTTGTTACTCTTGGAGCTTGGCTCCTAGCCGGCTAGAGCATCGCCCAGTGTGCTTGCCAAGTTTGTGGCAGCCTCGGGAGGTTTGTAACCACCTCTTGCAGCGAGTAAAATCACTCCTCATCTCAAGAGTTCACTCTCTTGACTTGAGAACGAGGTAGGGTTGCAAAGCCCTAAGCCTTAGTGGTATACCTCAACAACGTGGACTTAGGCAAGCCTTGGTGGCGAGCTGAACCACGGGATAAATCCTTGTGTCATATTGTGCTTGTGTTGCTACACTTGTTTTCTTGTTGTTGTTGATGTGATTTCTAGGGTTTGAGGCCAATCTACTTGTGTGTAGTGTTCCCACCACTTTTAGCTGTTGACTTGAGAACGAGGTGTGGCAGTGCCACGCTCACAGAGCGATTGTGCCGTGGGTGAATTTGACTTTATTTTGAGTTAAATTTTTATAGGCCTATTCACCCCCCTCTAGACGTACCAGAGATCTTATAAGTGGTATCAGAGCGGGTTACCTCATGTGCGCTTCACCACATGAGATATGGAGCCCGGGGGAGGATCTGGTGTTGTGAAGCCCATCAACATCAATCCGGAGGACGTTGGGCTGCATGACACCAACAACAGTGAGCTTAGCGCCTCTACAACGAGCAACTCCATGCTCCCGTAGCTAGAGGCCACCGATGCCGAAAAAGTTCAAAATGAAGAAGAAAGAAGAAGAAAAAGGGTAGCTATAAAAGAGAAAAGAGAAGCAAGAGAGAAGAAGAAGAAGGAGCAGCAGTGGTTAGAAGAGAAGAAAGCAAGAAAAGAAGAAAGAAGACTCAAGAAAGAAGCTAGAAGAAAAAGAAGAGAAGTAAGAAAGAAGAAGGAATAAGAAGCAAAAGCCTCCAATGCATCTTCAAGTGAGCTATCTAGCAACTCTGAAGATGGTGATGATGATGAGTCCTATCAAGTGCATAGCAAGAAGGACAAGAAAGGAAAGGGCAAGAAGAATAACGACAATAAATATGCCGCCGTATCCTTTAACTATTCTTCTATGTCTATGACTAACCATGATCGTAAGTCTTTCATCAATGTGCCCACGAGCAAGTTACCTCATTTCAATAGAACTAACTTTGCCAAGTAGAAGCACTTGATGAGAGCCTATCTTATAGGTCTTCATCCTAGCATTTGGGAGGTTGTTTGTAATGGATTTGAGCTATCGGTTGATCCCAAGAATCCAACCATGAAAGAAATGAGAATCATCCACCTCAACGGTCAAGCTACTAGTGTGCTACTTAGTGCCTTGGATGGTGATGAGTACAATAGAGTGATTGGTGTGGATGTTGCCAAGCAAATTTAGGATACTTTGCATCTTGCACATAAAGAGGTTGACAAAGTGAGAAAGGTAAGAATTGATTTGTTGATGTCCAAGCTCAACCGATTTGTTAACTTAGATGGAGAAGGACCACATGAGATGTTTGATAGGTTGATGACCATGGTGGGCAAAATTAGAGGCTATGGTTGTGATGAGCTAGATGATCATAAAGTTGTCAAGATTATGTTGGAAGCTTATTCACCAAGAAATGAGACCATAGTAACTCTAATTAGAGACAAGAAGAAGTTTGAGTACTTCACACCAAATGATGTACTTTGGAGGATCTTGACCTTTGACATGTAAAGAGAAGAAGCAAATGAGAGGAAGAAGCTTGGAGAATTGCAAGCAAAGCTACAAGGCATCAAGATCAACAATGATGTAGCTCTCAAGGCCAACAAATCAAGCAAGCAAGGCTCTACTAGCAAGCCCAAAGCAATCAAGCAAGTTCAAGAAAGAGTAGAGATCACCTCATCCTCTAGTGAGAGTGAACATGATGATGACTAATATGAGAAAGTGGATGATGTTGCTCTCTTTATGAGGAGGTTTCACAAAGGGTTGAAGAAGCAAGGGTACAAGGTAGTAAAGAGGAAGTTTTCAAACAAGAAGAAGAGGACATGCTATAATTGTGGAAGCATCGATCACTTCATTGCCAAGTGCCCACATGAGATCAAGGAGAAAAAGTATAAGAAAGAGAAGAAGGAGGACAAGGACGACCAGAGAAAGAGCAAGAAAAACATGGGAGAAGCTCACATTGGGCATGAATGTGATTCATCTATTGAAAGTTCAAGTGAAGAAGATGAGAAAGTTGCAACCATTGCTATCCATGAGCCATCTTCTTCACCAAGACTCTTCACCAATATGTCCGATGATGACTACTACTCCCCTCACATTTGTCTTTTGGCAAAGGGTGAGAATGTAAAATCTAAATCCAAGGTCAAAGCTCCTCCACCTCCACCTCCTAGTGATATCTCTAATAGTGATATTAGTGATAGCTCAAGTGATGATGAATCTAGTGATGAAGAAATTGATAAATTAACTAAGAACTTAGATGGAAAGACCAAACTATTCATCACTAAACTAATAGAGGACTTAGAGAGTGTCTAAGCCGAGCTAGAATCTAGAGAGGAAACTCTTATCTAATAAGAGGATCTCTACATTGCTAGCAAGGAAGCTCTTGCATTAGAGAGAAGTGAGGTGGAATCCTTGCGCAAACCCTTGGCCAAAGAACAAGGGGGCCATGCTATCACAAAGAAAAAAAATATTGCTCGCAAGAAAAAATATTATGACTTAGATGAAAAGCACAAAGAACTTGAGTTGCAATATAATATTCTTTGGGATAGCAACTCACATTCCTCTAAGGCAAATGATGCCTCTACTACCTCCACTAGTTAAGGTTGTGAAAAATGATATAATATTGATTTAAATGCTTATTCCACTAACCTTGCAAACATGGAGGTAATGAGAAAAGAAATTGCTAGACTCAATGAGATCATTGGCAAGGGCTGCTTGAGTGGTAAGGCTCAAGTAAGTGACAAGAAGGCAAATGATTCAAAAGTGCCTCAATTCAAGCAAGGGAGACACCCCTCAATCAAGCATGGGATTGGGCACATTGCAGGTGCCAAGACAAATGGAAGAAAGATCATAAATGGCTATAAGTGTGTCAAGTTTGAGAGGAAGGAAAGAGTTGGTACAGATCAGCCTACATAGACAACGACAGTGCCGCAGTGAATGCCGATTGTTGTAGGGTCGAGATGGCGGACTAGAGGAGGTGAATAGTCCTTTCTAAAACTTAATCACACTGGCTAACCGAAACAAGTGCGGAATTAAAACTATCGGTCTAGCCAAGACTATACCCCTCTATCTATGTTCTCTAGCACCTTGCAAAGATCCTAATTAAGCAACTAAGGTGCCAAGCTAGCTAGAGCTCACCTATTCAATTCTAGGAGCAAGGTCACACAAACCTATGCCACTAGTATTTTGCACACCAGGGAGCTTCTACACAATTCTAGTAAGCAAAAGCACAAAGCTCCTAAGCTCACTAGCAATGCTCAATAACAAGGCAACCAAAGTCAAATTAGAGAGCACAAATACTTAGCTACACAAACTAAGCAATATGACTAACAATGTTACACAAACTAAATTAGCCACGCAAGGAAGCTACTTCTATGCTACACAAGCAAGAACATAACTAGTGAGCTACACAAGCTAAATAATTACAAGAGCAACTACACAAGCACAATGTATATGAAGGTAATTACAAGCGTGTGTAAGGGGATTGCAAACCAATAGGAAGAACAATGTTGATACAGTGATTTTCTCCTGAGGTTCACGTGCTTGCCAACTAAAAGGATCAAGATGCCCAAGAGGGGGGTTGAATTGGGCTAATTCTAAAATTCTTTGCAATAATTAAACCCTACACTTAGCCCACTTCACCCCTTGTGCCTAGAATGTGTTTCTAAAGTTCTACCGCACAAAAGTTTTGCAACCTAAGTTTCAATCCTACTCTAGCATGGTAATTCTATGAATGTAAAGATAAGAATTGAATTGCTCAAAGTAAATGCTTAAAGTAAAGAGAGAAGGAGGAATGCGGCGATGTTTTGCTGAGGTATCAGAGAGTCGCCACTCCCCATTAGTCCTCGTTGGAGCACCTGCGCAAGGGTGTAGCTCCCCCTTGATCCGCGCAAGGATCAAGTGCTCTCTATAGGTTGATTCTTTGACACTCCATTGCAGTGAATCACCCACAACCGCTCACAACTTGAGTTGGGTCATCCACAAGCTCCATCGGATTATCACCAAGCTCCCAATCACCACCAAGCCGTGTAGGTGATGGCGATCACCAAGAGTAACAAGCATGAACTCTCACTTGACCACGACAAGCCTAATGAGAAGGGTGGATGCACACTTTGCTACTTGCTTTCACTAATGAGGCCTCTCTCTTGGATTCTCAAATCTCAATCACCTCACTAGAACCTTGCTCTCTTTGGCACTCTCAAGGGTGTTTCTCATCTGTTGAAATAAGCAAAAGTGATCCCTTAAGTGAATAGAGAAAGTATTTATAACCCCTCATTCAAAACAAACAGTTATGTGCCACTGCGGATTGACCATACGCTCCGGTCAGTTCTCCCCACCACCAAGCAGTTAAGTTGTGACCGGACACAGACCAGCATCCGGTCAGCACTGACCCAATGCGTTCGGTCACAAAAACTACCATCTAGAACCTTACTAATGTTGACCGAACTCTACAACCCAGCGTTCAGTCACTTTGCTGCTCAGTGTCTAGTTAGTAGCCAGAACCTGACCAGCGTCCGGTCAGCACTAACCGGACGTGTCCGTTCAGGATTCTCCCTCTCTAGAACCTTATTAGAGTTGACCGGACTCTGGCACCCAGCGTCCGGTCACATTTCACTCAGCGTTCGGTCGCATTCAGATGACTTCACTTTGATCAAATGAACTAATCGGACTCTGTGCCAGTATCCGGTCACACCAGAACCCGTGGAGGGTCAACATTTGACCCTCCATTCACTTCCAACTCGTAATCATATGTGAATGAAGTTTGCTCTAATTGATCTTAGGGCTATTTAGGAGCTACCTAGTGCTAGATTGATAAGTGTGCACCACACCTAACCCACGAGACTCACCTAGGTCAAGCTACTCATCCATACCCCCTTAATAGTACGACCAAAGGAAAAACAAAGTCCTAAACTACTCTAAGTGTCTCTTCAACACCAAACGACACTTAGAACTAGTCCATCCTTAACCTTGTTGTCCATCCTTTAAAAACCGAAATGATTTCCATTGTAGGGGCATGATAACCATGATCGCCCAATCAATTGTCATTACCATGACCTAACTTAATTGCATATGCAAAACACACATTAGTCACAATAATCTTATATTGTCATTAATCATTGAAACCCAACTAGGGGCCTAGATGCTTTCACCAACACACTACGTCCCTGTTGTATCGACTACTCACTTGGTGGTTCGATGGCTAATTGGCATCACCCACCAAGCCTACACGTCGGGCACCGCAAGAACCTACCCCAAAAGTGAGGGTAGCTCAATGACACACTCAATTAGAGTTGCTCTTCGTTGCTCCTGCGGGACGAGCATAATGCCCCTTATAAAGCTCTTCTCTGGAGCACCGCACAAGCTTCTTGTAGGCTTCGATGGAGACCGCCACCAAGTCATCTAGGAGGTGGCAACCTCCAAGAGTAACAAGCACCACTAGTTATGAGACACAGGGATCCCAATCTTCTGTCAGGTAGTGATAACTATCGTTGTGGCAGAGAATGACACACCGATCTGGCTTTAGATCGAAAGATCGAACCCTGCAATCTTAGCACCACAACTCCTCTGATTATCAACCGAGACATGGATCTAGTTGACCTCGCTAAGAAGGCTAATCCCTACCTGCACAACGAAGAACACAAACAAGTACAAGAAAGAAAGCAACCAAATGCCAGATGATTGATTAATCTCACAAAGTTGGGGTCTCACAAACCGATGAATGGCGAAACTGTTCTTGATAGATTAATCTAAGCAAAACCCAAAACCTAATAATGGCAATGGCATATGATTATAAAGGTCTTAGGGTCGTCACCTACTCTAGACACGCCCCCTAATAGGCCCAAACACGATACACGGTCCAACAGACCAAAAGACGTTGTCACAGCACCCTGGTAGATTCTGGACACTGACTTGTTTCAATGATTCCTGTTGATTCTGGAGGCCTTTTGATGTGACACCACTTGGATTGACTTCCTTATAAAATTAGCTTTCCAACCATATGTGGGTCGTTAAAAACGGAATCCAGATGCGTCCTAGGTGACCAGTTTAAGTCAGACTGGTCCTGGAGGTCGAGGTAGACTCGAAATCATGTTGGACCGGGCCTCTGATTTCTGTTGAACGTCCTTGCTGGTCATCAATGCCTCCACCTCTTCCTCTAAGTCTCTCATGACCCTCTCCAATGTTCCTAAGCAAGATAATATCATTAGGTAGTAGTCTATTCTCAAAAGTATGAAAAGGATCGCTTAAGAACGAGCTCACCTCTAAATTGAGTTGACGCATTCGAGCTCAGGTCATTGGACCTTGCATGACGGTTGGAGGATCAGCAGGTACATCTGAAGGAGTGATGTCCTCATCATCCTCCCTCCTCTTGAAACTGAGTCATCCTTGACTCAAGCTCATCTTCTTCTCCCAAATAAGGCTTCAAATCTGCAATGTTAAAGGTGGGACTAACCCCGAACTCAGGTGGTAACTTAAGTTTGTAGGCATTATCATTTACTTTCTCAATTATCTTATAAGGACCAGCTGCTCTTGGCATTAATTTAGACTTATGCAGCTTAGGAAATCTATCTTTTCTCAAATGTAACCAAACTAAATCACTCGGTTCAAGTTTAATTTCTTTTCTACCTTTACTACCAGCAATTCTATACTTTTTATTTATTCTTTCAATATTTGCTTTAGTTGTTTTATGCAACTTACAAATGAATTCAGCACGCTCTCTAGCATCACTATGTGTTCTTTTAGTGGTAGATAAATGCAAAAGATCAATAGGAGCATGAGGGTTAAAACCATACACTACCTGAAAAGGACTTACCTTGGTGGTGGAATATTCCGTCCTGTTATATGCAAACTCCACATGTGGTAAACACTCTTCCCATATCTTCAAATTGCGCTTCAAAATTGCTCTCAACATGGTGGATAATGTTTGATTCACTACCTCAGTTTACCCATTAGTTTGGGAATGACATGTTGTAGAAAATAGCAGCTTGGTCCCCAATTTATTCCACAAAGTGCGTAAAAATGACTCAAGAATTTTACATCACGATCTGAAACAATAGTAGAAGGCATACCATGCAAGCGAACAATTTCTTAAAAGAAAAGGTTAGCAATATGAACAACATCGTCGCTCTTATGACAAGGAATAAAATGTGTCATCTTAGAAAAATAATCAACCACCATAAAAATACTATCCCTCCCTCTCTTAGTCCTTGGCAAACCCAACACAAAATCCATAGATATATCAGCCCAAGGAGTAGAAGGAACAGGAAGAGGCATATACAAACCATGTAGGTTCAACCGTGACTTAGCTTTTTGACATGTGGTTCACCGAGCCACGTACCGTTCTACATCTCGCCTCATCCTAGGCCAAAAGAAATATGTGGATAACACCTCCTCTGTCTTCTTGACTCCAAAATGTCCTATTAATCCGCCTCCATGTGCCTCCTGCAACAACAAAAGACGAACAGAGCCAACTAGAATGCATAGGCGGTTAGCCCTAAACAAAAACCCATCATTGATCATAAACTTATTCCATGTACGTCATTTTCTACAATTTAGCAACACGTCCTTAAAATCAGGATCAAGCGCATATTGTTCTTTTACTGATTCAAGCCCCAAAATCCGACAATCAAGTTGGGACAGCAATGTATATCGTCTAGACAAAGCATCAGCAATCACATTATCCTTTCCTTTCTTGTGTTTGATAATATAAAGAAAAGATTTAATAAATTCAACCCATTTAGCATGCCTACGATTCAGATTATATTGAGAGCGAAGATACTTAAGTGATTCATGATCAGAATGAATAACAAATTCTTTAGGCCACAAATAATGATGCCATATCTCTAAAGAATGGACAAGTGCATACAATTCCTTATCATACGTGGAATAATTAAGAACAGGACCATGTAATTTTTCACTAAAGTAAGCAATGGGTTTACCATCTTGCATAAAAACACCCCCAATGCCAACTCCACTAGCATCATATTCTAGCTTAAAAGTCTAACCAAAATTTAGAAGTTGTAGCAATGGTGCGTGTGTGAGCTTGTCCATCAAAGTGTCAAAGGACTCCTCATGTGCCTTTCCCCAATGAAACACCACCCCTTTCTTTGTTAACTCATGCAACGGGGCAACAATGGTGCTAAAATCTTTGATGAAGCGGCGGTAGAATCCTACAAGACCAAGAAAACTCCTCACCTGTGTGACAGTTTGGGGAACCGACCAGCTCTTTATGGCTTCAATTTTCATCTCATCCAACTCAATTCCCTATGAAGTTACAACATAGCCAAGAAAAGAAACTTGATTCGTGGAAAAGATGCACTTCTCAAGGTTATGAAATAAACGTGCATCACGTAAAGCATTAAAAATAGCACGTAAGTGATCCATATGTTCATCAAAAGACTTGCTATAAATCAATATATCATTAAAGTAAACTACCACAAAATGACCAATAAAAGCTCTTAAAACCTCATTCATTAAGCTCATGAAAGTGCTAGGTGCATTTGTCAAACCAAAAGGCATTACTAACCACTCATACAACCTGAATTTGGTTTTAAGCACAGTTTTTCATTCATCTCTAAGTTTTATTCTAATTTGATGGTAGCCACTTCACAAGTCAATCATGGTGAAAATTATAGAACCACACAACTCATCAAGCATGTCGTCTAGCCTAGGAATAGGATGACGATACTAAATAGTAATATTATTGATGGCTCTACAATCAACACACATACGTCAAGTTCTATCTTTCTTAGGAACCAAAAGTATAGGAACGACATAAGTACTAAGGCTTTCACATACATACCCGCGGTCCAAAAGGTCTTGGACTTGCCGTTGAATTTCCTTAGTCTCCTCAGGATTAGTGCGATAGGCAGCACGGTTGGGCAAGGTTGCTTCTGGAATCAAATCGATTTGATGTTCTATCCCTCTCATAGGTGGCAGCCCTAGGGGTATCTCAGCTAGAAAAATGTTCTCATACTCATACAAAAGGTTAGTGATAACAGGAGGCACCAAGCTAACAATATCATCAAACAAAAATATAGCTCGTTTGCATACCAAAGCATATTAAATATCATCATCAGGAATTTTAGCAAAGTCACATTTTATTGCAAGCATAACACCACCCTTCAATTTAATCTCCTCAGCCTTAGAAATAGATGTAGACTTATCCTTTTTAGGTGGGAGAATAGAATTAGCAACTTGCTGATTTTCAGATTAAACATCATTCAAACTAGCAGCGCGTTCTCTATCAGCTTGTACAATTTAAGCAAGGGTCAAAGGTATCAAAGTATTTTTCTTTTCTTTATGCGCTAAGGTGTATTTATTACTTCTACCATGGTGTGTAGCATCATTATCATGTTCCCAAGGATGACCCAATAAGAGTGAACATGCTTACATAGCTACCACATCACAATCAACAGAATCAGCATAAGAACCAATGGAAAATGAAACTATACAAGTTTATGTTACCTTTGCTTTTCTAGAATCATTTAGCCACTGAATATGGTATGGACGTGGGTGCGGGCGTGTGGTCAAGCCAAGCTTCTTGACCAAATCAGAACTCACTAAAGTATTATAGCTACCTCCATTAATAATGACACATGCTCAACGGTTGCTGATGATGAAGAAAATCTAGAACAAGTTATGGCTTTGTAGCTTCATAGGTTGCTGTACTTGTGAGCTGAGCACCCACTGTACAATGATGCTCCTATAGAACATCGTGGCCTCGTCACCAAGGACCTCGCCGTCCTCCTGATCTATATCTTGGTCTTCTCCATCCTACTGATGTAACCATCTTCTGTAGCAATGTATGCTCGCTGACTTGGGCAGTCCTTCTGCACATGGCCAATGCCATGGCAGGGTGGCACTGAATGTCTGAAGTGCGTCTCGTTGATGCAATGGATGAGGCACTCTTGGTAGGCACCTGCAAAGAATTTTTATATGAATCTGAAGGTCATATGGGAGGTGCCTTAGGTGTAGCGGTAACTCTAGAGGTTGTTGGTCGCTTGCTCACTGGTGGAGGCACCCGAAAAGTGGTTGGCTTGGTCATTCCCGAAGATGGTGCCGAGCATGGCGTGTATGTGGTGCTGACCTTGCTCTTGCTCTGCTATTCATGGCCCTGCAATTTCTTTTCTGCAAGCATAGCAAACTGAAACAACTGGTTGATAGTGTTAAATTCTCTATAATCAATAATGTCCTAAATCTCGTACCTCAAACCCGAATAAAAATGACAAATGGAATCTTCATTCCCCTTGACAACACTACAACGCATCAATCCCTTTTGGAGCTCACCATAGTAATCCTGTACAGATTTATCTCCTTGTTCTAAACGCATTAATTTCTTATGCAAGTCTCTATGATAAGAAGGAGGTACAAAATAATCATGCATAGCTAC
Source organism: Miscanthus floridulus (assembly GCF_019320115.1). NCBI lineage: Eukaryota > Viridiplantae > Streptophyta > Magnoliopsida > Poales > Poaceae > Miscanthus > Miscanthus floridulus. The sequence continues at coordinate 115,356,965 of NC_089581.1, read as the reverse complement.
CTTAAGTTCTTCCTATGAACCAAGTAAAGCATCCTGTGCAGCTAGCCCATTCCACCAAATAATGGCAAAATCCTTAAACTCACTAGTAGCTTGTCAAACTCTATGATGCTCAGGCACAAGGTGAACGCTAAACTTTTGTTCTACTGTCATCTCCCAATCAAGATATCCCTCAGCATCATAATGACCTAAAAAAGATGGTATTTTGAACTTAATCTTAGCATAAGAATCATCGGGCACATGGTGATTATTACCTTGATGGTGGTGGACACCACCCATACATGTCGTGTTGCAGCGAAGATGTCGTCGTAATCTTGCTTATCGGAAGGCTACTCAATCTATGTTCCCAGTGGCATCATGCATCGTGTCTTCTGGCAAGAGACCATCGGTGTTGCTGCCGGAGACGTCATTGTTGTTGACCGCAACCAAGGTTTCCAGCTCAGTAATCTTGTCAGTTAGCGTGGAAATTCATTTGTCCAATCTCTCCATGCTGTTGCTAATGTTGAGTTCAATGAGTGCGTCAGTGACGGCCTTCCTGACGGCCTCATTCATCCATTTTTGGGCATCCTCTATAACAGCTTGTAGTTGCTCTTGGCTGACACACTCGTTGAAACCCTTAGGATTGTTATCTCCAGTCTGATCACCTCCTGCCATTGTAAACATAAAAAACAGGAACAAATGGTGAAAGTTATCCCTACCAAATGACTATATGGTTGTAGTGGTGTCACTTTTCATAGCAAGTGGAAGCGTCTTACCAAGCTCTTATAAAGTTCTTACCAACACAAGCAGTGGACGGTACAACCGGCGGCTGGTTCATGATACCTATGAGGCAGTGGTACCAAGATTGCAAAGTCCTTTTTCTGTACTGGTCTAAAGTGTTTGTGGAGCTTAGAAGACATACAAAGAATAATATGTATATCTGGCACACAAGTCAGTAACAGGAAGTAATGCTAAATTATAGTCCAAAGTACTTGTTCTTATTACTGGTCTAAAATGTTCGAAGTACCAGGTGTGTAACAAACAAGTATGGTGGATAGCAAGGTGTCAGTGATGTGAAAAACAAGTATGGTGGATGGCAACAGCAACACAAACAAGAAACTAGATAGCACACGCTAACACAACTCGCTTTGGCCTTCTCTATGTGCTCCTCAAGATATTGTTCCTCTTTTGCCCATTTTTTCTATTTTTTGGGCTGCCGTTGTTTTTTAGGAAATTTTGACTTTTTTGTTTTTTTTATATTTTTCCTTCACTTAGGAGCACAAAAGAAGTAACCACAGAAAATATGAGCTTAAACAAGTGAAAGACGTGGCCTATGGAAATTTCAGAAGACGTGCTCAAAATCGACAAAAAGCTTGTGACCACGAAAAGAGGATCTTGTGACCAGTTTTTGAGCAAATTAAAATTTCCCAACCCCAGCAAAGTGAGGGATGGATGGATCCAAAAAAATTTTCTGATCGATTTTAATATATGGAACATTGAAATCCGAGTTCGTATGCGAAAACTAGACCAGTTTTAAGAATGGGCTCCGAATTAGAGGACAAAACGAGAACAATATGCGCAAAATTAGTCACGGAAGCAAAGATTTAATGGAAATGATGGGGGAAAACACATGAACTAGACTTTAACATGACCTAACCAGCGACAAGACCTCGACCAGGACACAAACTCAACACGACGGACTCTGAAACCGAAATATGCAAAGGCTATGGTGCGGAAGGTTCTAGGACAGGAAAAAATATGGCATAAGACTATGGGATGAATGCGAAACACTCAAAACTAGGGGATAAATGTGAACCTGACGGTATACCTTAGCTTTGATTACCACTTTATGGGAACAGGGATCTCGATCTTCCGTCAGGTAGTGATAACTATCGTTATTGCGGAGAATGACACATTGATCCGGCTTCAGATCAAAAGATCGAACCCTACAATCTTAGCACCACAACTCCTCTACTTATCAACCAAGACATGGATCCGGTTGAACTCGCCAAGAAGGCTAATCCCTGCCTGTGCAACAAAGAACTCAAGAAAGAACAAGAAAGAAAGCAACCAAATTGCAGATGATTGATTAATCTCACGAAGTTGGGGTCTCACAAACTGATGAACGGTGAAACTGTTCTTGACAGATTAATCTAAGCAAAACCCAAAATCTAATGATGGCAGTGGCGTATGATTATAAAGGTCTTAGGGTCATCACCTACCCTAGACATGCCCCCTAATAGGCCCAAACACGATACACAGTCCAATGGACCAAAAGACGGTGTCGCAGCATCCTGATAGATTCTGGATGTTGAATTGTTTTGATGATTTCTATTGATTCTAAAGGCCTTTTGATGTGAGACCACTTGGATTGGCTTCCTTATAAAATTATCTTTCCAACCATATGTGGATTGTCAAAAACATAGTCCGGATACATCCTAGATGACCAGTTTAAGTCAGACTAGTCCTATAGGCCGAGGCAGACTCAAAATCATGTTGGACCGAGCCTCCAGTTTATGTTGAACGTCCTTTCTGGTCATCAATGCCTCCACCTCTTCCTCTAAGTCCCTCATGACCCTCTCTATTGTTCCTAAGCTAGATAACATCATTACATATTAGTCTATTCTCAAAAGTATGAAAAGGATCGCTTAAGAACGAGCTCACCTCTAAATTGAGTTGACGCATTCGAGCTCGGGTCATTGGACCTTGCATGACGGTTGGAGGATGAGCGGGTACATCCGAAGGAGTGATGTCCTCATCAACCGGCTTGTAAGACAATCACCTAGTGCCACTCAATGTAACCTTACGATGCAATCATACTAGAATCGCTCACTCACTTGATCAGATGAACACTATCAAGCTCAAGTGAGTTAGATGGCTCCTAAGCACTACCACATAAGCCACCAAGGCTCTAGTGTGCTCAGCAACCAGCCCAATGCTGGCCAATGCTTGGTTTTATAGCCTCCAAGAAAATAGAGCTGTTGTACCCCTTCACTAGGCACTTTTCGAACTGACCGGACTCATAGGTCATAACGACCGGATGCACAAGTCACAGAGTCCGGTCGCTAGGATGACACCACGCGTCCCCTCCTTTCGAAGCCGACCATTGGCCTTCAATGGCTAGCTCCTAGGCATGCATACTCTTGACTGGATGCGCCTAGGTACAATGACCAGATGCGCCGAGGCCAAGTCCAGTTACCAACATATTTTTGCACAACAGACCAGACTCACCTTTATCCTATGACCAAACTCAACTCTATCAGCATCCAGTCACTTCTAGAGAGGTTCTAGAGAGCTCTTTTGATGATCGGACGCATCAAGTCATCACTGATCAGACTCTCTGTGCATCTGGTCGCTCCTAGACATGTTAAAACACTGATTGGACTCTGTGACCGGACTCGTAGGTGCTGACCGGACGCATAGGTCGTAGAGTCCAATCACAGACCTTTCAGCGCTAAAACGACTATAACTCTTAGCTCCGAACTCTGATTTCAATGATCTTGGATATTTTGGAAAGCTTACTTAGGGGTCTACACATCCCATATGCATACTTGATCCAAATTATAATGGATCAAAATTGTATTCCAATCCAAGGACCATCCTATAGTTTGGAGTACGTCGAAAAACATTTTTCTCTTCTCTAAGTTGATCCACAACAACTCCAACTTCTTCTCCTTTGCAAATGTGCCAACACCACCAAGTGTACGCCACCAAGTGCAAGTGTGTTAGCATTTTCACAAATATTTTTCAAAGGATTAGTCACTCAATTTACCACGCCACTCGATCCTAGCAACATCGCAAAGTTAGATCACTCAAGTGGCACTAGATAACCGATATGAAAACAAGTTGCTCGTCTTGATAGTATGGCCATCTATCCTAAACTCGGTCATAAACTTCTCTACACACCTATGACCAGTGAAATGAAATGCCCTATAGGTTATACCTTTGCCTTGCACATTCCATTCCATATCCAATGTCGATGCAATACATGCACCAACATGATCAACAATGATATGATCCACTTCATATCATCATGTGACCTTATTGGTTCAACGATCTTGACCTCACTTGCTCTTCACCATTGCATTGGTCCATCGGTGCCAAGTCTTTGCTCAAGCTTCACCACCACACGGTCAATCATTCCAAAGCCTCCAACTTGTCCTTCACACTTGCAACTGGTCCATCAAGCCAAGCCTTGTCTTGATCTTATCCACCTTATCACATGACTCCATGTCATATCTCATGTGCAATGAGCTCCTTCATCACATGTGTGAGCTTTGCAACATCTTTGAGCCATTTTCACCACCATGACATATGTTGCTCACACATATATACCTGTGGACTAATTTCTTGTGTATCTCACATCAAACACAATTAGTCCACCTAGGTTGTCACTCAATTACCAAAACTAAACAAGGACCTTTCAATTGTGCCGCTCCCTACAAAAATGGAAAGGCTACCAATTCTGCTCCTGATCAAACTAAGCCTAAGAAGAAGGTGTCTCAGCAAAAACAGGTTCAGCAGAAGCCAAAGGAATTAGTATGGGGCACTATGAACAAGTATGCCTAGCAACCAAAATTTCAACCACCTCGACAAAGCTTGACTTTATGTTTTGTTTTAAGGAACAACAATAGTGGAAAAGTGGTTGCCAAATATGTTGGAAAGGAAGCAAACACATATATGAATACTTCTATTTGGGTTCCTAAATTTCTTATAACTAACATGCAAGGCCCCAAGTCTAATTGGGGACCTAAATCAAGCAACTAAATCTATTTTACAGGCATACTCCTCTGGTGGATCAAGTTGGGTGCTTGATAGTGGATGTATAAATCATATGACTGGAGAAAGGAGTATGTTCTCATCATATACCCCAAAGATGGACTCAAATGAAAATATTCTCTTTGGAGACCACTCTAAGGGGGATGTGATTGGTCTTGGTAAAGTTGCTATAACCCTTGAGCATTCAATTATAAATGTTTTACATGTTGATTCATTAGGTTATAATTTGTTGTCCGTCTCTCAATTATGCGAGATGGGCTTGAATTGTCTCTTTACGGATAAGGGTGTGAAAGTCTTTAGAAGGGAGGATTTTTCTATTGTGTTTACGGGTCATTTAAAGAACAAGCTTTACTTAGTTGATTTCAACAAAAGTAATGCTAATCTTGAGATGTTTAGTGGCAAAATCTAGCATGGGGTGGTTTTGGCATCGCTGACTAGCCTATGTTGGGATGAGAAACTTGGCCAAACTTTAAAAGGACGAACACATCCTTGGGCTAACAAATGTTCACTTTGAGAAAGATAAGATATGTAGCGCTTATCAAGCCAGAAAGCAAGTTGGCATACCTCACCCACCAAAGAGCATCATGACCTACTCAACCATTGGAGCTCATATACATAGATCTCTTTGGACCAGTTGCCTACCTAAGTATCGGGGGTAACAAATATGGTCTTGTTATTATTGAAGATTATTTCTATTTCACTTAGGTATTTTCTTGTTTGATAAGTGTTAGTTAGAGACAAAGTGAAGACTTTTGTTAGAAGAGCTCAAAAGGAGTTTGATCTCTCCATCAAGAAAATGAGAAGCGATAATGAAACCGAATTCAAGAACACCCAAGTTGAGGAGTTTCTTGATGAAGAAGGCATCAAGCATGAGTTCTCAACTCTATACACCCCTCAACAAAATGGTGTAGTAGAGAGGAAGAATCATACACTAATTGACATGGCAAGGACAATGCTAGATGAGTACAAGATGTCGGACCTCTTTTGGTGCGAAGCCATCAACACCGCTTGCCATGCCATCAACCGCCTCTACCTACACAAGAAGTTGAAGAAAACTTCATATGAGCTTCTAACCGGTAACAAACCAAAGGTGTCCTACTTTAGAGTGTTTGGGTTCAAGTGTTTCATACTTAATAAGAAACCCAAAACCTCTAAGTTTGCACCTAAAGTTGATGAAGGTTTTCTTCTTGGTTATGGATCAAATGAGCATGCCTATCTAATGGCTCTCAAGTGGAGCAAGTTGATTCAAGTGTTGTAGGAAAGGAGGATCCATCATGTGAAGCAATCAAGTAATTGGCTATTGGTGATATATGACCATAAGAAGACGAAGTCACTGAAGTGGAGGTTCCTCAAGCTGCTGATGAATAAAGTTCCGCTGACATACCTAATGCTGAGAGGGAGCAGACCCCTGCTGTAAATCAGCAGAATGGTAGTGCCACACATAAGAGTTGTAGTGCCGTACTCCCTCTGATAGCAGCAGCAAGTCCAACTCTGATTCAAGGATAGAACCTACAACCCATATTCGAGCAAGAAGATAATGAAGATCTAGAAGATAGACAAGAGGCCATTGATCATCCAAGGCTAAGGCAAACAATACAACAGGATCATCCCATTGACAACATCCTTAGGAGTCTTCAAAAGGGGGTAACAACTCGTTCATATTTAGTAAACTTTTGCCAATATTACTCATTTATTTTCTCTTTGGAACCTCTTAAGGTTGAGCAAGCACTTGGTGATCTGGATTGGATGATGGCCATGCAAGATGAGCTCAACAATTTCGAAAGAAATCAAGTATGGACCTTGGTGGAGAGACCCAACACCAATATCATTGGCACCAAGTGGGTCTTCCGCAACAAGCAAGATGAGAATGGTGTGGTGATAAGAAACTAGGCATGATTGGTTGCTCAAGGTTTCACTCAAGTAGATGGCTTGGACTTTGAGGAAACATATGCACCAGTGGCAAGACTTGAAGCAATCCGAATGCTTCTAGCCTATGCCACTCATCACAATTTCAAGCTATATCAAATAGACGTGAAGAGTGCATTCCTTAATGGCCCCCATTTAAGAACTTGTCTATGTTGAGCAACCACCAGGTTTTGAAGATCCCAAGTTCCCCAACCATGTCTACAAACTCCAAAAAGGCGCTCTATGGGCTTAAGCAAGCACAAAGAGCATGGTATGAATGCCTTAAGAAATTCTTGCTTAAACAAGGCTTTGAAATAGGCAAAGCTGACCCTACCCTTTTCACTCACAAAGTTGGTAAAGATATATTTGTGTGCCAAATATATATCAATGATATAATATTTGGTAGTACTAATCATACTTTTTGTGAGGAATTTAGTAGGATCATGACGAAAAGATTTGAGATGTCCATGATGGGTAAGTTGAAGTTCTTCCTTGAATTTCAAATCAAACAAGTGAAGGATGGAACTTTTATTAGTCAAACAAAGTACACCCATGATATGCTCAAGAAGTTTGACATGGTAAATGCCAAGCCTATCAAAACTCCCATGCCAACCAATGGACATCTTGATCTCAATATTGAAGGGAAAGCCATGGATACCAAGGTATATCATTTCATGATCGGCTTTCTACTTTATTTGTGCGCATCTAGGCTCGATATTATGCTAAGTGTGTGCATGCATGCTAGATTTCAAGCTAACCCGAAAGAGTGTCACTTGGTGGCCGTTAAGAGAATCTTAAGATATTTAGTATACACTCCTAACCTTGGTTTGTGGTATCCTAAGGGCTCTAAGTTTGATCTACTTGGGTATTCGGATTCCGATTACGCTAGTTGTAAAGTAGATCGAAAAATCACTTCGAGGACATGTCAATTCCTTGGACAATCCATAGTGTCTTGGAGTTCTAAAAAGCAAAATTATGTAGCCCTTTCCACTGCTGAGGCCGAGTATGTTGTGACCGGTGCATATTGCGCCTAACTACTTTGGATGAGGTAAACTCTTCGTGATTTTTAGATGTTTACCAAAATCCCATTATTATGTCACAATGAGAGTGCCATTAAGCTTGCAAACAATCCCGTAAAGCCACTCTAGAACCAAGCACATAGACATCCATCATCATTTCTTGAGAAACCACAAAACCAAAGGAGATATCGAAATTCGCCATGTGAGAACTGAAAAGCAACTAACTGATATCTTCACAAAGCCCCTCGATGAGTCAAGGTTTTGTGCTTTGTGTAGTGAGCTAAATATACTTGATTCTCGTAACGTTGTTTGAATTTTAGCATGCCTCTGTTTGATAAACTAGTATATAGGCAAAAGAGTTGAAAATTTTCATATTGTGCATGAAAATGATTTATAAAAGGCAACTTATGTATCATGGTCATAGTCTGTATTGATTATTTGTTTCTGGTCATGGTATATAGGTGATATGTGTCCATATCTTATATAGAGAGAGTCATATAGATTATAGCTAACTCCCATTATTTTGGGGAATACGGCAGTGTCGCGCCTGCCGCTCTGCAGCAGTGCCGGGCTAGGCATGCGGCAGTGCCGCACCTTGAATCTTAATTGAGATTAGGCGCAAACGGTTTTACTGTAGGGCCCATCTACCTTATCTCTTTACCCAGGCCCGCGGTAACTCCCTCTCTCCCTCATTCTCACCCAACGCCTAACATCCGCACCTTCTCTTCCTCTCGTGCCCACGCATCACCGTCGTCTGGCCACGTGCTGCCAGTCTCCAATAGTGCCGTGGTGGTTGCCGTCCATCTTCCAATGCCGCTGGTGACTACTGTTACTCTTGGCCCGAGCAGTCATTCTTCTTCCCTCTCCAATCGTCGTTTAAGAAGGTAGAACCCTAAACCTACTCGATCTATGCAATGTGAGTGTTTCTATGATGGATTCAGCTTCTTAGTGGTACTATGAACGAGTAGGAGGGAGATTTGATGGACAAATTGAATCAATAGGTCAATTTATTTGGGGGTGGCGCACAGCACGTGTGGCAGTACCGCACCCCACAGTTTTAGACTGCGTCTGGTTGTGACTTTCCCTAGATGAATCGATGTATTGGCTAGATTTATTCACCACATGCTCTACCCCACTCAAAATGTTATCACTATTCCCATCTATTACATGACATCATGTGTTTTTATCTTGAACTATGTTCTGGAAATTGTTTGGTGATGTGGGAAGACATTTGAAAAATAGATTTGCTAAGAAAGAAGAAGGAGGTCATGAGCTTGTGGAGATATTGAGTGAGGCAGTGCCACGCTCAGGGTGCGATAGTGCCACACTGCTTGGGCAGCACTATCTATAGTGTCTCTCAAGTTCATGATCTAAGTTATTTTTCTTATCAAGACTATTCTTCAAGTGATTTTCTATGTCCCATTTGTACAGTTTTTTATCTAGTTCATTCTATGCATAGATGGAGCATGGAGATAATGACCAAAGGGGGAAAAGGAAGATGAATGAGCAAAGAGACAAAGATCCACCTCGCCATGGTCGAGGGAGACCAATAGCAGTAGGCAATAGTGTAGCTCCAAGGGGACTTGGTGATAGAGGGAGGCGCGAGAAATACATTAAAGATGAGGAGAGGCTGGAGATGACAGGTCGTACCACTAATGCCATTCATGACACCCCACAGCATCTCTCTAAGTTTGATGGTAGATACATGAGAGAATTTGAGGGTGAGATCATCATGAGACCACCAGATGACTCCCGCTAGCATGCAGTTGCCAACTATTCCAAGAGTTGGAAGGTGGTGAAAGAGCCAAGGGGAATCAATCCCTATGTAGTGCGCAAGGATTTGGGCATTGATTATAGATTCTGGAATGAGTTTCATTCCAACTTTTATGCCACGGCCATTCTTGCATCCAAAAAACTAAGATCATCAAGATGCAGTACATTGATTGGGATAAGATGAAGGAGAAGGAGGAGCCTGAGTTTGACAAGGTAATCCAAACTTGTGACAGGTTCTAGCTTTCAGATATCATGGGTTTCCAGTATAACTAGAATGAGGAGGTCCTTGCACAGTTTCATGCCACATACTTCTATGACCAGACATCTGATGAGATTCATTGGATGACTGATAGTCGGCACTACCAAGTCGACTTTGTCACTTTTAGCCGGATTCTTGGCTTTGTGGAAAAGTATAGAGGTTACACTTACATTCATGATGAGCCTCGAGCTGAGATCCATGACATTAGTTACATGTGGAGAGATAGAAGGATTGCAGATGGCAAGAGAAGTGGTCTACACAGCTTCTATTACACCCTCAACAACCTTATTAGGAACACCATCAACCCAAAGGATGGAGCAGCCTCAGATATTAATGACTATGTGATAAATGTGTTGGCTCCAGGTGGGGACATGTTCAATGTCCCTAGATTTATGTGGACTAAGCTGAGATTTGTAGTGGAGGATGGGAGGAGGGGGCTACCCTATGCCCCTTTACCTCATGTTCATGATTGAGAGGGTCACTGGATTTTATTTTCCGAAGGATGGGATGCACAACGTCTAGAAAATTAAGAAGACCCAGCCAGCTACAGCTACTCAGGAAGCGGAGGGCTCTCATGCTCATGTAGATATCTCTGAGTCTTCCCGCTCTAGGTCTCGCAGAGGAGGCAAGATCAAGAAGTTTGGCAATTGAAGGCAATCTTCGGCAAGTGCACCTATGCAGCAGATAGAGCGTATGAGACACAGCTTGAGCATCGTCAGCAGCATGGATAGGACCTTCCACCACTTCCTCCTATTCCACCTCCTCTACAGTATGACCTTTCGAGTATCTCCGACACAGATTCAGATGATGAGGATGATGAAGAGGAGGAGCAGTAGGGACGAGCAGCAGATTGGGATGAGACCCTAGAGGAATACCGTTAGAGACAGGAGCCGAGGTGTTCCACTTGTTCCACTTGCTACACCGCCACTACTCACCGTCAGGGTCGTGCACGTATTGACTCCGACGACGACGATGGTGATGGTGGTGCCTAGACTGCTACAGGAGGTGCTAGGGCTATAGGAGGTGATGATATTAATTGGACGGACATCCTAGGAGATGACGAGTATGTGTTGATCTTTCTTCTTTTCTTCTCTTTTTGGTGCTTTATGCCAAAGGGAGAGAAAATTAGAGGGGTCAATAACTTTTTGACGCCATGGTCAGCAACTGCGCTTCATGTCCTATTCGATGAGTGTTAGTCTTCTCTAGGTGGAAAGTTTAAGAGTCGCTCAAAACTCTAAATTATAAAATAATGCTACTATTTGACTCTTTGTGTATCAGATATGGACATGTATCATTTGTGTGGATTAGAAGTCATCTTATTATGCTAGGTTGCATATCTTTTTTTATCTGAGCTAGTTGTGTGGTGCTTGACTCTGTCTTGCTCGTATAGTTAGGTACGACAGTGCCACACTCCTAGTGCGGTAGTGCCGCACTCAGTTGCAGCAGCAAGCACATGTGTGCATGATCTATCATATGCATCACGTATATATTTTCTTGACACTGTGTGCAGCACCCCACAAAGGCATGGATGTAGGGGGAGCCCTAATTTTCACTTCACTAAAGTATGAATCTTGGCCTCTTATGCTAAGTTGAGAATTCAATTCTCTATTCACATATTTAGAGGAGGCTCTACACCCATGGCTCAAAAAAAATCTCAGTTATTCATTTTATATCTTTTGTAAGCTTTAATTGGGTTGTCATTAATCACCAAAAAGGAAGAGATTGTAAGTGCAATCAAGCCCTAATATGGGTTTTGGTGTTAATAATTACCTAATTAGAGAACTAATGAGATTTATTAAGATTACAAGCAAGGAATTCATTATAGAGGATATTATATAGAAAGGAGGAGCCCTCAATTACAATTAAGGACATCATCGCGCTCAAAGGAGTTTTGAATTCTTTTGTCTTTTAAAATTGAGTATGAGAAAAAGTCGTACTATAAAGGGGGCACTACAACTGGTAAAAAATTTACAACCAAATGCTCAATCTTTACACAAAACATCCTCACACCTCAGCCAAGATAGCCAACTTAACAACTCCTTCACCCTTGCTGTCTTGCTGGGTGCGACAGTGCCGCACCTGGAGAGAGGCACTGTCGCACTTAGGGCGGCACTGCTACACTTAAGTAACCGTTGGGAGGCAGGGGGTATTTATACTTTTCCCTGTCTTCCACAACGTCTCTCTTTTCTTCCCCAACGGTTCAGACCAACGAAAAACAGCAGGTGCTCATCTCTTCTCTTCTCCATTAATTCCCTTCAAGCTCTTAAGCTTTGCCTTTGACTTTCCCATCAATCCTTTAGAGAAAAAGATGCCAAAAGTGATTCGAGAACACCTCCACCGATTCTCAAAGTCTAAAGAGCATTTGGTTCACGTTTTGGCCGACGATTGTGTTTGTTACTCTTGAAGCTTGGCTTCTAGCCGGCTAAAGCGTCGTCCGGTGTGCTTGCCAAGTTTGTGGTAGTCTCGGGAGGTTTGTAACCACCTCTTGCAGCGAGTAAAATCACCCATTATCTCAAGAGTTCACTCTCTTGACTTGAGAACGAGGTAGGGTTGCAAAGCCCTAAGCCTTAGTGGTATACCTCAACAACGTGAACTTAGGCAAGCCTTGGTGACGAGCTGAACCATGGGATAAATACTTACGTCATCTTGTGCTTGTGTTGCTACAGTTGTTTTCTTGTTGTTGTTGAGGTGATTTGTAGAGTTTGAGGCCGATCTACTTGTGTGTGATGTTTCCACCACTTTCAGCTGTCGATCTGTGATCTACTACCCTACAAAAAGTTAAAAAATTTACCCGATCTAAATTTTATTGGGTAGATTTTGAACTGTGAACTAATTTTTCCTACAGGCACGACAGTGCCGCGCTCACAGAGCGGCAATGCCGTGGGTGAATTTGACTTCGGTTTAAGTTTAATTTTTACAGGCCTATTCACCCTCCTCTAGACATACCAGAGATCCTACATGTCTAACCTTATTTCAATCAAATCAAATAAATTTTAAGACCCACAACAAATGCTAGGTACAATAAAGTAGTAATGTTGTGTAGGGAATTGACTGTAGATTGGCTTACGTTGAATAGTTCTATTATGTTCACCTATCGTGAAGTTGAGAAAGGTGGAAGGTGATCTCTTCCCTGCATGCATCTCTACCTCAATCATAGCTAGATATAGTAATGCATTGTTATTCAACTTACATGGCCTCATTCGCTTCGCTGAAAAAATAAGTAAAGCACTGTTTCGACTGATTTGTTGTGTGAGAAAAACACTGTTTCGGTTAAAAAAACAAATTAAAAAAGACGAATTATAAAAGAAGCAAACAGAGCCTATATATCACTTTTTCTCTTTAATCCAACATAGGGTCACCTCGTCTGCATAAGCAAGTTAACATTGCCAACTCAAACAAAGCCCCGGGTACACATGTAGAAAAATTTATGTTTAGCCTTTAAAAAAACGCACGGACAAGCGAAAATGTAAACTGTACAGTTGATAGTATATTTGCTGGAACTTCATTAGTTACTGTGCTTTTTTGAAAGAAACTGATTAGATTTGGAAATCCTGAAAAAACAGCAGGAGACAAGTCACCACTCGCTTACAGTTACAGAGAGAGACTGGTCTCATCCCCTTCCTCCCCGTGTTAGAGCATGGTTAATAACCCAGCCAGCAACGGGCGGTATGCCACTGCCATGTCATATACAGCCAGCTATATAGCCAACTCATATAGTAGATGAGCTCTTTGGCTGGCTGCTGCTCAGATTGTAATCATTTATTGCTCAAATGTGCAAACAAGCTGCAAACCATCAGCTGTGATCACATCTTTGTGGCTGTATATATGTGCTCATTCAACTAGAAAACAATATGCTCATCCATACGATTTTACCAAACAAAATCTGAGATGAACCATTTTACCAAACAACATAATAAAATGGAAGACCATTGGCAGATAGATGGCAAATTTCAAGCAACAATACAAATTTCAAGCAACAATACCAGATAGATGACAAATTTCAAGCAACAGTTCACTGGCACATAGACCATTAACTAAAAACAATACTAAATAAGTTCGTTGGCACACAAGCCATTAATTAAAAACAGTACAAAACAAGTTCACTGGCACACAGGCCATTATTTATTGATCTAGACGACGGTGCTAGAAGTATGAAGCCATAGTTGATAGCTGAACTTCGGTAGAATGCAGCAGCCAGCCCATTTGCATCAAAAGTGAAAACACTGCAAGCATAATAATGCGAAAGTCAAACATATGGGTCCTGAAAATTAGCTAGAAAAGTTTCTGTTTGTGGATAAGTGTGGATCAAATATGTTGAAGAGAACATGTTCACAATTTTAGAGTGGATACCTGCAAGTAGCATCTGCAGCATTCAGCACGCCATGCCCAGTCCTGATTCATGAAAAGATACATGTAAGACATCATGTTAGTTCTCACTGTGAAGGGAAAAAATAACAGAAACATGTAGATTTCATAATTCTACCATGACTAGTTCTGATGGCTATTTCCAAACCTACGCCAAATGTGCTCGACCAAATCATTTTTAAGCTGGGTATGCTGTGGACGAGCACGGATAGCAGCTTTTCTACGCAACACATTAGCGAAGCACAGATTACCACCAGTGTTCACTTCAGGAGGTAGAGCAATGGATGCCCCTGGATTCTCATTCAAATCAATATGAATAGTAGCATCCTCTCTCTCATCTTCCACTATCATATTGTGGAGAATCACACAAGCTAGCATGATCCTTCCAACACTCTTCCTCTTCCACAGGCGTGCAGGATGGCAAACAATGGAAAAACGGGACTGCAGTACCCCAAAAGCACGCTCCACATCTTTCCTTGCCCTTCCTGGTGCTTGGCAAACAACTTATGCTTCTCTGTTCGAGAAAGTGTAATAGTCTTCATGAAGGCTGCCTATTCTGGGTATATACCATCAGCAAGGTAATAACCTATGTTATACTCATTCCCATTAACTGAAAACTGAATTTGAGTGGCTTCTCCTTTTAAAGCATCAAAAAATAGTGGGGACTGGTTGAGCACGTTAAGGTCATTGTTTGACCCAGCAACTCCAAAGAAAGCATGCCAAATATGAAGGTCCTGAGAAGCAACAGCTTCTAGGACTATAGTTGGAACTCCATAATCACCACGGGTGAATTGACCCCTCCATGCTAAAGGACACTTCTCCCAACGCCAGTGCATGCAATCTATGCTACCTAGCATTCCAGGGAAACCACGAGACTCATTAACCTGGAGTAAACGCTCAACATCCTCACGTGTGGGGCGTCGCATGTACTCCCCACCAGTAGGAAGATGAGAGAGCACGAGTAGAAAGATGAGAGTGTTCTGATGGGCTGTAGAAGTAAGATGGTGACTACAATATCCTCTATAAAGACATGGCTGAAATCAGCCTCAATCAACTCAGACATGGCTGCCACTACTTGGCACTGCTGCCACTACTTGGCATTGTTGCCATGCTTCTATAGTAGATAGAGATGACAACATTGTAGTTCAGCACTGCATTGTATAGAGTGTTCTGATCTACATTGTAGTTCAGCACTGCATTGTAATTAGGTGCAATTTACTGCATTGTAATTAGGTCCTAAATGCACCAGAAACCAATAGTGTCCACGTTTTCAGCAACAAAATGTATTTTAGTAAGCAAGACCTTAGTAACTAAAAAAACTAAGTTTTAGTAGGATTGTACCTCATTCATTTTTGTTAAATAAGCTCTCCCTCAGGCACTTCAATGCCAACATATGCTCAGCTTTCACATCTTCAGGCATTCCAGTTGTGTTTTGCATCAATAATGATCTATATGTTTCTAGCATAACTGCCTCCTTGTGCTCTTTTGCTGCAAGGTGAGCAAGCCTCTGAGATTCAAGCTTCTTACTGGACACACGCCTTTGTGTTTCTAACATCTCTGCATGCCCTTTATTTGCTGCTTTTTGAGCATATAAAAAGTTGTTAAGCTCATCTTCAAGATCTATTATACAAGGCTGCTCTTTTTTTTCTTCATCTGTTCCTTAGCTTTCTTGCCCCCTATTGGCCGTTCATCATCATCTAGAGAGAAATGTTGCCCCACATCCTACTCAACAAACTTTCTCTTGCCTGGTTCAAGATCCTCGAGGCGTTCCAGATAGGCGTCCTATTTTGGCTCCTTGCTAAGAACTTCCCAACAATGCCTAAACATGAATGGCCCATCTTTTTTGTGGTCTTCTTCGTAACTTTGCAGTGCCTTGTTCATTACATCCTCATCAGATTCACCACTAGCCCACATAGCATTGGCCTCCTTCCAGTTACCACCAAACCAAGCAACCCTTTTCTTAATTCTTCCAAAGTGATCCTTTATTTGCTTGGCTGTCCTGACTCGGTCTTTTGGGGTGGTGCTATTAAATACATCAGCAACACCTTTCCAGTACTAATCATTCTTCTTAAAATTGGCTTGGATTGGATCATTTGAATTATTCACCCAAGCAGCGACCTAAAACATTGTCAAATTGTCAAAAGATGTTAACTGATGCGCTAACAATGTAACACATGGAACCCATTAACCAAAAAAGAAGAAGATCTTACCGATCTAAGATTCTCCTTTTTTGTCCATGTCAAGCGTTTTTCAGTCCTAGTATTGTTGTCAACATCAATATGTATTGCTTGTGATGAACTCCCATTGCTCGCAGCTTGTGGTGTGCTCTTCAAAATATTTAGGAAACCACCATGAGGGTGAGAATCTAATCCCCTGGCAAAAAAATGTACCCTAAATCAAAATTTGCATTAAAGAACTAGATATAAATAAATAGCAGCTTAGAACTAGAGATCTACAGTTAAAAAAATTCATGTCTAACTAGATAAGAAGCATCACAAAAACTGCTGAAGTCTCTCGCATACAGGACATCTAATTTCATAGCTACAGAGATGAAATACTTGCACATAAATATTAATCGTCATCGGTACAGAGATAACATACCATTCTTGCACATCGGACTCCTCAAGATTAGGCCCAGACCAAGGATATGCTGAAGCACCAACGCCAGGAGGTGCCCACCAAGGGCCTTGAGCCGATGAGCTTGTCATGCCCGGTTGCTGTACGCCGGTTAGCCAGCATGGTGCGGAGGAGGGAGGCATGGACTGTGGCGGGCGAGGCGGGCATCAGACACCAGGTCCAAACATGGAAGGGATGGACGGCGGGGGAGCGGGCTGAGTCGTCGCGGGCTGACCAGACTGAGCCACCGGCGACGGAATCTCCATGGGCGTTGGCGCAGATGTTCTCTTGGACTTCCGACTCATCTCGCCCAAGTGATGGCTGCTGGGTATGGCAGCTAGGGTTTGGGAGAGGTGGCGATTGGGGAAGATTTGGGGCTTAAATCCTTGGATTTGGCACGCGAGGAATCGATTTGGCGTGCGAGGAATCGATTTGGCGGGAAGAGCATAATCTATTTGGCGCTGGGGAAGGGGAAGCGGAGCACGGGATCAGGAAGGAGAGAGACGGGAGAATGAGGCGGCTTCTCGCTCGCATCAGGCTGGAAGACGATGTTTTTTTCTCGTACGCTGCGCTACAGCCGGGCGAAGAGAATAACGCTTGCTCCGTGATCTCTCTCCTCCGTGGCTGTTTTTGTGATGGCGTGGACTCCTCTCCGTCGGCTTGCAGTCGATTATAATACTTGCTCTTACCTCAACCTCACCGTGCTCCCGTTCCAGTCTCCTCTCCACTTTATTATTACACATCCCGCGAATTCCCGGTCCCGACGCGACCAACCACCTTGTTCAGTCACCCCCTCCCCCGCGGCGATCCAGCCAAACCGCGCCACCGCCGGCGCGCGCGTACCCTAACCACCGCGCGGATCTGGGAGCAGCCGGCGGCGCTCCCTCACATGGTCCCCGGCGGCGAGGTGGCCCCCGGACGGCGGCGCAGCTGAGATGCGACGCGACGCGGTGCCGCCACCCACCGCCCCCTCAGCCTCCTCCTCCTCGTCATCCCTCTTCAGCGGCGGCGGCGGCGGCGAGCACCTGTTCGAGTCCGGGCCCAGCCCGCTCGTCTTCCTGCCCCTGCTCCTGATCCAGGGCGGCGGCATGGACCTCTCCCGCGTCGGCGAGAAACTCCTCAGCTCTGTCCGCTCGGCCCGCTCCCTTGGCCTCCTCCCACCGACCCCCACCGCTCCCCCTCCCCGCCCTGAGGTCCTTCACGCTTTCTCCCTCCTTTCATGGCTTGCTCTCGCGCATTGTCGGATCAATGAGGTAGACGTCGCTCACATTTGTTTTGCACATTCTGTAGGTTCCAGAACGAGCTGCAGCGGCAGCAGCTGCGGCACGCGCGATCGCTGGGTTGCCACCGCATGAGAGGATCAACCTGCCGTCCAATTCGGAGGACTTGGTCTCCATCTATGGGAGCAACCCCCAGGGCGAGCCGGTGGAGGAGCTCGAGGAAGTGTTCTATGAGGAGGTGGGTACTGCATTGGCATAGATTTGGTTGTCTGCTGCTTTCAGTATTGATGTGTTTTGAGTTTGAAATTTGAATTATTCACAGGAGTTTGATCCAATAAAGTACATTCTGCAAAATATTCAGGACGAAGACGGCGATGCCACCTATTTCGATAAGCAGGTTAGTAGCAGCAACTTATGTTTTTCATTTCTAGGACATTATGAGCTAAGTGCATGCTAAGAAAACTTACGTGTACCATACTTTTGAGTAACGTGTGCATGCAAAAGTGCACATAGCTAAATTTGTAATGGTTTGTTGTCAGTTTCAACAATGAGAGCTATGACCTCTGTAGAAGAAATCGTTCCCACTTTGTCGTTTAGAAGCATTCTAGTTATCCATTAACTGTAATTGGTATCAAATGTCCAGCTCCACCTGCATGAACGTGTGATTCTTAACCAAATTAACGTCATCTATTTTTCTAATGTAAATCTTTCTTCTTTTCAGTCTACGTTGAGATTAGTGCAGCTTGACAAGATTGCAGAAAGATTATCACACCATGTTATGGGTCACCATGAAGAAATGGGTATGTCTCCCACCAGAGTAGAGAAGAGGTTCAGTGTTTAGTTATCTTTTATCTGCATAGGATTGGATAGTTTTCAGTTGCATGCCTTTCCTTTTCTTTTTTGTTTCCAACTGACACTTTTCATGAATGTTCATCTCCTTCAACATGTTCAGGTTTTAATGCCCTTTAGCTATGAAATAATGAAGACATCTAATGCTGCTTTAGCCTCAGTTATGCTACCAAAATGTGATCTTTATTGACTTCCTTTTAAGGACATTTCAGATTACTGATATTTAGTTTTGGCCAGTGAAGGGGATGCAGTTAGTGATGGAATTAGAACAAGACTTAAAGGTTGCAAATGTAATCTGCATGGTAATATCTTGTGAAACTTTGTCCTTTCTGACATTGTTTTATATCTAGAACTCTAGGCCTTATAATTAGATCAATATTTCAGAATGGACGAAGGCATATAACCTCTTCGAAGAATGAGGTGTCGAGGGATCTGGTTGTCAATGTAAAATCAAAAAAGAAACAAGCTTTGCTGGTAGGTGTTTGCTCTTATCTGTTATATCATGTTAATTTGCAGCGTTTACTTTGGAAGCCTGGTGCCTGCTCCCAACCAATCATTGTAGACCACTAAATTACCATCCTATTATCAATTGATGTCTTGAGGAGAAAATTATTAGTGACATAGTAAATTCAAATGCTTTTCTCTTCCACTGCCACTAGCTCTAGGTAAACTGAATCGAGGATCTGTAAATAAAAAGATCTAGTTTTTGTGTAATGCAGGATGTTCTTCCTGTCCTTACAGAGCTTCGTCATGCTCTAGACATGCAGCTGGAACTTGAAACTTTTGTTGAGAAAGAAAATTACTTTCAGGTGAGCTTGATTTGGCTATTGTTTTTCTATCTTCCTTCATCATTAGTAGACTTCTTTAACCTAGGGTGATATGAGCAGCTGTTCGTTCTAATCTTGCTATGATAAATTTCTGACCCATAAATCGCCTATAGCAATATGGGTCTGTTGCTTTTCGACCTGAACAAGCTTAGTATATGTGTTTATGTGTTGTCAAATACCAGTGGTCCCTCAGTAATAATTGTTAGGTTTCTAATGATATCTTACTGATGTTTCTAGGCATTCCAATTGTTGCCTGAATATTTGCAAATTTTGGAGAATTATTCAGGCCTTTCTGCTGTACAAGAAATGGGACGAGGTATAGAGGTAATTATCTTTTTCTTTGTTCACCTCTTATATCCTGTCTTCTGCTGTTGAGATATTTTTATCCTTAAATTTGAGAAGTGTTAGCTGACTTAAATCTATCCACTGTTGGTATGTTCAAACAGAAACATCTTGTTCACCTTCAAATTAAGTCGAGCTATCTGCTTGTTCACTCCAGTTGATATATTCATATTTTATCCTTGTGATGATATTTCTGCTCTGAGTATGCAGGCATGGTTAGCTCGGACACTCCAAAAATTGGACATTCATTTACTTGGTGTTTGTCAGATGTTTGATGAAGAAAACTATCTAACTGTGAGTGTTCTCAAGAATCTTTTTATGGGTTCTTGGATGAACATGGTAATTATTATTTATCTGTTTTGTTAGAATAACATTCTTTAGCAATTAATCATGGATGTAGGTTGTTGATGCATATGCACTAATGGGTGATGTCAGTGGCATGGCTGAAAAGATGCAGAGTTTCTTCTTGCAGGAAGTACTCTCTCGAACACATTATGTCCTGAAAGAAATGTTGGAAGAGGTATTAGATTTGCTTTATTGGCGTGCTCTGTGTAGTTTTGCTATTCATATGATTCTCCATGTCAATATTTTTGATATTTTATGTTATCAGTTTTCTAATAGTAAAGTAATTGCAGGAGGTTGGAAATAATACGGAGAAAAATAGGTCTGTATTCAGCCCCTTATCTTGGTTCAATGGTTCTTTTGGCTGCATTCTAAGCTTAAATAAACTATTGTGACTTGTATAGTAGGGATATGGCATGGACTACAGATATAGCTAGTCATTTGCGAGTCATAGCTTCATAGTTGAATTTATCAGTGGTGGACCTAGATTCTTTTTTGTCTCTGTGGAAAACTTTTGTGTGCCCCTGTTTTTTTTATTTTCATTTTCAAAAGATTTGAAGTTAGTAATCGACACAAGAAAGCAGGTCAAGAAGAGATCTTGTCATACGTCTGCAGTTTTTAGTTGTTTAAAACCATAGACAATATCGGTTCATAGAACCAAAGTTTTTTTTTTCTCGAACAGCGTAGGAGAACTGCGCGTCATTTCATTAAGGTAGAAGAAATGTTACAAGGGTTAGAGACCCGACACACACCCCAACTCACACACCCCACACCCTAGACACTAAGATACAGACTCGCCACCCAAAGATCAAGAACGACCAAAAGCCTCTAAGCATTAAGCTACAGCAGGCAGCGACCTGATAACAAGCTCCTGGAGTTTGGAAGCCCCAGCTGAGCACCAAAGCCCCCCCTCCGCGCTAATGGACCTAAGGACCTCCTGAACACTTGGCCTCTTATTATCAAAGACACAAGTGTAGCGGTGCTTCCAAATCCCCCAGGCCACCAGGATTATCAAGGAATTGAGGCCTTTACGCGCTTCTTTGGGGACAGCAGCAGTAGACCTCTTCCACCACCCTGAGAAACGAGTTACAGCAGACTGTGGTGCCAAATGTAGCACCCCAAACTGATGCAAAACCAGGGACCAGACCTGTCGAGCGAAGACACAACCCACTAGCAAATGATTTATTGTTTCATCCTCTTGATCACATAAGGGGCAGGACTCAGGATGGGGCAGATTCCTCTTTGCTAGTCGATCAGCTGTCCAAACCCGGTTGTGAAACACCAACCAAATGAAAAACTTACAGCGCGGGGGAGCCCAGGTTTTCCAGATCCTTCTCCACGACCCAAACTTGATGGATCCAAGAAAGAAGGCTGCATAGGCAGACTTGCTACTATAGGAACCATCCTGCGTTAACTTCCAATTATATCTGTCCGGGATCTCTAGATGCAAAATAATTCCGTCCACCCTATCCCAAATGTGGAGGTAATCAAGCAATACCTCTACTGTACGAGCCCCCCTAATATCTTGAACCCAGCTTCTATTATGCAGAGCTTGGGCCACAGTCCTTTTAGCTGTTCGTTTTTGAACCGCATTGAACAGGTTAGGCGCTATTTCTGCCACGGTATGCCCATCCAGCCATCTATCTGTCCAGAACAATATTTCCTCTCCATTTCCAACTATGGCATCAACTGCAACATTAAAGAGGGCCCGGGCTTTGTGAGGAACAGCGATAGAAAGACCGGCCCAAGGCCTTTTAGCATTTGTCTTTTGCACCCACAACCACCGAATCCTAAGTGCCCAACCAAGGAGCTCAAGATTATGGATCCCAGGCCTCCATATTCAACTGGTCTCTGTACCTTTTCCCAGGCTACCAGGCAATTGCCTCCATTGGCATGTTGGTGACCCTTCCAAAGGAAGCCCCGCCGATTTTTGTCAATAGCCTTAAGCACCCATTTAGGAAGGTCCAGGGCTATTAAGATATATATAGGGACAACAGTCAGCACTACCTTCACCATGACTAACCGCCCAGCCCTGTTCATTAGAGAGGCCTTCCAACCAGGGAGATATTCTGACACCTTATCTACTAAAGGCAGCAACACCTCCTTAGTTGGTTTTCCAAGTGAGAGTGGGAGGCCAAGGTACGTACAGGGGAAGGCCTTTATTGAACAAGAGAGGACGCTTGCCTTTATTGAACAAGAGAGGACGCTTGCAGTGAGTGCCAATTCCTCATCAGTACAATGAATAGGGGAAACCGAACTCTTGGACAGGTTGGTTCTAAGACCGGAGGCGTGTCCAAACAATTCCAGGAGCTGTCTGACAGTGACCAGATCCAAGTTGTGGGCAGACCCAGTGCCGGAGGCTCCCACATGAGTGGGGTCTGGGGAAGGGAAAAACTGAGGCAAGCCTTCCCCCCCGCAAAATCTGCGGAGAGGCTGCTTCGAACCCACGACCTGGTGACTTAGTGAGACAGCTCTCACCACAGCTCTCACCACTGCACCAGATCCAAGTTGTGGGGTCTCAAGAATATGACTGCATCATCAGCATAGTAGGAGACGCTGTGCCGTGCTTGCTGAATGGCTAGCGGCTGCATCAAACCCGCCAGAGTAGCAAAATTGACCAGGGAATTGAGGACATCCATAACGAGGATAAACAACATTGGTGACAAGGGGTCTCCCTATCTAAGACCACGGTGGTGCAAAATAGTGTCTCCAGGCACTCCATTAACCAGTACTTGTGTCGAGGAGGTGGACAGGATCAAGCAAATAAGGTCTCGCCACCGCTGACCGAACCCTAACTTGCACATGACTTCCAGGAGAAATGACCAAGAGACAGAATGAAACGCCTTGGAGATGTCTAGTTTAAGAAGGATATGCGCCTCCTCCTTATGCAGAGATTTCACCATCTGTTGGACCAGCATAAATTTGTCATGAATCTTCCTTCCCCGCACAAATGCGCTTTGGTTTGCAGAGATTAAGGAAGGTAACAGCGGTGCTAGCCGATTAGCCAAAATCTTAGTCACCAACTTGGCAAAGCTATGAATCAGGCTTGTAGGACGAAAATCCTTCACTTCAACTGCATCTACTTTCTTAGGCAGTAGGGTAACATAGGCCGTATTCAATAGCCTAAATTTGAATACATGGCCGCGATGGATGGCGTCCAACGCCATCAGCACATCCCCTTTAATAATGCTCCAACATGATTTGTAGAACCACCCTGTGAAACCATCCGGCCCAGGGACCTTGTCCAGGTGCATGTCTTTTATGGTAGCCCAGACTTC
This sequence comes from Miscanthus floridulus, assembly GCF_019320115.1. NCBI lineage: Eukaryota > Viridiplantae > Streptophyta > Magnoliopsida > Poales > Poaceae > Miscanthus > Miscanthus floridulus. The sequence goes on along the minus strand of NC_089581.1, from coordinate 115,333,415 downwards.
CTCCTCAGAGAATGGGGCATCAAGATCGGAAAGATCATGGTGCTGCATATCTAACTCATCTAAGTTAAGAGTATAGTCCCTTACTTCAGCACTGCCAAGAATGTTCTCATAAAAATCATCCACTGCCTTCTGTTTTTCCTCCTGTGAAACGACCACCTGATTACCAACTTGCAGTTTTGGGATGAAGTTTTTCTTTCTGTATATAGCTTGTTGATGGAATAAAACAGTATTGGCATCTCCTTCTTGAAGATACAGTATCCTAGAGCGCAGCCGTGCAATGGTTCGCTCTAGAGAAGCCAAACCGAGACAATGCAGTTTGAGTTTCTTTCTCAGCCATTCCTCGCGCTCAGAGAGTGCCCTTGAATCTCTCTCTATTTCCAAGCGGTGAAGAATCTCCCTGGCCAGCTCAAGCTGAGCTTTAATGTTCCCTATTTTCCGCTGCCCCCATTTTTGTAGTCCCTTACTGAGGCGCTGTAGTTTAATGAATAGGCGCTCTACAGCACAATTAGATTGTACCGGAGCCTCCCAATTCAGTTTAACAACATCGAGAAAACCAGTGATTTTGGTCCAGAAGCTCTCAAAATGGAATCGCCGCTTGCCGCTAGTGCTCACTTTCAAACCCAGAATGAGAGGGCAGTGATCCGATACACCAGCTGCTGTGCTTTGCAGGACAGCATCAGGAAAAATATTGCCCCAATCACCACAACAGAAAGCTCGATCCAGCCTGACCAAAGTAGGCGATCTCCTCTCGTTGGACCAAGTATATTTTCGGCCCAAGAGCGGGATCTCCTTGAGAACCATGTCATCTAGAAAACACCGAAATCTTCCCATCATTGCTCTATCCAAATTAGCATTGTTCTTGTCGGCAGCTTGATAAATTAAATTAAAATCTCCCCCTAGAAACCAAGCTCCATTGCACAGGGCCCTGATATTTCTTAGATCTTGCAGAAACATCACCTTCTCATCATCTTCTTGTGGCCCATAGACACCAGTGAACCACCAATTGCGACCTTCTTGTTCCGAAAACAGAACAGAAGCAAAATAAGTATCTACCCTAGAAGCCATTGCCTGGCAAGAACACCCTTTCCAAGCAATCAGAACCCCTCCTCTAGTCCCATTGGCTGGGAGCGCGATGAAGTTATCATACACAGACCCAAAGACCAAGAGAAACAAATGCTGGGACATGTTGGCAACCTTAGTTTCTTGCAAACAGACAATGTCAACGTTGCTGGACAGAATAACCTCTCTGACAGAATTCCGGTGATCCCTTTGATTCAGGCCTCGCACGTTCCAGATTAAAATAGACGAAGGATTCATCTGACCCAAGAAATAAAACGACCCCGACAAAGAACCAAATCCTTACATCACTGCAAGGACATTCGCAGCCAGCACCTGCTCACCTTCTCCAACATCCCAACCAAAAATAGCAGCTAAAGCACAAACATGGGAGTCAAGAGAGGAATGGCCTGACTAGCTTACTATAATTGTCTTGAGCATTCGGCTGAATAATCTCCCTTTCTTCAAAGCCAAGTTGTCGCATCACCCTCTTCTGAGCCTCCGAGAGCACCGGGCCTGGAGGGCAGGGGGCATCGCTAGCGACTCGCTAGCTACGCCGCGGCAGAGACCCTGAAGGAGGGGCCTTCTTTCGCCGCTTCTGGATCACGGGCAGAGGGACGAGCATATCCACTGGCCTGCGCACCTTCTCAAGCTTCCGTGATGGGGGTCCCTCCCTCGGACACTGGGAGGAGCTGTCCACGGCGGCCGGTGCGGGAGTTCTAGCATGGCGTCGTTGCCTGGAATAGACCCGGAGCGGGGGCGAGACGAAGACCTCACCCCGCGGTGCTTTGGAGAGTCTGAGCGGGCGGCAGGACAGGCCCGAGCGGAGCAGGCACCTCCGAGCCCTCGGAATCCCCACCTGTAGTCGGCGGAGCAGGCGCCTCTGAGCCCAGGGGCTCCCCAATCGGGCCATCAGAAGCCGACGCAGTGGCAGGTCCCGCGCCAAATGTTGGCGAGGGGGGGTTTGGCGCCGGTGGGAAGAACCCCGGGAAGACGGACACGGGATATCGTTGAGGCGAGCGTGGTGAGGCCGGAGAAGCTTCAACCGTTGCCATTCCGACGGGGAGGCTCAAGGAAGAGCACGGCACCGTCGGCCAGTCGGGGAGACCGTAGCCTCACCCAATCCGGTGCACGCCAATTGGGAATCAATCACAGGCCGAGGGCCCAAGTCCAGCCCAAGAGAAGCCGCATCCGCCGGGCCAGAAATGAGGACGCCATCCGAAGGCAAAGGCCCAGCATCCACTTCAAACCGCACAATAGTTGGGGAGGCCACCGAGGGGAACGGGGACGTCTCCTGAATGCGCGCGACATCTGCGGTTTCCGAAATGACTGCATTTGTTGCAGCCGACGCATTAGGCACAGGGACATCCTCGGGACGGCGCGTCTCAGCATTGAGGGCAGAACGACCGTCGCCTGGAATGTCACGCACCTAGACCTCTTTGGAACCCGCGGCCAACGGCTGAGAGCACGCTGCCTGAGAGTGGGCCACGTGAGATCTCCCCCGAACAGAGGATTCCACCTGCTTCATGATCGATCCCCGCCGTGAACCGCCATGACACGAAGCATCACGACCCACCGGACCCGAGCTGGGCGGCGGCGAGGGAGGACGGACGCGACGCCGACGCCTTGCAGGATCATTACATCGTCACCCCCTCAATCAGAGGGAGGAGGGCTTGGCGCCAAAACCTCAGGGCGGTGAACATCGGAATACTGCCGCTCAATAGGGTAGGCCAGAACCCTATTGAGCATTCAAACTGTATCAAGCTGTATTCAAGTTTCTCTGAGCATTCACTTCACCAATGTTTTTTGTTTTCTGCAGGTTTACATACAGTGATCTATGTGTTCAAGTTCCTGAACCCAAACTTCGCCCCTGCTTGTTGAGAACCCTAGAGTGCTTATTTTCATTGATGTGCTCTTATTATGCTATTATGAGCTTTTCTTCAGAAGATAAGGTACATTTATTTTTTTCTGTCCACTTTATTGTTGAAACCTTCATCTCTCTGATTAACGGTCATGAATTTCGTAAAAAAAAGCTGCCTAGGCTCAGGGTGTTAGTGCAAACAAATATGAGAAACTACAAAGTTCATTTTCTGCCTCAATGAACATATAAACTACATAGTCGCATTGGAAAACCAAAAGGAGACAAGAAGAATTAAACCCTTCTGGTTCAAAATATAAGATGTTTAGGACATCCACATGGTCTACAAGGTGATATTTTGACTAGAAAATTATATGAAAATATGGCATTTTGTAGAAAGTAGAAATTTATGAAGGTGTGTTTGTTATGACCGGCATCCCCTACAGCCGTCGCAGCCCAGCTAGGGGCTAGGAGGGGAGCCGGCCATCAAAGGGCTATGGCCCATATAATTGTCGCAATTATAGTATTTCTAGAGGGTTATTTTATAATTATCGCTATTAGAGAGACATATAAATATTTGTAAGACTCTATTTGGGAAATTAAGCAGAAACATATTATTGTTTCCGGCTTCCTCAGGGAGCCGGGAGAAACCCTAGCCGCCTCTACTGTTCACGTGTGAACAGTGCCGCCGTTATTGTAGCTACGTGAGGGTTAGGGCTACAGCCGCAGCTGCCCATCCTCCACCACGGCGTCCAGCCGCCGGCAGCGAGGTTCCCAGCCTGCTCTACCTCCCTCTCATCCCTACAGACTCCGTGATCTACGCGGTAGGATCCGTAATCCTATCAACCTGGTATCAGCATTGCCTGGTTCGATGACGACTGCTCCTCCGAGTTCCTCCGTTCCGGTGACCACTTCGCCGCTGCCCGCTGCGTCGTCGGAGTTGTCGGAGGCGTCCGCTGCCTCTGCCCAGCCCCTGACGTTGGAATCGCTGGGGCCAAGGTTGATCTGATCGCCAACGCGGTGGTCTCCATGCAGACGGCGTGGGCCGGCTTGCTCCAGGCGCCTCCACCACCGCCGTTTCCCGCCCCACCACTGCCTCCACCGCCGGTGCCCACCGTACCGATCCCCACTGCGCCACGACATCCTACCCCTACGGCATGCCGTCGACGGGGGCCGGAGTTCCGCTCCATCTGTTGCAATGGCCGGCCTCGCCGTCACCGCTGCCTGATTGGCTGCAGCCGCCCGTGACGGCGTCGGCTCCGCTCTACTCGATGGCCACGTCGACAACCCCATCACCCTCCACGACGATCGCGGCGACAGCGGTCTCAACCCTGCCTCCCGCCGGCGGTCCTCTCTTTGGGGGGGGGGGGGGGGGATGGACGGCTCGCTGTTCTTCGGGCGGCCAGCAGCAGGGGGGCCTTGACCCGGGCCTTGGTGCTGCCCTCGCGGGCGCCCAGGCGGGGCCCAAATTCTACAAATTGGAGTTTCCTACGTACGACGGCTCGGCAGACCCTCTGAATTGGTTGAACCAGTGCGAGCAGTTCTTCCGCGGCCAGCAGACGCTAGCATCCGCGCGCACCTGGCTCGCGTCTTACAACCTTCGGGGTGCTGCCTAGACATGGTACTACGCCCTGGAGCAGGACGAGGGCATGCCCCCTTGGGAGCGCTTCCGCGAGTTATGCTCACTCCACTTCGGGCCTCCTGTTCTGGGCACACGGTTGGCGGAGCTTGCCCGCCTTCCTTTTGGTTCTTCCGTGCAAGATTACTCGGAGCGTTACAATGCCATCCTGTGCCACGCCCGCAACCTCTCCGCTCGCCAAAAGGCGGAGCTGTACGTGGGCGGGCTGCCGGACCAGCTCCGCAAGCAGGTTCAGCTCCGCGCACCGCCCGACCTCCAGTCCGCCATGTACTTGGCACGGGCGTTCGAGGATTGCGTACCTCCACCTGCACCACAGCCTCGCGTCGCCCGGCCGCCCCTGCGGTCGACCTGGACTCCGCAGCAGCGAACGCCGAGCGCGGGTCCGACACCGGCGGCCGCCGCTCCTACACCGACCCTGGCGGCGCCCACTTTTCGTCGGCTCTCTCCGGCCGAACAGCAGGAGCGCCGTCGCCAGGGGCTGTGCTTCAACTGTGACGAGCCTTACGTACGCAGGCACATGTGCAAGCGCCTCTTCTACCTGGAGGTCGACGACTACATCGTGGAGGCTCCCGGGGAGGCGACCGAGGACACCCCTTCCAGCGAGCTGGCCGGCCCGGAGATGGCCGCCGCTAACGCCCTTGTGGTCTCCCTCCAGGCTGTTGCAGGTATTCGGGCCGCCAACTCCATGCTGCTGCCCGTTGTCATCAAGGGCGAACGCTTCCTGGCCCTCCTCGACACGGGCTCCACCCATAACTTCGTGTCGGGGGAGACCATGCGCCGCCTGGGGCTCGTTCCTGCGGGTGGGGAGCGCCTGCGGATCACGGTGGCCAATGGCGACCGCGTGCCTTGTGAGGGCATCGCGCGCAACGTGCCCCTTCGCATCTACGACGAGGACTTCGCCATCACGTGTGTCGGCCTCAACTTGGGCGGATTTGACTTCATCATCGGCTTCGACTTCATCCGCACCTTGGGCCCCATACTATGGGACTGCGAGGCCCTCACCCTGTCGTTTTGGCGCGACGGCCGCCGCGTCACCTGGCAGGGGGTGGCCGGGGCGGCTGCACCCTCTCCAGCCCCCTCGGCACAGCTGCTGGCCGCGGCTGCCTCCGACCCACGGCAGCCGCTGCTGGACGTCCTCCTCCAGCAGCACGCCGTCGTCTTCACCGAACCCGCGGGCCTTCCGTCGGCGCGAGAGTACGACCACCGCATCCACTTACTACCGGGCACCGCGCCGGTGGCGGTGCGCCCTTACCGCTATCCCCAGCTACAGAAGGACGAGCTGGAGCGGCAGTGCGCGGCCATGCTCACCCAAAGGATCATCAGGCCGACCACCTCGCCTTTCTCGGCGCCGTCTTGCTGGTGCGCAAGGCGGACCAGTCGTGGCGCTTCTGCATTGACTACCGCGGCCTCAACGCCAAGACGTCCAAGGACAAGTTCCCGATTCCGGTGGTCGATGAGCTCCTCGATGAGCTCCATGGAGCTCGCTTTTTCACAAAGCTGGACCTCCGCTCTGGGTATCATTAGGTGCGGATGCACCCCGACGACATCGCCAAGACGGCGTTCCGCACTCACCACGGCCACTTCGAGTTTCTGGTGATGCCTTTCGGCCTTTCTAATGCCCCGGCCACCTTCCAGGCCCTGATGAACGATGTGCTTCACGACTACCTCCGGAGGTTTGTGCTCGTCTTCTTCGATGATATCCTCATCTACAGCTCGTCGTGGGCCGAGCATCTGCAGCACATCAACATCGTCCTCAGCGCCCTGCGGGCGCACCATCTCCACTTGAAGCGCTCCAAGTGCTCGTTTGGGGCGCCCTCCGTGACCTATCTTGGCCATGTCATCGTCGAGGGCGGTGTAGCCATGGACGCCGACAAGGTCGCCGCGGTGGCGGCGTGGCCTCTACCTCGCTTGGCCTGGGGCCTTCGCGGCTTCTTGGGCTTGGCGGGATACTACAGGAAGTTCATCCGCGACTTCGGCATCATCGCGGCCCCGCTCACGCGTCTCTTGCGGCGAGACGCGTTCGTGTGGGACGACGACGCGACGACGGCTTTCGAGGCGCTCAAGCGCGCCTTGACGACGGGGCCCGTGCTTCAGATGCCGGATTTCGACGCACCTTTCGTGGTCGACTGCGATGCATCGGGCGCGGGGTTTGGCGCCGTCCTCCACCAGGGCGCGGGACCCCTCGCCTACTTCAGCAAACCATTTGCAGCTCGCCACCTCAAGCTCGCCGCCTACGAACGCGAGCTCATCGGCTTGGTGCAAGCTGTGCGCCACTGGCGCCCGTATTTGTGGGGGCGCCCCTTCCGGGTTCGCACTGACCATTACAGTCTCAAATTTTTGCTTGATCAGCGTTTGTCTACCGTACCACAGCACCAATGGATCAGCAAACTTTTCGGCTTCGACTTCAATGGTGGAATACCGCCCGGGCCGCCTCAACACCGTGGCGGACGCTCTGTCACGCCGCGACAGCGAGGGGGTGGCGACTGTACCTTCGCCGGACGCGCTCGGGGCAGCGATGGCTGTGTCCGGGCCCTCGTTTGCCCTCCTCGACGACATCAGGCGCGCTACAGCCGCGGCGCCGGATGGCCAGCGGCTGCTGCAGCAGCTCCAGGCCGGGGAGCTCGCGGGGCTGTGGCGCCTGGACAGCGGCCTCCTCCTTCACGGGCCTCGCATCTTCGTGCCGGATCACGGGGACCTTCGCCACCAGGTCCTCCTCCTGGCCCATGCCGCCGGCCATGAGGGGACCCAGAAGACGCCGCACCGCCTCCGTGCCGAGTTCTACATTCCGCGGGACAGGGCACTGGTGCGAGACTTGGTGCGTTCCTGCACCACATGCCAGCGCAACAAGACGGAGGCGTTGCAGCCAGCGGGACTGCTGCAGCCCCTCGACGTGCCCTCCCAAGTTTGGGCGGACATCTCGATCGACTTCATCGAGGGGCTGCCCAAAGTCGCCGGCAAGTCGGTTATACTCACCGTCGTCGACCGTTTCTTGAAGTACGCGCACTTCATCGCGCTCGGGCACCCCTACACGGCCGCGTCGGTCGCCCGTGCCTTCTTCGACGGCATTGTACGGCTCCACGGGTTCCCACTCTCCATCGTCAGCGACCGGGACCCCGTGTTCACCGGCCACGTGTGGCGGGACCTTTTCCAGATGGCGGGCGTCAAGCTCCGCATGAGCACCGCCTTTCACCCTCAGACGGACGGCCAGTCGGAGGTGGTCAACAAGGTGATTGCCATGTATTTGCTCTGTGTTACAGGTGACCGGCCTCGGGCATGGGTGGATTGGCTGTCGTGGGCGGAGTATTGCTACAATACTTCTTTCCATACCGCCCTCCGCGCCACGCCTTTCGAGGCCGTCTACGGCCGACCACCGCCGCCCATATTGCCGTACAAGCCGGGGACGGCTCGCACTGAGGCCGCCGACGCCATACTCCGCAGTCGCGACGAGATGCTCGCTGAGGTCCGTCAGTGGCTCCTTCAAGCCCAGCAACTCTCCAAACGCTACTACGACGCCAACCACAGGGATGGGGAGTTCGAGGTGGGGTCGTGGGTCCGGCTGCGTCTCCTTCACCGCACCACGCAGCAGTCCCTCGACCCTCGCTCCAAGCGCAAGTTGGGGCCGCGCTGGGCGGGACCGTTCGCGTGCTTGAGCGCATCGGTTGCGTCGCCTACCGCCTCTAGCTGCCCGATGACGCCCGCATCCACGATGTTTTCCATGTGGGCCTCCTGAAGCAGCACCGCGGCGATCCCCCCACCGCCGCCGGCGTCCTGCCACCGGCTTTGGATGGCCGGGTCTTGCCAGGTCCGGAACGCGCCCTGCGCGCTCAGCAGCGCCGGGGTGTTTGGAAGATCTTGATCAAGTGGCGCGGTCTACCAGCAGATGATGCAACGTGGGAGTCACTCGAGGATTTTCGCGCCGAGCACCCCGATTTCCAGCTCGAGGACGAGCTGTTTTTGCAGGCGGGGAGAGATGTTATGACCGGCATCCCCTACAGCCGTCGCAGCCCAGCTAGGGGCTAGGAGGGGAGCCGGCCATCAAAGGGCTATGGCCCATATAATTGTCGCAATTATAGTATTTCTAGAGGGTTATTTTATAATTATCGCTATTAGAGAGACATATAAATATTTGTAAGACTCTATTTGGGAAATTAAGTAGAAACATATTATTGTTTCCGGCTTCCTCAGGGAGCCGGGAGAAACCCTAGCCGCCTCTACTGTTCACGTGTGAACAGTGCCGCCGTTACTGTATCTACACGAGGGTTAGGGCTACAGTCGCAGCCGCCCATCCTCCACCACGGCGTCCAGCCGCCGGCAGCGAGGTTCCCAGCCTGCTCCACCTCCCTCTCATCCCTACAGACTCCGTGATCTACGCGGTAGGATCCGTAATCCTATCAGTGTTTCATGATTGTTGGAGTATAAGTGAATTGCCCACCTCTCCCATCAGCTTAAGCTTTTGGGTTGAATTAGTTGGTGCATGCATCTCAATATGATATCAAAGCCAGTGGTCTTGAGTTCGAATCCTGGATAGCACAATTAAATAAATAATTGTTGCTCGCTCCTATTCCACGTTTGAGGCCTGAGGGAGCCTCCACATGAGGGGGAGTGTTGGAGTATAAATGAATTGCCCACCATGCAACTCAATAATGATGAATAGCAAAACCTATCTTAGTCAAACTGCGTAATTCTGCATATGTTGATGGTTAAAGTTTTAAAAGCTTGGCCAGCAGGAATCATAAAGCAACATATATTTTGGGTTGGAGTAGAAAAGATGTCAAATGCTATCAGTTTTAAACTCTCTTGTTTGGTGGAACGGGGCAACTATCCTATTTATTCTCTGTTGAACTTATTATATTCAATATATGGTGAATAATCTTCTGTTTTCCGTATGAAATAATTCTGAGTTAATACTACCTATCCTCCTATCCAATAACCTATACATACATATATATGTGGATCTGATGCTATCTATACTTAGTCTAATTTTCAATATAAGGTTTTGTTCTTATTCATGAAATTGGTTTCCTCTTCAGAATATTGACTCCAAGGGCCCAGATCTAGCAGATAAGAATGACATATCTCAGAATAGCAACGAAACTTTAGTTAATTCAGGAAGAGGTCATTCAAGTGCAGCAGTCACTCAGGATGGTTCTGCAGCTGTAAAAAGTGACAGAGCATCATCATCTGAGGTTAACAACCCTGATGCTAGTACATCAGAAACGGGTTCTCCATTCTATCAGCTTAGAACAGATGCTACAAAACTTGTTGCGCAAACATTTCAAAGAGGGCGAAGAAATCTTTGGCAGCTGGCAACAAGTCGCTTGTCTGTTTTATTATCTAGTTCAGCTGTTTGTTCAACTAGCACATACCAATTCCTGAAGAATTATGAAGATCTCGTCATTTTCATTTTGGCTGGCGAAGCATTTTGTGGGTTTGAAGCTAGTGAGTTCCGCCAGAAGTTGAAGACTGTCTGTTTGAACTACATGGTGTCCTTTCACCGGCAAAATATATATGTATGTCAATAACTCTGACTCGGTTCTTAATTATAGTGCTCAAAGTTCAAACATGTGAATATTGAAGTGCTATCATCTTTTTTTTACTGTAGCCATAGATATAACTTTAAATGTGTATGCAGTTCATGGCGTGTTTGTAGTCTTTAGGAACATTCTTCAGATTTCTTTTCCTTTTCCCCATTGGTAGTGATGGTTTCATAGTAGCCCATTTCTGTAACTGATTTTGGTATGAGCTACCAGTGCACTTATGTTTCCACAAAAGGAGATTGCAGCTGATACGAACATTAAGTCAGTGCAACCACATTAGAAGGGTTTGCAATTGATATGTACCATAAGTCACTTCATTCACAGTATAATCTTAAGAAAATACATTAATAATGAAGTTTGATTGTAGTTCTATGTCAAAAAGAGAGAAAACAAATGTGTATTTTCTGGGAATGTGTTGTTGCTCTAGTCAGTACTGTGTTTTACTCTGACCTTTTGGGCTTAACTGCAAAGATGGAGTTGCAAACTGTTAGCTCTCTATGTAGTGAGTCATTCTCTGTGTCTTCTGCATGTAGCATTTTTAACTTACTGTGTTTTGCCATTCGTCTGGCAGGCACTTAAGATGGTACTGGAAAAGGAATCTTGGACAATAATGTCTGCTGAAGCTTCACAAATAATTAGTTTAGCAGGTCTAACTGGTGATGGTGCTGCACTGTGCTCTCCTACCAGTAGAAGTCTCAAGTTGCCAATAAATTGTTACCATGGGAATTCAACTACAGCCAATTCAGGAAACGAAAATCTCGGATTTGCTTCTTGGCTTAAGATTGAAAATCCATTTTCTTTTAAGCTAGAAGATGGCTCTGCCGAATCCCCAAAGTCCAATATGCCTTTTGACTCATCAGTTAGCAATAATCATGGCAATGGAAACAATTCATCTTTTGATGAAGAGAATGAAGACCTTCTAGCGGATTTCATTGATGAAGATAGTCAGTTGCCTAGTAGGATACCAAAAACGAAAATTGTAAAAGGCAATTCTTCACATTGGAAAGATGGAGACATTTCATCGCAGACAGGCTCATCACTTTCTTTATTAAGGTATTAAATGCTTGTGTTAACTTAGTAATGTTTCTATGCATAGCTTCCTAGCCTAAATTGCCACTGGAATCAGGATGATGGACAAATACGCCAGGCTGATGCAAAAGCTGGAAATTGTCAATGTTGAGCTTTTTAAGGTTAGTTATGTCATATCATGTACTCGGGGGGGGGGGGGGGGGGGGGGGGGGGGCAAGTTTGTGGAATATTGTCTGATTATGCTGGACAAAATTTTCAGGGTATCTCCCAACTGTTTGGCATCTTTTATCACTACATATATGAGACATTTGGGAACCTAGACAAGAGTCAAAGCAGCAAGCCTTTACCTGATCATCAATCATGTAAGGATTTAGTTCTCCACAATATGTTCTCATATACACATTTCTTAGCTATCACTGCTTACATAGATGATCGCCTTTCTTAATTGTCCTTACCACTACTTGCGCTGTACTCAGCTCGGCTTAAAGCCGCTTTATCAAAAATAACACAAGACTCTGATCAGTGGACAAAACCAAATAATGTTTCATATTCACCTTCATCCCCTTTGTCAATGAATTCAACTTTCGGCCAAATGGATGTGATGCCTACTGCGCCTCCCAGTTCAATGTTCACCTCCTATGGGTTAAAGGTAACTGCTGGTTTCACATGGGCATGCTTACATAATCCTATGTAATCCTAACTCATTTTCAGACTTAACATGTTTTCTTGTATATGGAACTGAGTTGTGATATTTACCATGCAACATTTGCCCTGTAATAGACAAAAGTGAATTGCCTTTGCTTGTTTGACTTGAGCTTGTCTCATTTGAGTTCAATTTTGCTAATTCCTGCAGTCTTAAACTCTAAAATTTGAAGATATACCTTGAAGTCTACTGCAGATGTGATTAATCTGTTCTCACAATTAATTAGTATTTATCGACTTATCAACTATTGATGTTAATCATTCCGAAGTTTGTGTGAAATAAAAAAAAATCGGTAGGTGTTCAGCTTTTAGGCAATACATTTTACTCATTTCTGTGTGACAATTCTTCGTTTTTAGTTTGCTGTTCTTTTTAGGAATTTCTGTATTGTTGCTTCCTTGCTGCCATAACTGAAGTGATGGTATGACAGTACTAGCTTATTCTATTTGTTTCCATACAAGCATCACATGCCAATAAGCTATAGGCCTATAACCTTGGAGGTTGTCGGAATGACAAATTTTTGGCATTCAATGTAGAAGGCGACAAGGCGTTAGTGAGTGTCTAGGCTTTGAAAGTTACTTGGAAAGAATCTCGATGGACATCTGGATTGTGTCCTTTTGATTACTATAAGCCATTGGATCATTGGATGTGTCCCGGTGTCCCCCACTATTATATGTAAACCTTGGCTGGAGTCTGAAGTTACCTTTCTGCTTGGTTAGGTTGCTATGAAAGCATAGCATTTTGTATGGCAGAATGCATTTTTCTTTATGCTTAAAAAAAAAAAGATAATTTTTGCATGCCACTGCCTTCTTAGTTTCAGTGTCCTCGTTCTAAAAAGTGCATTTCAACTTGTTTTTCCCTCAGGAGAGATGTGCAGCTGCTGAAACATTATCATTGGTTGCTCGAGTTTTGAACCGATCTAGAGCCCATCTACGCTCAGTATTGTCTAAAAATAACAGTTCTGTTGTTGAAGAGTTCTTTAGGACACTGGTATGTTTCTCTACTTTGGGAGGTTTTCATTGCTTATTTGGTAGTCCATAAATAGAAAAGTTGCAATGTAATTCAGAGCTTACCTTCTGTGTCATAGGTGGACTCTGTTCCAGATTTGACAGAGCACATTCACAGAACGAGTGCACGTATGCTTTTGCATATTGATGGGTATGTTACAGCATCCAATCCCTTCTCTTTGGCCATATAAATTTGTGCGGGATTTGCATCACCATTGATGCTGACATGCTGTTAGTAGTTAGATGGATAGTACTCCCTCCTTTCCAATTTGTTAGTCACTTTTAGCTTTGTCCTAAGTCAAACTTCTCTAACTTTGACCAAGTTTATAGAAAAATGCATGAACATTCATTGGATACACCATGGAATATATTTTGATAGTGCTTTTATTTGATATAGCAAATGTTAATATATTTTTCTATACATTTGTTCAAAGTTGGATAAGTTTGACATAGGAAAAAACTTAAACTTACAATTTGAAACAGAGGGACTAGTACCATACCTTGCTGTTTTGAATCACCACACCTGACATATGTATGCTCAGTTGAGTCGCGGACTGAATGTGTTTTCAGGTATCCAGATAAGATAGCAAATGCTAAATGGGAGGTGAAGGAGCTCGGAATAGAGCACAATGGGTATATTTATGCTTGAGCCTTCTTAATTTGAACAATTTTGCCCCCTTTTTTTGGTTTCTGTTTTTGGCAGCTTTCCTACTGTTTGTTACGCATCCTTGAGCCTCTCCTTTACCTCTTCATAATCATTTATACATTAGTTTTATAGCAAATCACCATGTTTAAATCTAATTTTGACAGCCTCGATGTCCTTTGTTGTATGATTATTGTAGAAAGCACTTTGTGGTAATTTACTTTCAGTGGTTGTGGAGTAGACCATCTGGATATATCATTCAGTTGTACTCTTGTACTTAATCCATCATTTTGCATGGATCTGGTGTTTGTTGGGCTCTGTGGCAAATTGGCAATATATTAGAAAAGTCCAAATTACTGCCCCCCAGTGCGCTCACAGGAAAGTTATCTGAATAACCCCCTAAAGTAATTTGTGACCATTTACCTCTTAATAACATTTATCTTTTTTATTTGTCCACATACAAGTTGAGTCTTAAGTTCAAATTTTGTAGGGTGATAGCAGTGATAGTGAATATCCTAACTTATGTTAGGAAAAAAAACACTATGATTTTTTTTCATCATCATTATTATTTTTTGTATAATTTTGTATCTGTAGGGTTCATTTGTTATTAAATGCCTGAGCTAAAATAATGATGAAAAATTCATAATGTATTTTTTCTAACACAAATGATGTTCTCTATCACCCTACAAAATTGAAACTAAAACTAACTTATTTACGGAGAAACAAAAAAAAAAGACTAATCTTATTAAGGGGTAGATTGGACTAACTGAAAGATCTAGAGGGGTCGATTGAACACAAAATCCGTTTAGAGGGTTATCGGGAAAATGTTCATGTGCAGGGGGAGTAAATTGGACTTTCCCCCCAATATTTGAAATTGTCTCATATATATTAGTGTTTCCTTTATATATCTGGTTATATTTCTTTCAGACAAAATTGCACCTTTTGCCCATGTGCTAGCAAATTTGAAATTGAAGTGTTAAACCCATTTATGACGTAACAGAATGCGTTGCAGGTTGTGTTAATATATAGCAAAATCTGCAGTCTAATACTTATGTGTATAATACTGTCAAGGGCAGTGACGCCCAAGGTAGCTGGACCTCGACTGCGAAGCTCGTAGTCACGATCCGTCGTCGCCGGCAGGGTTATACCCCCACGCCGCCGCCGTCTTCGTCAACCGGGTTATGCCCCCTGGTTGCCGGCTTAGAGAGGAAGAGGTAGGAGATAGGCTGATAATGCTTGATTGATTTCCAACGTGTGGTTACAATAATATATGGCAAAAGGCCCAACTAAAATGAGCAACAATCTCCTTAATCTTAGGAACAAATAACAGAAAGCTATCCTACTTTCCTTCCTAGCCACCAGCGTTGCTTATGCCCTGCGCCTCCTCCTGCGCGGCTGCTGCCCGCTCCAGGGCGCGGCGCACGTCACGGGCCCGACGCCTTCTCACATACGTGCGCCCGACCATGACATCTCCCTCTCCGTCGAGAGTCAGCTCGTCCTCGAGCTGGAAAGAGGGGAACCTGGTGCGGAACGTGTCGGTGTCCTCCCAAGTAGACGACGCCGCTGAACAGTCCTTCCATTTGATGAGCACCTGCGGAACGCCGCGGGCAAGACGGTAGCGCACCGCACGCTCAGGCTCCGGCTCGATGGCGCCATGACGGAGCGGGGGTAACGGCGGTGTCTCAGCTGGTGGAGCTCCTAGGAACTTCTTGAGGAGGCCCACATGGAAAACATTGTGGATACGAGCGCCCGTCGGAAGAGCAAGACGGATGGTGACATCGTTGATGAGCTCAATGACGCGGTAGGGCCCGACAAAACGAGGCTTGAGCTTGCCGCCCACAGCCTGAGGCAGCGAAGACGCCGAGCGTTGCCGGAGACGAAGTAGAGCCCAATCCCCGACCTGGTAACTGACTGGGCGATGGTTGCGGTCGTAGTACAGCTTCTGCGTGGCCTGCGCTTGCTCAAGGCGGTAGCGGACGTCGGCCAGGAACTCCGTGCGCTCCTCCATAGTCTTGGCGACCGCCTGCACCCTGGTGTCGCCCGGCTCATAGGATCTGATCGAGGGCGGGTCGCGCCCGTACACCACGCGGAAAGGAGTGTCCCGCAGGGATGACTGGTACGCCGTGTTGAAGAGGTACTCCGGCCACGGCAGCCAACGGACCCATTGGCGAGGCCGATCCCCCGTCAGGCACCACAGGTACATGATGATGATGCGGTTGGCCGACTCGGACTGCCCATCGGACTGGGGGTGGAACGCCGTCGTCATATGTAGCTTGGTGCCCATCAGTCGCATGAGCTCTTGCCAAAAGGAGGATGTAAAGACCGTGTCCCTATCAGAGACGATGGACTGAGGAACGCCGTGTAGACGAACGATGTCGGTGAAGAAAGCTTGGGCAACGGATTCAGCGGAGTACGGATGTGCCAACGGAATGAAGTGGCAGTACTTGCTGAACCGATCCACCACGGTGAGGATCACTGACTTGCCGCGGACGCGAGGGAGGGCCTCCACAAAATCGAGCGCGATGTCCGTCCAGACACCCTGTGGCACCGGCAGCGGAAGGAGCAGGCCCGCCGGCTGAAGGTGCTCTGATTTGTACTGCTGACACACAGCGCACACTCGCACCATGTCCTGCACCCGTTGCTTCATGTTGGGGAAGTGGAAGTCGCGCCGTAGCCGGTGCAAGGTGCGCTGGACGCCCTCGTGGCCGTCCGCATGGACCGCGCCCATGATTTCCTGGAGCAGCGGAGAGGTGGGCGGGATGTACAGCTTGCCGGCGAACTGGACCATGCCGTCAACAAGCGTCCACGGCGCCTGGCGAGAGCCGGCTGTGATCTCAGCCTGGAGGGCGACGAGGGCCGGGTCGTCGAGCTGGGCTTGGCGCAGGCGGGCGATGAAGTCGAAGCGGGGGGCCGAGAGAGCGAGCAGCGCCCCGTCCTCAGTGTCCCGCCTGGACAGCGCGTCTGCCATGGCGTTCGCAGCGCCCGACTTGTACTCGACGGAGAAATCGAAGCCCAGCAGTTTGCCAACCCAATGGTGTTGCGGGATGGTGGCGAGGCGCTGGTCCAGCAGATACTTTAGACTGTAGTGGTCCGTCTTGACGCTGAAGCGGCGTCCCCAGAGATACGGGCGCCAGTGCCGCACAGCCTGGACCAACCCGATGAGCTCGCGCTCATAGGCCGCAAGAGGGCGGTGTCGCGGCGCCACCGGTCGACTAAAGAAAGCGATCGGGTGCCCGTCTTGGATGAGCACAGCCCCGAAGCCGTGGGACGACGCGTCACACTCGACCACGAACGGCTTGGCGAAGTCGGGCATGGCCAGGACCGGTGCTGCAGTCACGGCGGCCTTGAGGTCTGCGAATGCCGCGGCGGCCTCCGGACTCCACGAGAAGCCCTCCTTCTTGAGCAGGCCGGTGAGTGGTGCCGCAAAGGCGCCGTAGTTGTGAATAAACTTGCGGTAGTAGCCTGCCAGGCCGAGGAAGCCCCGTACCGCCCGCGCCGAGCGAGGCACCGGCCAGTCGTGTATGGCCTGTACCTTGGCCGAGTCCATGGCCACACCCGCCGCCGAGATCGTGTGGCCGAGGTAGGCGACCGAAGGCACCTCGAACGCGCACTTGGAGCGCTTGACGAAGAGAACATGGCGACGTAGCTCGTTGAGGACCGCGCGGAGGTGCCGGAGGTGGTCCGCCCATGACTTGCTGTAGATCAATATATCGTCAAAGAAAACGAGTACAAAGCGACGGAGGAAGGGACGCAGTACGTCGTTCATGAGGGCCTGGAATGTCGCCGGAGCGTTGCACAGCCCGAACGGCATCACCAAGAACTCGTAGAGGCCGTCGTGTGTGCGGAACGCCGTCTTGTGGATGTCCTCCGTCCTCATGCGCACCTGATGGTACCCGGAGCGTAAGTCGAGCTTGGTGAAGAACTGGGCACCATGAAGCTCATCCAGCAGCTCGTCGACGACGGGGATGGGGTACGCATCCTTCACCGTGAGCGCGTTCAGCTCGCGGTAGTCGACGCAGAATCGCCACGATCCATTCGGCTTTTTGACGAGGACCGGGGAGGAGAAAGCGGAGTTGCTGCGCCTGACGATGCCTTGGGCGATCATTGCGTCGCACTGCTTCTCTAGCTCATCTTTGTGTGCCGCCGGGTACTGGTACGGGCGGACCGCCACGGGAGCCGCGCCGGGCTTGAGGACGATGCGGTGTGTCCGGCCCCGCTCCGGAGGCAGGCCACTCGGTGCGGCGAAGACGTCGGGGAAGTCATCCAGGAGCGCGTCGAGGAGTGGTTCTGTGGCTTCAGTAGCGTGTAGACGGGCAAGAGCCTTGGGGGCGATGCCGTGCCAGCAGACGGACCTGCTCGCATGCTGGAACGCCATGGTGCCATCCGCCAGGTTCCACACGATGTCCCCCAGTGGCGCCATCCAATTGGTGCCCAACACCACGTCATAGCCTGCAAGGGGCATAATAAATAGATCGACCTGGAACTCCAAGCCATCGATGAGCACTGGAGCGTGGTGGAGCACCCCGGGGCAGGAGACACGTTCGCCGTTTGCCACGGTTGCCGTGAGCCGAGGGCGCGGTTCGATGGGAACACCGGCGCGTCGGGCAGCGTCCTCCCCAATGAAGCTGTGCGTGGAGCCGGTGTCGATGAGCGCGATGAAGTCGGCCACCCCAACTCGTACCCGGAGCTGGATCGTGTTGCTGCCGGGAATGCCTGCGACCGCGTGCAGGGAAAACACCGGGGCTTCCTCGTCCGCGCCTCCCTCGTCCAGCTCGACGCCGTCGATGTAGAAGATACGACGGCATGTGCGGTTATGGCCCCGCGAGTACGGCTCGTTGCAGTTGTAGCAGAGACCAAGGCGACGTCGTTCCGCTTGTTCCTCGGCCGAGAGACGCCGCACCGGGTTGGCTGCTCCTCCTCGGATCGGCGGTGCCGACAGGGCCTGTACAGCGGGCGCTGGTAGTAGGGTGCCGCTGGAACGGCGGTAGGCGCGTGGCGGATCGCCGGGGCCGGCAGCACCGCGCGCGGCGCGGCTCGGGCTGGAGCGGCTGGCACCCGCTCAAGCTCCATCAATTCGACCTGGCGGGCGAGGCTCATGGCCGCAGCGAGCGTCTCCGGGTTGTGGATGCGGACGGCGTGGTTGAGCGGCGGAAGGAGGCCGCCGGTGAAGAGTTGGACGCGTTGCGCTTCGTCAAGTCGGCCGGCACGCGGGAGGAGGGCCTGGAAACGGTTGGCGTACTCCTCCACTGTTCCGGTGCGCCGGCATTCAGCGAGCTCGAACATTGGGGCGGATCGGAGAGGTGGGCCAAAACGCAGATTGAGGAGGTCCTTGAAATGACCCCACGGCGGCGTGCCCTCGTCATCCTGGAGCTGGGTGAACCACAACTGCGCGATGGCGTCCAGGTAGTACGACGCCAGGCGCACGCGCTCCTCCCCCATGGTCCGGTGTTGGCGGAAATAGGCCTCGCACTTGTTGAGGAAGAGCATTGGGTTGGTCGTGCCGTCGAAGCGGGGAAAATCCCACTTCCTGTGTTTTGGGTGGAAGTCTTGATCACGTGGCTCGTCCGGGCGACGGTTGTCGCTGCCGCCGGAAGACGACGAGGACTTGTCCTTCATGGCCGCCATGTCAGACTTCAAGGTCGTCAGCTCGGTGTTCATGGCCTTCAGCATGTTCATGACCTCGGCGAGGGTGGGTTCGGACATGGTGGCTGGACTGGGCGCAGAGGCCGTGGGCGATGGGGGTGAGGTTGCATCGGCGGCGGCGGTGGGCGGGCTGGAGCGAGTGGGAGAGGATCGGCGTGACCGTGATACCAGGTTGTCAAGGGCAGTGACGCCCAAGGTAGCTGGACCTCGACTGCGAAGCTCGTAGTCACGATCCGTCGTCGCCGGCAGGGTTATACCCCCACGCCGCCGCCGTCTTCGTCAACCGGGTTATGCCCCCTGGTTGCCGGCTTAGAGAGGAAGAGGTAGGAGATAGGCTGATAATGCTTGATTGATTTCCAACGTGTGGTTACAATAATATATGGCAAAAGGCCCAACTAAAAGGAGCAACAATCTCCTTAATCTTAGGAACAAATAACAGAAAGCTATCCTACTTTCCTTCCTAGCCACCAGCGTTGCTTATGCCCTGCGCCTCCTCCTGCGCGGCTGCTGCCCGCTCCAGGGCGCGGCGCACGTCACGGGCCCGACGCCTTCTCACATACGTGCGCCCGACCATGACAAATACAGGCCACAGGACTAAATGTGCCTGATTCTTAAGTATAAGAGGCTTGGGAAATGATTTCTATTTCCAGAATCAGAGCAAAGACTGCAGTTACTGCTGTGACTTTTAATTGCACCAGTGACCAAGTGTTTGTTATTTGCAGATATGTTGATTTGTTATTGGGTGAGTTCAAACACTACAAAACAAGATTGGACCATGGAGGAATTTCTAAGGAGGTCAGTGTGAGAGAACTAATAAATAGTCGTTCTCTTTCTTTTTTCCTCCCCCTTTCTTTTGACCTCACTTTGTTTTATTTTTATCCTGGTGCTAAGTAATGAACTTACTAGAGTTTGTTCTGCTTCATCTTGAAAAGGATGCTGTTCTTTCTTTCTTATGAATCGTTTGATGATGAATTTACTGACAACCAGAGTAAATTCACATATGTGCTTCCCAGCTCCAACACCTTTTGATAGAGTATGGCGTAGAGAGCATATCGGAAGTTTTAGTTGAAGGTCTCTCTAGAGTGAAAAGGTGCACTGACGAAGGACGTGCTTTGATGTCACTTGACCTCCAGGTCTTGATTTTTCAATTTAATATTTGGAAGTGAATGCCATGGAGGAATCCATAGTAACGGCTTTGATGTTCTTTCAGGTACTAATTAATGGGTTGCAGCACATTGTATCATCAAATGTAAGGCCGAAGTTGCAAACTGTGGACACTTTCATAAAGGTAAGCAGAGCAAATTAGTGGCAGAGCAAATTAGTGGTGGCACGTTCTGATTGCCGAGAGCATTTGCCATTCTGCAGTCCTAGGGGTTCTCCATGAACAGCTGTTTCATTTGTGTTCATTTTGTTCTTATACTAGTGAAATCTTGGCAAAGGGAATTGCTGCTAACAACTCTTGTGCCAATCAAACAGGCTTACTATTTACCGGAGACTGAGTACGTTCACTGGGCACGGTCTCATCCAGTAAGATCCCTGCAGAACCTCCATCTCCCATTGATCCTATGTGGAGGTACAAATGAACTTAAACACTGCTGTTTCTGAACTCAACAGGAATACAGCAAAAGTCAGGTAGTCGGGTTAGTTAACCTGGTGGCCACCATGAAAGGGTGGAAACGGAAGACGAGACTAGAAACGGTGGAGAAGATTGAGGCAGGGCCATAGACTCGATGGGAAGGTTTTTGCCGTGATTGTTTTTCTTCTGTTTGCTTCAGCTGCACATAGGAGCTGTATTTCCCCCCCTCCTTTTCTTTCACCTTAGAATCAATTTTGTCGATTCTTTCTTTCACCCTCAGGCCATTCTGATGCTAACACCATCAGGCCATCGCCCGCCCATCCATATCCATGGTGTATATTTATATGCGTTGACCCTGTATTATATGAAGCGAGTGGGGCGGGTTGACGCTCACCGAAAGGAAAAGAACTGCACACCCTACATGGAACATTGGCTCAGTAATAAATATGAATCGTTCATAAATACTACTCCGTAGTAGCAACCCCTTTTCTCAGATTATAGCACCGTTGCATTGCATTGCATGTCGCAGATGCCTTTATTATGAACTGCACGGATGTATCTCGGAACTTATGAGTCATGGTATAGTGTTTTTTTATTACAACAAAATAGCTTTAGCCGGTTTATTAGTTGCAAAAACCATCAGCGACAGTTTGATTGTTGCAAGTTCTGGTATTCGTTTAACTAATCAATGGCGCTGTAATAGATTCATGTACCCCATGTCTTAATACCGGCGCTGATGTACCCGTACCCAGTATGGAATCCAAGCCTCTGGATTTCATTACGGAAGATTTAAGACCGGTTCAGGTCTGTTTCACTTTCATCTCCGTATACTTGTGCAACTGTAGCCTGAGTTATTCACAAGCTTTTAAGGCAGGCTCAGCAGGTCTGTTTTCATCCGTATTGCTTGCCATCGTTTTGCTTGGAGGCTGAAGGATGATAATCACCGGGACCGACCTCTCGCATGGTTTGCAAGGCCATTACACGTTGACTCTCTATTGGACAGTTGGAGGAGTCACAGGTAGAATGTACAGTACAGATGTTCAAGATTGCGCAGAAGTTTCATTGTTTCAATGCCGACTCTGGTCTCGTACGTGTGCGATCCAAGCCTTGTGGAGAGAAACTAGCGGTTGAGCACAAGTCTTGTCTCACTGCAAAGTCTCTGCCTCTGGCAACGCGAAGGCGAAGCAGATTCTCTAGTGAAGCTAAAGCACTTCATATGCTAAAACGATTTCGAAGAGCATTTTCGACAGGAACAGATATGACCAAAAGTTTTGGCTCTAGTTTCTAATTCGAAAAGGGCTTCGCCTTTTTTGGTGGCTTCAGGTGCGAAACCATTTTTTTTATCCCGTTTATAGGGCTCCTTGGTAAGCTGGATCCGGAGCTCTCTTAGAAGCCCTCTAAGAGGGCCAAGACCAAGTTTTTCTATGAACAGAACATGCAAAGAACAGCCAGTGCGTGTAATAAGTGAATGAGAAATGAGAGCTCCGACCGGAGTAATAGTATATATGACGCTAGAGGTACAAATGAGCTTCTCATTACACAGGCTACATGGAAGAATGAAGATTCAGGGCATGCAGCTCCGATCCTGCCTAGTATTAAGCTACACCTTTTGACACCATAACTGAACACCATCATCACATACACTGGACAGCATCTAGCAACTATAAGAACTGCTGATTACTGATGAGCTATAGAGGAAACTAGCTATAGAGATATATATACGAGCTGTAGTAGTACAAGTACAGCAGTAAAAACGCAGTACTCCTAACACCCCTACCACCATGCACCTCCTAAGCTGATACCTGATCCAGCCAAAACCACTTGGCCGGCCCCTGAACCTAGCTACCGCTGCCGCTACTCGATCTCTACTACTAGCACCTGCCACACGAAGCTAGCAGCTAGCTAGCTGCTCTTCCTGGGCTTGGGCTCCGGGCAGGCCACCCTCCGGCGCTTCTTCTGGGCGGGCGGCGGCTTTTGCGCCGCGGGGTGCGGGCGCCAGAAGAGGCGCTCCAGCCGCAGGCTGAACACCTCCACCTCGAACAGGCGCTTCCGGCACAGCGCGGGGGGCGCGGGCGCCGGCGGGCACGTCCCCGGCGGCTTCACCTGGCTCTCCCCGCTCGTCGGCGTCCGGCACCGGTAGTCCTCCTCCTCCTGCGGCCACATGGTCGCGGCGGCGGCGCTCTCCTCCGCTACCGCTCCTGCGGCTCCCGCCCCTGCCCCGTGCAGGAGGAGCGGCGAGCTGCACGGCGAGAACGCCGGCGGCGCTGGCTTGTAGAACTCCGGCGACGCAGACATGGCGGCGGGTATGGGAATGGATTGCTCGGGCTGTGTGTGCTAGCTGGTTCTTTGTTGAGAGAAGAGAAGACAAGAGGGAGGTGAGGCGGAAACTTCTCCCTGGGTTGGGGTTCTTGCTTGGGGATATGGTCTGCTTTTGGGAGAAAGGGCCCTTTGTTTCGGCCCTTTTCTATTGGGCGGGTGTCCTTTTGTACCCAGCACGTTCGAATCATAATGTTATTGCATTTAGGTCCTTGATGAATGATGATGGTAGCCCCAATCCCCCACCCAAAATCCTGCACAGTGCACACAGCACACATGCATGGTATTGGTATGGATACTCCACTGACCACTGGGCCACCACTCGCTTCAATTATTAGGTTGAATAAAGGAAATGACGTACTCAGTGCAGAGAGATTCCGCTTTGTGCGGAGTTTGAAAAAGGGTGTTAGTGGCAAACTTTACCCTCACCTGTGCAATACAAGGAGACCGCGACTTGAACTCGGGATCTTCCGATCACAGACGGAAAGACTCTACCGCTTGCACCAGACCCACCCTTCATTAGGTTCAATACAGATACGGTGCTAAAAAAAATCTTAGTCCGAATCTCATGGTGCTAAAAATATTCGCCTTGTTCGTTTGGCTTATAAGTCATACTTTTTTAGCCAATAAATAGTATTTTTCTATCACAACAAATCAACCAACAATACTTTAAACCATAATTTATTAGCCAAACGAACAGAGCAACTGTACTAAACGCTCACATTCCTAGCATCGTGTTAGCACGACCTCACCTGCATGCCCATGTCCCATCATCACAACACCCTCTTCCTTAGGTATCTGGTAAAGGTAGCCTTTCACTCCGGATCTCCTAGAAACCTACGTTCTGTCATAATAATATTTTTCTCTTAAAACAAATCAGCCAACCTACTTCCTATTTCCGTCACGAAAGCGACCACGCATGGTTGTTTGAAAAATTTTTTACCATTGATTGATGACATATATATACGTTCTCTCCACCTCAATAAAAAAACAATTGTAGAAAAAAAAATATTTCACGATATATATATAGACATCTAGTGAGATAAAAACGTCTTCCTCCTCATATATTGTTATTAAAATAGGTTAGCAAAAGAAAAAATAGTTCATGTAGAGGTAGGAAAAATTCAATTAGCTAGTTTGACCACCGGCCTGTTCGGGAGACCGTATCGTATCGTGGATTATTTACTGCTGGCTGGTTTGGTGTGAGAGAAAAACACTGTTCCTAGCTAAAAATTTACTATCGTTTACGAGGAAGCGAACAGGCTGCGAGTATAATTATATTCATTCATTCAATCATGGTAGAGGAGCCCCCGGGCCCGGCCCTCTTCTCTCCGCCGATGGGTGTGGTTTCAGGATGCAGGCGGGGCGGGTTTTTAACGTTGCCCACCAACCCGCCCCGCAAAATCAACGTTCGCGGACAACGCGGTTCAGCTGCAAGTTCCTTGTGGCCTAACATCGTTTGGTCCGCCAAACCCGCTGGACAACACAATAAGCTCGCAAAGAACCCGCAAGAACCACAACTCAGTACGGCACGATCGACATTGATGCGCTAGGTTCAACCACGCCGGCCGCCATGCGGACCGACGTGACGTGCGTACCTACGAAGTAGCCACGGACGACGTCGGCGGTGGCGTTCTCGCGCTCGATCTGCGACATCTGCCCGATCTTCTCCGCGAGCGTCATGCGCCCCAGCAGGTCGTCGATCCGACGGTTCAGCGGCTGCCTCGGGTCCTTGTACCTGGCGCCGCCGTAGTACTGCTGCTGCTGCGCCCCTCCTCCGGCAGCCATTGCCGTCGGCGTGCCGAAGCCGCAAAGAAGCAGCACGAACACGGCGGCACTGGTCGTTGCAAGGACGACACCGTCATCTGATGGGACCCCCATAGGTCAGCAGCTCAGCTAGCTCAGCTCAGGTGCGTGCTGTACTGCTGCGACTGGCTACTTCTTCACCTGCAGTTCACGCACATCTTGGTGTGTATACTTATGGGCAGAGGTATAGCGCCCAAATCTAATTGTTAATTCAGATAAAAGGTTTTGCCTGGGTAATCTCAGAGGATCACGTTGCTTTGCATCGATCAGAGGATCACATTGTGGGTTTTGCAGCGTAGTCTGTTATGTCCGCGAAAAATTTGTCCGCAA
This sequence comes from Miscanthus floridulus, assembly GCF_019320115.1. Lineage (NCBI taxonomy): Eukaryota > Viridiplantae > Streptophyta > Magnoliopsida > Poales > Poaceae > Miscanthus > Miscanthus floridulus. The sequence goes on along the minus strand of NC_089581.1, from coordinate 115,308,275 downwards.
AGTTTATAGCTTAGCGGCTGGCCGCAAGCCCGCTAACAAACTTTGCGACGAGTGATGCGGGTTAGCGGCCGGCCACGAACGAGCCCGCCTGCAAGCAGAGTGTGGTTACTCCTTGAGCTGGAGGTATCCGTTGGGCGTGCAGTTGATTTGGCCCAACTATTAGTTCCACCGATCCTATTTAATAAGCCAAATTAATAAAATACGGCACCACATCGTCGATGTACAAATACAGCAATGCCAGGGACCTATACGCAAGAAGAAGAAGGGGAAACGGGCGGAGGCAGCCGACAAGCAGATCATAGGATACCACATCGCCGCCCCGCCTCCGCTGTCCGCTCCGCGCGGCCGCCTCCGCCTCCGCCTCCGCCTGGGATTCCATGAGCCGCCGCGAATTTGCGGATAGGCGCTGCGACTGCTTGTCTGTCTGTCACCAGGGCTCGGCCCTGACGAGCGCGCGTGCCTCACGTACTTGGCTGCCGCCCGCCGCAGGCCGCAGGCCGCAGCCCCGACGACGCGACTCGCGAGCATCGGATGCCCCCGCCCGTGCGCCTAGATTTTTTATTCGTCCGGCCACGTTCCGCCTGTCGCGGCAACCGGCCGCGCCGGACGAAGACGTGTCCCCTGCCACTGCCGTCGACGAGAGCGCCGCAGTCCGCAGACAAACGCGTTCAGAGTCAGATGATGGTTGGAAATCACTATTGGGCACGGTAGGACTTTCGTTTGTATTTGATAAATATTATTTAATTATGGTCTAACTAGGCTCAAAAGATTCGTCTCATAATTTACAATCAAACTGTGTAATTAGTTATTTTTTTATCTATATTTAATACTTCATATATGTGTCCAAAGATTTGATGTGATGGAGAGAGAGTGAAAAAACTTGAAATCTAAACAAGGCCAGAGAATCCCTAGACTGGGGCTAGGAATCGGTATTTGGTAGTGTAGCACTTTCGTTTGTATTTGATAATTATTGTTTAATCATGATCTAACTAGGCTAAAAAAAATCCGTCTCGTAATTTACAATCAAACTGTGTAATTAGTTATTTTTTATCTATATTTAATACTCCATACATATGTTCAAAGATTTGATGTAATAAAAAAGAGCGAAAAAACTTACAATCTAAACCAGGCCTATCTTCTTATTCTTCTTTTTTCGTTTTCGTTTGAGAGGAAAATCGTGACAGGTACTCGTCGTTGCTGAGCGTTACTGCTAGCGCTAGCATGTAGTACTAGTATTACATTTTTTTAACATGACGCCGCGCGAGAGAGAAAGAGGGGTGCCTTTGGCTTGATCAACTGAAAGCTTGTCGTATATAACATGCGCTCGAGCTAGAAAGCCTAATAAGCCGAGTTTTTTTTATAACTACAAGGTCGGTCTTACTGAGAGGTGTCTTACTGAGAGGTTTCGTGACGTTGTTTTTAAGACTATTATATCGTAAGGAATGAAATAAAATATAAATGAAATATTATTTCTCAATAAAAAAAGTTTCCTTCTATGGTTTTATAGACATTTAATTTCATAACTCGAAACTCACAAAGATTAAGTAATCGTGTCAAGAGTGTTTGGGCCCCATGAAACTCGTTCCTTCTCTATCTTCTTGAAAACATTGCCACGTCATCGAAAATGCTTATATGACAGCATATCAAATACAAATGAAACTCCCACCGAGAATGGCATAATAAACCAAGAGTTGAAGCGGTTCTGTTGGAGCGGTCCTAACCAAAAACTCTTTGCAGTTTCTATTGAAATTATTTGATTTAAGGTTGGGCCAGGTCCAATTAAATCCAACAAAAATAACTAGCGCAACAAATTACACGTCATGTTATAATGCACAAACATGTTCACTAGTAATTGTTAGATTAATAGGCAATTTCCATGTCATTTTAATTCCATAATTTAACAGCATGATGATGACATGTAAAGAAATATTAATCATTGAAATCATGATATCGATTATCTCCATGGTGAAAATACATGCTAGATCATGTATCATGTGAAACATATAAAAAACAGAAACATGTGAACTTGATTCATAAATCATAACAGAGAGAAACTAGCATGATATACATCTCAGATTTTCAACAAGCATAAGGCTACATATGAAGCAACATGACTGTAACGATAAAGCACATATATGGAGCATATATTTGACAGAAACAAACTGGTAAAACTGAACATAGGGAACAAACTGAGAGAGGATGAAACGATCATACCCTCCCGTCCGTGATTCCGAAGTTGACATGCTGTAGGAGAAGAATCCTCGACGAAGAAGACGAAGACCCTCGACGAAGAAGACGCCGGTGATCGGGAAGAAGACGAAGACTCTTGGGCAGTCGCGTAGACGCTCCCAAAAACCTAATTGCCGATCCCCCGTGCAAGGTCCCGAACGACAAGGGCTTCGAAGGCACCTGCCCTCTCGCTCCTCCGTGCGCGCAGAGTTACGAGATGAGGAAAGCTATCGAACAACTAAACTCGTTTCTGGAATGTGTTCTCTCTTTTTAACTGGAGTTGGAAGAATAGCAAGGGAAACCGAGAAGCCTCAGAGGCATGGAGGCATGCGCTGGGAAGACCAAGAGACTCAGGGAGACCACACCACGCCCGCCTGCCTGCCTCACCTCGCCATGCCATGCCCTGGCCCGAGCCCGAGCCCGGCCCGGCCGGTGGCGCGCGCGCGTGTGGCACGCCCTTGTCCTTTTCTCAACCTCTCAAATTAGAAGGATCCATTCAAATCATTTAAGTTGAGTCAACATCCTTTTAACTTTCAATCCGGTACAAATAATAATACACACAATTACAAGCCATAGAGTTGTTGATTTATTAGATATATAAATAGGCCTAGCCCATAATAAATCCAACAATCCCCACCAAACTCTAGGGTTTGTAACTGTATAGTTCCAGAATCACAATTCTTTGATATACCAGTGTTTCGATGGAGACTGTTAAGTTGAACATCTACCTAGAACAAGAGTTTCACTCAGTCACAACTGAACAATGGACTATGCCTTGAATTGACAGTTTGTGTGAGGTGAGATTCACTCAAGTCCTTTGCTGGTACTAGGTTGCAACAAGCATCCCCGCTGTTTGAAGCATATAAGTCACACTTCTATGCCTTTTATGAGTGTTTAGGGATAACCCAGGGCCCATAGACTGTGATCAGCAGTCTGACTCATATAGGTGTACTTCTCAAAAGATGTTCTGTAGGACAACATTTCATCTTTATAAGACTCTCGAAATACATTAAGGTAAACACCATCCTGCCTTACAGAAAGAAAGATATGCATCAGAGATAGATTCATAGGGAACTTTCCTCTCAATCTACTTATAGCTTGTTTCACCACTCTACTTCATGGGATCTCCGATCACATAGAGCAGGTTACCACTACAGTAGACTTTCACGTGGGTCTCATACCCATCTCTCTCGATGCACTTTCTATCACATTTCGTGATAGTCCCTTAGTGAATTGATCTGCCAGATTATTCGACGTGTGGACATAGTCCAACGTTATAACTCCGGAGGTTTTCAACTTTTTGACAGTCTTTAATCTTCTTTTAACATGCCTTGTGGACTTCATGTTATTCCTGGAACTGTTGACCTTTGTAATCACAGTCTGGTTGTCATAGTTCATTGAAATAGCCGGTATCGGTTTTTCAACTACCGGTAAATCCAATAGGAAATCACGAAGCCACTCGGCCTTAGCTCTAGCAGTGTCCAATGCAGTGAGTTCTGCTTCCATTGTAGACTTCATTAAGATAGTTTGCTTGCAAGACTTCCAGGAAACAGCGCCACCTGCAAGCAGAAACACATATCCGCTCGTGGCATACAGCTCATCAGCATCAGAAATCCAGTTGGCATCACAATAGCCTTCCAGCACTTTTGGATGTCCAGTATAATGAATACCATAAGTCATAGTACCTTTCAGATAACGCAGCACTCTCTCAAGAGCACGCTAGTGATCATCTCCTAGGTTTGACACAAACCGGCTCAGCTTGCTCATAGCATATGAGATGTCAGGCCTTATCGCACTCGCAAGGTACATGAGTGAGCCAATGATCTGGGAGTATGTTAGTTGATCCCTTGCTATTCTTTGATTTTTTTCTCAATAGCACGCTAGGATCATAAGGCGTGGGAGCAGGATCACAGTCACTAAAACCAAAGCGACTTAATACCTTTTCCACATAGTGGGACTGTAACAGAGTTACCCCACCATCACCTTCTCTAATAAGCTTGATGTTTAAAATAACATTAGCTTCTCCCAAATCTTTCATTTCAAAATTGCTCGACAGAAGTTTCTTTACTTCCATAATCACATTGAGATTTGATCCAAAGATCAGGATGTCATCAACATATAGGCACAACATAACAGCTTCACACCCACCATATCGATAATACACACATGTGTCAGCTTCATTCATAGAGAAACCATTAGATGTTAAAGTATTATCAAACCTTTCATGCCATTGCTTAGGTGCTTGTTTTAGGCCATATAATGATTTTAACAACCTGCACACCTTGTTCTCTTGACCATCCGTAATGAACCCTTCTGGCTGATCCATATAGATCTCTTCTTCTAACTCTCCATTTAGGAAAGCTGTCTTAACATCCATCTGATGAATGATAAGACCATAAGAGGCAGCCACGGCAATTAAGGTGCGAATTATAGTCAATCGAGCAACTGGTGAATAGGTGTCAAAGAAATCTTCACCCTCTTTTTGAGTATATCCTTTGGCCACAAGCCTTGCCTTGTACCTCTCAATTATACCATCAGGCCTAAGCTTTTTCTTGAAAATCCATTTGCAACCTATAGGTTGACAACCATAAGGACGGTCAACGACCTCCCAAGTTCCATTAGACATAATAGAATCCATCTCACTTCTTACTGTTTCCTTCCACAAGTCAGCATCAGGAGAAGAATATGCCTCTCTAATGGTGGTTGGTATGTCTTCCACAAGGTACACTAAATAGTCATCACCAAAGGATTTTGCAACCCTCTGTCTCTTGCTCTTTTGAGTGACTATAGTGTCATCTTCCTCAGGGATGTGCACATGAGAATCTTCAGCATGATCTGTTGGAATAGACAGTTCGTGTTCATGGGGAATTATAGTCTCATGACTTATTTTACTAGGTGTATTCTTCATTGGAAATTCATTCTCAAAGAATGTAGCGTCTCTAGATTCCATGATTGTATCAACATACATATCAGGAACTTCAGATTTTATAATTAAGAACCTATAACCAACGCTGTGAAATGCATAACCAAGGAAAATACAATCAACAGTTTTAGGCCCAAGTTTACGCTTTTTGTTGATTGGCACATTTACTTTAGCCAAGCAACCCCAAGTGCGCAAATATGAGAGATTTAATCTTCTCTTTTCCCATTCCTCAAATGGTGTGATCTCTTTATTCTTTGTTGGAACTCTATTCAGGACATGACATGCTGTCAAAATCGCCTCACCCCACCATTCCTTGGATAATCCCGCTGTACTCAACATGGCATTCACTAACTCTGTTAGAGTGCGGTTTTTCCTTTCAGCAATCCCATTGGATTGTGGTGAGAATGGTGGTGTCCTCTCATGAACAATACCATGTTCCACACAAAACTCATCAAAGACATTAGAGAAATATTCTCCACCTCTATCGGACCTTAACCGCTTTATTTTCCTCTCAAGTTGGTTCTCAACTTCAACTTTATAGGTCTTAAAATAATTAAACGCTTTATCTTTTGTTTTTAAGAGATACACATAGCAAAACCTGGTGGAGTCATCTATAAACGTGATAAAGTATCTTTTATTGCCTTTAGTCAAAATTCCATTCATTTCACACAAATCAGAATGGACAAGTTCTAGAGGTGCTAAATTCCTCGCCTCAGCAGCCTTGTGAGGCTTGCGGGGTTATTTTGATTCAACACATACATGGCACTTAGACTTTTTGACCAAATTGAATTTAGGAATTAAATTTAGATTTGCTAACCACATAAGACAGCCAAAACTTGCATGACAGAAACATGAATGCCATAAATCCGACTCATCAGAAATATTAACACAATTCACCATTTTATTACACACATCATGCATTGATAAGCGGAACAAGCCTCCGCAATCATATCCTTTACCAACAAAGGAACCATGTTTTGACACAACACATTTATTCGACTCTAGAACAATTTTGTAGCCATCTCGACATAGCATAGATGCACTAACAAGATTCTTCTTGATGGAGGGCATATGCTACACGCCCTTCAATGGCACCATCTTTCCCGAAGTAAACTTCAAAATGATCATACCAACACCAAGAACATGAGCACGTGACCCATTTCCCATCAACAAGGTGCCAGACCTCTCGACCTGGTAGGAAGAAAATAGAGAAACATCAGCACACACATGAATATTTGCACCACTATCCATCCACCACTTAGGTGAATTACATACTGAAAGAACAAATGGTAAAGAATTACCATATCCAGTTGCTCCTTCTCCAGTATCAGTAGTGACAACATTTGCTGATTTCTTTTCCTGCTTGAACTTGCGCTCAGGACACTCACTTGCCCAGTGCTGTTCACTGCCACAAACAAAGCAGCCTCCATCTCTCTTGTTGTTGTTCTTCTTTTTAAACTGTGCTGTTTGAACAGGCTTAGTTGTGTTCTCTTGCTTGTTCTGGTTTTTCTTCTTTTTATACTTGCGGAATCCAGAGTTTCTCTTCTGTACCACATTAGCAGTAGAGGTCTCAACACTCTTTCCATTGTCTTTTGCTCTCGCTCTCTCCTCAACATCAAGAGTACCAATGAGCTCTTCAACATTGAACTCCTATCTCTTATGTTTGAGTGAGGTAGCAAAGTCCTTCCAAGAAAGTGGTAACTTGGCGATTATACCGCCAGCCACAAACTTGTCAGGTAAGACACATGGAAAGAGCTCAAGTTCCTTAGCTAGTGCCTGAATCTCATGAGCCTGTTCCACTATAGATCGGTTCTCAACCATCTTGTAGTCATACAGCTGCTCCATGAGATACAGCTCGCTACCAGCATCGGTAACTCCAAACTTTCCCACAAGTGCATCCCACAGCTATTTCCCTATAGAAAGGATGATATAGCTTTTCTAGAATTTTGGATCAAGTGCGCTAATCACTGCACCTCGAAAGAGGTTGTCATCAGCCTTAAACTTAGCCTCATCCTCAGGAGGCAAATTAGCAGGTTTGTCATCAGAGATGTGATAACATGACATTGCAGTGAGCCACAATTCCATCTTAGCTTTCCAAACCAAGAAGTTTTTACCATCAAAAGGATTAGGCTTTAACACAGCAGCAAAACCTCTGATAGAAAAATGCCTATAATTAGGTTTTTGGAATGTTAGATTAATAGGCAATTTCTATGTCATTTTAATTCCATAATTTAACAGCATGATGATGACATGTAAAGAAATATTAATCATTGAAATCATGATATCGATTATCTCCATGGTGAAAATACATGCTAGATCATGTATCATGTGAAACATATAAAAAACAGAAATATGTGAACTTGATTCATAAATCATAACAGAGAGAAACTGGCATGATATACCTCTCAGATTTTCAACAAGCATAAGGCTACATATGAAGCAACATGACTGTAACGATAAAGCACATATATGGAGCATATATTTGACAGAAACAAACTGGTAGAACTGAACATAGGGAACAAACTGAGAGAGGATGAAACGATACCCTCCCGTCCGTGATTCCGAAGTTGACATGCTGTAGGAGAAGTATCCTCGACGAAGAAGACGAAGACCCTCGACGAAGAAGACGCCGGTGATCGGGAAGAAGACGAAGACTCTTGGGCAGTCGCGTAGACGCTCCCCAAAAACCTAATTGCCGATCCCCCGTGCAAGGTCCCGAACGACAAGGGCTTCGGAGGCACCTACCCTCTCGCTCCTCCGAGCGCGCAGAGTTACGAGATGAGGAAAGCTATCGAACAACTGAACTCGTTTCTGGAATGTGTTCTCTCTTTTTAACTGGAGTTGGAAGAATAGCAAGGGAAGCCGAGAAGCCTCGGAGGCATGCACACCACACCACGCCCGCCTGCCTGCCTCGCCTCGCCACGCCACGCCACGCCCCGGCCCGAGCCCGGCCCGGGCGGCGGCGGCGCGCGCGCGCGCGTGTGGTACGCCCTTGTCCTTTTCTCAACCTCTCAAATTAGAAGGATCCATTCCAATCATTTAAGTTGAGTCAACGTCCTTTTAACTTCCAATCCGGTACAAATAATAATACACACAATTACAAGCCATAGAGTTATTGATTTATTAGATATATAAATGGGCCTAGCCCATAATAAATCCAACAGTAATAATATTGATTAAAGAATAAAAATTATTTCTTCCATCTCTCACTCATCTTCCATCCCTCAATCAGTCATCTCTTACTCTAACCCTTCTTGTTTTGAGTTTAGAGCTGCAAAACCTTTGTTGACGCTGCACCACTCATGCCACTACCTAGCCGCCCAAGCCCGTTTGCATTGCAGGGCGTGATGAACAAACATGTGGCTCACCTTTCACCTTAGCTTTCTTAAATTCACAATAGGTCACCTTTCACCTTAGCTTTCTTAAATTCACAATAGGTGCATATAATAACTATTTATTTAAGTTAAGTTAATCTACTACAATTTTCACATGGGATTAATACCTTATTGCACTAGCATTTATTATGGGTCTTGGAATATATTTGATTTAGGGTCGATTCAAGTCCAATTAAATCCAAAAAATAGGTAGCCCATTTTCATTAGAATGAGCATCGTGCAACAAATTGTACATCCACAACGTACGGACATATGTGCTAGTCCAATATTAAAGTGAAAATGGTATTCTTACCATCATATTTTACTTTCCATAATGCACTCACACATCTCTCCATCTGGTCCATGATCTAGACTCGCGACCTTCTCGCGTACTACCAATCTAGACTAGAAGAGCAGAGCATGCTCGCATACAAGCTAGAGCACGCATGTCTAACCATGATACGGAGTCCGATTCTAATATTCCAAGCATATTGGAAGGAATGACGTGGTCTTATGAAATCTCTGAGCTACAAGTCATCTAGATGACCACACAATAAAGTGCATGTTCTATTATGACACACAAACGTCTTTGCTAGTACATAAAATTTCATCCCGCCCCAAACTATCAATTCATAGAATCACCCTATGTCGAAACTATCTTAAATTTAACTAATTTTATTGGAATTGGTAACGACATCTATGACACTAAATAAAATAGATTATAAAAATATATTTCATGACGTACTATGTAGTGATATACTAATTTGGTGTTATAAATATTGGTGTTTTTTCTATAAATTTGATGAAAATGCAAAATAGTTTTTTTGACTTAGGATAATTGTAGAAGTTGATTTAATTTGAGATTATCTTTAGTTTACGTGCGACTACTCACATCTCATCTTAAATCTCTAGGAGTACATTGTTGATGAAGCTCGAGGTCGAGGCTACTAGTTGACGACCCTACACTAAGTGCGCGTGCGGCTCGATGTCGCTCGTGCTCCAGCCACCTTGAATCCTTGAACCTTGATCGTCTCGACCGGCCTGTCCGTGAAGCGTGAACTGCTTGTGCCTACTACCTTCACCTGATCACCTCGATCGTGAAAAGCCTTGCCACTTCACTCTAGGCAGCAGCTAGTACTCCGGCTATATTCTCAGGCTATCCGCACCGCACACCTGCAAGCGGACCTGCAGCACGTGCGCGTGCCTGGATAGCCCGCACCGTGCCGGTAAACGCACCTGCAGCGTACTGGCCGCACAACGCATGGCTACCTGCAGCGTTCCGGTCGATCTACGCTAAACACTATAGCGAAAGAGAGAGAGTTGGTGAGAGAGAGAAAGAGAGAGAGGGAGAGGAATAAAATATGGAATAGTAGATATAGAGTATGAGATAGAGATAACATGGGTGTGAAAAAAATAAGTATAGAGTAGAGAATCTCAATGACTAAGATAGAATATTTTTTTTAAGATGAAAATAAAGGTGAACGAGTACGGATAGCCTCGGGTCGCTTTGCAAGCGCTCCCGGCCTGTTCAGTGTTAACCCCGACTAGGCCAGGCCACTGGCATTACTATCATCTTGGGATCTGTAAACAGTAACTTCGTCGGTTCCACCTTGTGGTAACTTCCAGGTCAGCAGCACAGTTAACTTTCGTTCGGACCAAGGGTGTACGTGGAGATGGGAAGAGAGAGAGAGCTGCATCCGTTCGTTTTGCTGTGGTTTATCGTAAATAATCGTAAATTTTTAACTAAAATAATATTTTTCTCTTACACAAACTAGCCGAGAATACTTCTTTATGACCCAACAAACGATACCAACCAGCCAACTAACAGATGCAAGCAGGCAAGCGGCCGCATCAGCAGCCTGTTCGCTTGCTCGTAAACGATCGTAAATTTTCAGCCGGGAATAGTATTTTTCTCTCACACCAAACCAGCCAACAATAAATAATCCATGATACGATACGGCCTCTCGAATAGGCTGGGGATGCGGTTGCTGGCGCATGGGTTTCGGCGCCCGAATCGGCAGCTGCCGTGGCACTGGCATGGCGTGGCATACTACTGCCTGGAACGGGGCATGGGCTGGTCAGGTCAGCTTCCATTTACGCCACAACTCGTCCACCACAGCACAAGGGAATCACCCGTACTTCACGCCCTTTTTCTTACCAGTTTAAAAAAAAATTGTGACAGCTGTCGCCATTACGGAGGACTATGAAAGAACGAGAGTAAAAGTAATATACCGGCTGGGAGTGCATTCCCTTTTTTATATTACACAATACACAGCTCCTATGCTCGCTGCTGGGCTCTGAGCATCTCAAAAAAAAAAAAAAAACTAAATTCACTCTCTAAATCCTTGTTAGATAGTCATTTTGAATAATAAAAATCGGTCTCTATATCTTTTCATCCTCCAATAGTCTCTCTGTATTTGTACGCACTCTAAAGAGTTATTCTCGCTCTTCATCTTTAGCTAGCAAGAAACTCGACACTCGTGATATCAATATTTGGAAAACTAATTGAAGAAGCTGTTGTATAGATTTTTTCTCACTAAAATATCTATTTCTATCAATATAAAATGAAGTTACACTTAGGCCAGTCTCATTAAGAGTTTTATGTTAGTTTATTTGTATTTAATAGGGATAGGTTGCCACACAATTTTTTTTGACATGACAATGTTTTTAAGAAGAGAGAAGATGTGAGCTTCATCTAGATGAATTTTTTCAAATGATTACGGACTTTATTTATATGAATCATGAAATTAAATATCTATGAAACAATACAATGAAACTATATGTTGATGATGTATATTTCATCCATGTTTAATTTCATTTTACATGATGTGATGGTCTTGAAGATAATGTCATGAAACTTTCACTGAGAATACCCATAGATGACACGCGTACTCCAAAGGTGGACATGCATGCCGACTAGTCGGAGGAGGTAAGTGCGGCGGCGAGGCGGGCTGCGGGAGATCGGTGTTATGCGCTTAAGAGTGTGACAGTTCTATTATTAGCGAGGGAGGGATCGATGATATATTATGACACAAGAGATGCGGTGACGAGGAGCTGCGTTAGACGGCTAATGGTGGGAGGAAGCGATCGAGCGTGTGCTCCGCTGCATCCAGAGAGAGAGAGAGAGAGAGCTGGACGTTCAAAAAGACATGTTTGCCGTTCGCTGGTCCAGAAGTTCCGGACCAGCCGGCTGCTCCTATCACATTTTACTGTTCATCAAACCAGTCAAACAGTGTTTCTCTCTCTCACAACCAGCCAGTTGAGTGTTGGATATGCCTTGTAGGCATAGAATAGATACCTAGTTTTAAGCGCTATACAGATAGTTGTTGTTGTGGTTACTGCAGTTACTATAACATGTAGTAGTATTACCTTCTTTATCAAGTTCTGATGATAATTAGTCTATATCTCCTTCATTAAATCTATAGTTTTTCCACTATGTGTCTTATTAGACAGGCCCCTAGTCTTAGATATGTGTTAGGTGGTACTTTAGCTAAGTTATTAGCTCTTTGTTTTATTAGTTCATTTGTAGTGATGTCATGAATCTGTATTATCTAGTGCTCATTGTACCTTACATTAACACTCTTCATTTGTATTTTATCAAAATATACTATATTCTATATCCTAAACTGGACTCTTGGTTATTAGAATGGTATAAATAGCTGTTTCAATGATCTTGATGTTCAATTTCGTGCATTCGAAGAATTATGTATGTGTTAGCATTTTTATAAAAAAATTGTGTGCCTAAGCTTAATCTATCAGTTAATAGTGTTCTTGTCAAAATGTACAAATTTATCCGTTTCATTGCTATACGATTTGTTTGAGGGAACATCTATGGCAAATACTTTCATGGAGTATCAATTTGATTCAAAATGAATTGTCCTTGTCGTTGATATACAATTTGTTTAAGGAAACAATTTCAAGATTGTTTAACTGTAGAAATATATATTTGTCATTCATTCATTTATACTTGGTTTGTACGGTGGCACACATCATGTATGTTCCCTTTGAGCTAGTTATTTATATGCCAAGAGTGGGTATTTAGAAATATATGCATCATTTATAGTTATTCTTTTCATAATAGTACATGTGGGTAATAATAGTACATGTGGGTAAGCAAATGTAGATCTGGGTAATGTAGATGCAAAAATTAAGGGGTGACTTAGATTATATATATTTATATAATAGTAGGTATTGGTAACTTAGACGCAAATTTAAGGGACCTGCTTTGGCTACTGGACAAGCCAAAAGCTAACCAAATAGACCAGCGTCCCTCTTAGGTTCTACACAAACAGCTTTCTCTCGGTACAAATTTTACAGTGGCTAGGGACACTACGTGAAAAATGGTTTGTAGCAATGGGACAAATTTTTTGTAAGGACGGCTCGTGATGGAGCCGCCTCTACAGTGGCATGCTCGGGAGCCCAAAGACCAGCCGCCCCTACAAATGGAACAGCAGGGGCGGCTAGTGATACGAGCCACCCCTACAAATGGGTCTAATTTGTAGGGGCGGCTCACTCACCAGCCGTCCCCGGTGTTTCTATTTGTAGGGGCGGCTGATGATTGAACCACCCCTACAAATGTCCTGCATAAAATTACCTGCTATTTGTAGGGGCGGCTCAATCACCAGCCGCCCCTACAAATGACCCATGTATAAAAAAACTGCAGCCCCTATAAATGACTCCAACCTGTGAAAGAAAGGTGAGGAGGCCTTGTGCACTTTCCAAAAATTGCTCTACTAAGAGGGGAATGTTTTAGTCTCAAATCCTTTGGTGGAGAGGTTGTAGAAGGTAAGAAAATATTATTCCACACTTTTTTTGAAGTTTTAATGGTTGGTTAGTGAGTAATTAGAGTTTTGTTTTTCTCTCTCTTCTATGGTGCTTGAGCTACTTATGAAGCAAATTAGACCCAAGTTTTGAATGTACTAGGGTAAATTAGGTAGGGAAACAAGATCATACCCTTATTTGGTCCATATTTCTTGATTTTAGTGAACAATTAATTAATTTTATGGATGTTTCATGTGCATGTAGATCTAGATCTAGGGTTTGGTTTTTTTATTAATTTCGTTTTTGTAAATTTATGTTTGATGAAATTGGACCAGGGTTTGTATGAAAGATATTGGGTAAAATATAATTGTTGCTAATTGTTGTCTTTGAAATTGTTTATTGTAATCAACAAATATGTATTTTAATTATTTATGGATAAATGTGCCATTAATTAATTTTCCTCTACCATGGTTTGTTTGCATGTTTCATGTAATTATATTTGATTTATATTCATATATATCTGAAGTATATACAATTATTCTCAAGTAATTATTAATTTGATTCATTTATATATATATTTGAATAAGTAGTCCTTTAATGTTTGTTTTGTTGTTGTTGTAAAAGATGGAATACAAGAACTCTTGGATGTATGGTTCGTTAAGGTTCAAGACAGGTTTCTGTGAAGAGGTGGATAAATTTGTTGAAGCCACAAAGAAGCATGCAATGACATTAACAAAGAATAATGATACAATTATTTATCCCTGTAAAGATTGCAAGAACCGTATGGCATGGACAAATGTGACTATCATCAGATCACATTTGATTATGCGAGGATTTATTGAGGACTACACGGTGTGGATTCATTATGGTGAAATGGTTATTGTTAACGACAAGGATGAGGAGGAATACGACGACGAAACCCTAGAATCCATGTCCTAATATTTAGCAGAGCTTGATGCACGAATGGATTCCGAGTTTGGCGATGAACAAGTGGTGATGCTGGTGGTTGGGATGGTAACGACGAAGGTGGTGCCAATAATGATGGTGGAGCACATATCGGGGATGGAGATGATTTGGAGGACATGATTCAAGCCCTTGGACCAGAGATTTTACTAAATAGCCCAAAAGGTCTAGATAATTTGGAAAGGATGACAAAAGCATCGAAGGGGACTATGTATGGTGTTGAAAATGGTTGTCTGACACATTGGACATTGCTACGTTTTGTGCTTGAGCTACTCATCCTAAAGGCTAAGTACGACTAGTCAGACTATAGTTTCAATGATCTATTACATCTCCTATCATGGATGCTGCCACAACCAAACTCAGTTCCTAACACATGAGATGTATCTTCCTAAACCCTAAAGAAGCAGCACTCATGACATGGTGGGATGATGAGAGGTGGATGATGATAAGATTGCACACCTGGCTGATTGTAGTCAGTGGCAAAGATTCGATGAGAAGCACAAAGAATTCAGCGATGACCCAAGGAATGTACGATTTGGCTTGAGCACCGATGGAATGAATCCCTTCAATGAGAGGATGAGCGACCACAACACTTGGCCAGTGATCTTGACCTTGTACAACATCCCAACATGGTTGTGTCAGAAGAGAAAGTACCTTCTCCTCACTATTCTTATTTCTGGCCCTAAACAACCAGGCATTGATATAGACATGTTTCTCGTGCCTTTGATGCAAGAAATGGAGAGGCTATGGAGGCATGGGGAGCCGATGTATGATGCATTCCGAAAGGAGGACTTCATATGTAGGGCAATAATATTTGTTACTACCAATGATTACCCTACACTATTTGCTTTGTCTAGAGAGATCAAAGGGAAGACGGGATGCTTGGTTTGCTTGGATGGTACTACATGGGTGTATGTAACACCCTCGGTGTTACATTGTACATCTTTTTGCTAAAACACTGCATGAACATGTTACTTGTGTGTACATGTATGTAATATAGGGTATAAATCAATATATGGAACTTGAAACATTCATTTGAAACATAAAATGGATGTTACATTGCATGTCATGTTGTATCACTTCATGTCCTAAACGAATTTTTATTAAACAAAAAGGCTATGGAACGCACGCTCGCACGCACCGCTGCCCAGACCACATCGCTGTTGCCACGCCTAGCACGCGACTTGTGTGTACTCGAGCGCTTTGACGGGATTTAGAATTATTTGCTGGTGTTGTACTCGGATTTTGGGCCTTCGAGAGCTAGTGGCGTGAATGAGCCGAGAGTCATTTTGGGCCATCAATTAGCCGAACAATACTTTTGAACTAGCTTGTGACTTGTGTATATGTCGGCTTTGCACGTACAGGTTTGCATGGTACTGTAGCATTCATTTGCTTTCTTTCCGTATTTACCATGGCCTTGGATTATCATGCTAGGAACTTGCATGTATGCCACTGCTGAAACCACGCGTGCACCGCACGCGTGTGGACTTGCTCTCGCTTTCATGTTTGCATGCAAGGCCACACAAAGTTTGTCATCACATTGTCTTGGACGGTGGCTGGCCGGCTGTGCCGCGCCAAGGCCAAACCACTGAGCTGGCCATCCTTGTTATCATGCACATGTGGAGGACGGATGGGAGTACAGCTCGGTGCCTAACCCACCACTGTGCGGTAGTACGATGTCGGGGCGTCCATTCAAGTTTTCGTCATCGCCGGCCGCTTTAAGTTCTGAACGGCATCGCCTCAGCAAATTGGCCCCGCAATACTCCACATATTTCCAATTAACCATACGCACAGCGAGCTCGGATAGTTAGCTTTCGATTGGAAGTCGTCCCAATGAGCGTCGTCCTGCTGTGAGCTTGTGCAAGGCGTTCTCCTCGTGGCTCTGGGCGACCTCTAGCGCGGGATCTACGGGGTCTGCCGGTTCATCCTCACCCTCATGCCCTTCCACACCGGGCCAGTTGCAGCGCCGCGAACAGCACATCGGTGTGCACTATTCGCCGGCGACCACCACCCTCTGCGCTCGAGCAGGCAAGCAGAGCAAGCTAGCAGCCGATGGTGCGTGCGGTTGCTCTTAGCTTGTTGACATCATCTATGTGTCATTCCTACGTCACACCCATTTTAGGGCCGCTTTCTTGTAGGAAAATAAATCCCTGAATACATTAGAAATACGCCACCTTTAGTGTCGGGCAACATCCGCCCGCTGCCTGCTAGGCCAGCTCACTGCGCTAGGCTGTGCTTGCGTCTACACCGCCGCTCTAGGCTGTGCTTGCGCCCATGCCGCTGATCTGGGCCAGTAGTGTCCACGCTCGCCGCGTTGGGCCGCTCACGTCCGCGTCGTCGCGCTAGGCCATGCGCTCCGTCTGCGTGGGTCGCTGGCCTCGCCTGTGGCCGTGCGCACGCCCCGGTCATGATCGGGCTATCTGCCCCACGTTGGGCCACCGCCACTCCTACCTGGGCCGGCCGTGCGCCGCTCCCGCCTAGGCCGGTTGTGTGTGGACCGCTCGCGTGTGCGCCCCGCCTTGCTAGGCCTAGCCGCGTCGCATGTTGGGCCACGCTGTGAATTGCGTTTTCCAATTTCTAGTAAATTATAAATGTTTATTCAATATAGTTTCTAGCTGAAATTTGATGAATTATAGTAAATTTTGTAGATGTCCAAAAATAGTGAAACCAAGTTTGTTAGGTTTACAAAAATGCCATCTATCTGTTAGTGTAGTTAGTTCACAATTAGCTGTTATGATAATAGGTTCATAAATTCAAAGTAGAGAGCTTAGAATTAGGTAGATTAATATTTGTAGGAATTTTTATGGTAAATTGATGATAACTATAGCCATGAAAATTTTACAGAAGGCTCACTAGATTATTAGGTACTTGATGTAAATTTTGTAGACTTAGAGTAAATTGATAAATAGAGTAGCTATCGTCCTTGTTTTATCGTATATAGATTAAATCGGTATTAGGAGTAAGAATACTTTTAGTTGTTGTGATGATGTATGTCATGTTTCATACTTGTTAGTGGTAATAGTTGGTAGCTTAGCACTTTAGTTGGTAGAACTCACTTATTAGTTTGATAGATGTATTCTTATTTTAAGAGTTGCTATTGCTGTAATACTAAGTGTCACATCATCATTTCATGTATGTAGATCATGAATCGGTAGAGTTCGTGCCCGTCAGCGAACAGGAGTACGAGGAGGTCATCGAGGAGTACGAGGAGGAGATCCTTGTGTAGGAGGGAGCCCTAGAGCCTACTGGTGCTGACTTTGCTAACCCGTCGCCTGCCCAAGGCAAGCCCCGGTGCATAACCCCTATTTTAAATGATCACTGAATATATATCTATGATGTGCAATTATGTTACAGGTATTTTATGGAAACTACATGCATAAATATATCTACCTATGAGTCCTACTAGTATAGGTTGAGTAGCTGCTATGCTTAGGATATCGATAGCGTGAGTAACCTGTCGTTACTCACAAATAGGTGATAAATATGATCACTCATGAGACTTGGTTGCACTTTTTCCCTGTCTGTGTCAATTAAGGACCGGTCATTGCAATAGACGCTAGGCAAGTCACAGATCTATTGTCCCAATGCGCATACTTGGGTATGGGTGCAGGGAAGACTTGTTGCTCTCTTGTCACGGATCTAGCCCTTTTTGAACCAACTGATTAGAGGTGGAGAGTGTGGAGGTCTTTACACCACACTGAGTCTGGGACTCAGGAGTGGGGGCTTGGAGTCTAAGTTTGGATGGGGACCTGGACACCCGAGACAGGAGAGTGATGGGTTGGTCCTACTTGTGCCTAGGGTACAAGCAGGGCGTGTGTTTTCTGGGCACCCAGCTGGGTACATTGGTTCACGAATCGCCGCTAAGTCGGTACGACTTGTCTTAACTCTAGCATCGTAGTAAGAACTGAAAGATGGAAGATGATGAAATGAAACTGATTGCTCAACTCTTGCTTGAAAGTAGAATATGTGCTTATATAGACTAGATAGATAATAACTTAATGCGACCGATAATAATAACCTAAATAAGGACTCACTATTAGTATTGCTTTCTGCTAAAATAAACTAGGAAACCATAAAGCTTCTGATATTCCTTGGAGTCGGGAAATTATTCCCACTAGTCGGATAAGTCTTGCGAGTATATTATGTACTCAGGGTTTATTTACCCCTGTTGTAGGTGATGCATGAGAAGTACCTTTGTGTGAATGATTCTTCTAGTGGGCTCAAACGGATCCTCGTTCTTATCGCTAGATGTTTATTTTAAATTCCGTTGTTTATCATTTCGCACTCAGACATTTGGTATTGTAATAATATACTTTTTAAGAAACTCTGATGTATGAAATGGACAAGTATTATAACTCGTTCTTATTATTGGATCCTTGGGAAAAATGTGGATCTTTCGAGTTCTCCCTTAGGATGTGCCCGACAGATACCGCCCGCTGTAGCTTGCCTTCGGGGTGCTTAGTGTCTAGTGGAAGACGAGCGCCTCTATAAGTGTGCTATTTCGGTTGATTCTACCATAGTGTACCTAGATGCATCCAAGAAGATAGTTTAGGAACTAACGCTTCTTAAAGACAAGTCACAAGTACCACAACAAATTGTTCTTTAGATTTTATGACAACACGCTAGAGATTGAACTCCTCTGGAGAGACGTCATAACAGAGAACATGTGTACAGAATGGTGAAAAACATACGCGTCGTCTATGGAAAGAAGAATCTTAATGGGATGAACAGAGATAGAAGCACATCTCCTGTCGAAGGCGTACCTTTCAAGAAACAATTGATCTTCTTTCAGTATCTGCCTTATTGGCCAGACTTGGAGGTCCCCCATGCCATTGATGCTATGCACGTATAGAAAAATATCTTTGAGAGTCTCATTGCTACCTTGATGGACACAGGCAAGTCAAAGGATGGTCTGAAAGCACAAAAAGACATGGTGCAGCTAAATGTGATGCCATAGCTTCACCCGGTACCTGAGGCTAATGGAAACTACACTCTGTCCGTGGCGTGCTTCAACCTAACACTAGACGAGAAGAGAGCTATACGCACTTTCCTAAGGAGGGTCAAAGTCTCGACTGGGTTTTTAGCAAATGTGAAGAAGCTAGTGTCGATAAAGGACTTGTCAATAATACACTGCAAGGCTCACGATTGTCATGTGATACTGACAGTGCTTCTACCTATTGCAATCAGGGCTATAAAGCCTAAGTTAAATGGCCATCACCCGCATGTGCTACTTCTTTTTGAAGATCTCACAAAAGACGATTGGCAAGCAAGAGCTGAGTGACCTACATGAATTTGTGGTGGAGACATAAAACCAACTAGAGATGTGTTTACCTTCTGCTTTTTTGATATAATGCCTCATCTCATGATTCACATGGTTCATCAGATACAGGCGCTAGGCCCTTGCTACTTGCATGAAATATGGTCCTAGGAGCGGTTCATGTCGGTTCTAAGTCGATGCATGAATAATCGAGCATACCTAGAGGGCTCCATGATAGAGGGTTATAGTACTGAAGAAGTCATCGAGTGCTGTCAAGAGTATCTAAAAGTATAGAAAGGGATTGGTAGACCCGATTCTCATCACAAGGGTAGGCTAGCTGGAAGGGCACCAGTGGTAGAAAAGTGTTCATCGACCATGATTACAAAGAGGTGAGTCGGGCACATTACATTGTCTTGTAGAGTACACAACTGATGCAACCGTACATTGATGAACACTTGGCTATCATTATGGTGGAGAGAAATGGTCGTTTAGATGTGTCGAGTACCATAGAATGGGGTACCCCGAATGTATAACAAAAGAAATCACTTAAACACCATAAAAAACAAAGCCAAAGGATAAACCGTTTGTTAAACCCCAGCCTCGTCTGAACCCACTGGCTCTCCGTCTTGCTCCTGGCCTTGTATGGGAGGCCTCGGCGGCCGAACAAATCTCCGCCTCACGTGAGGCCTCACGTGGGAGCCTCGATAGGGAACCGATTCTCCATCTCACCCGAGGCCCCGCACGAGGAGCCTCAGATGAGATGTTGATTCCCCGTCTCGCTCGAAGCCGTCTCGGCAATGACCCGTTGCTTCTGCCTTGGCCAGTCTCCCCAACAGCGTGTCGTGTCCCATTAATGCACCAACCACTCCCGCAATATCAGCCGAACGACAACTCGATACTGTGGAGCAGTCGACCAGACAGGAAGTCACGTCTATGCTATACCATCCTAGACCAGGCACGGTGGGGATTACCGGCCACTGTGCTCTGGTGCTGTGCCCACGATCAGCGCCTGCACTACACTGTGCCACCTAACCCCCGCCCTAGAGACAACATGGCATGGGGGGTCAAGTCTGGGACACCATAGCCTCGGAATAAGTGTATGTCACCAACTACTCCCTCCAAGCCTCGGTAATCCACTTCAGGGTCTCGGCAACTCTGGGATTCACGTCTGCCGAGCCTCCCACGATGGCTCGGCCTCGGCACCAACTGAGCCTCGGCTCCCCACAGTCAACACACGATGACCAACATGCCGACTGCTGCACCCGCTTCAAGATAGCACTGGAGCTTCCATGACACATAGGATCGGATGTCACCAGCGCGTTGCCCTAGTATTTCAAGGACGAACCACACCGTCGGCCACGCCGCCATAGGAACAGGCTACATGGCTCGGACATGCCGCCTCCATCCGCATGATGCCGTATAGCTAGCGAATGTATTACCCTTGTCCCCCTTCAACTATAAAAGGGAGGGACCAGGGCTGTTTCAAGGGGGGACACAGGCGATTAGACCTAGACTCACGCAAACACACTCATTCAATTCACGCACACTCCCCCGCGGCCTAAGAGCAACGTCTCAAGCAGCCCGCACCGCTCCACGCCGAGACCTGGGACTAGCTTCCTCTCTCACCTAGCTTGTAACCCCCTACTACAAGCACTTCGGTGCAAGGAATACAAGATCAATCTCTCAGACTGGACATAGGGCACCGATTGCCCGAATTAGTATAAACCTTGTGTCTCTTTACATCACCATCTAAGATTGGGTACACGCAGTACAAATTTACTATTTGGTTAAGGACCCCCGGTCCAAAACACCGACAGTTGGCGCGCCAAGTAGGGGCCTCTACATGTCAGCTTCATCATCCCAACAAGTTCCGGATGGCAGACCCCGTACGACCACTGTGTCTTGGCACGGTGGTCTGGTTTGGGAGCGTAGAGTTTATGTCTCTAGGGCACGAGTATGACATGGTACTCCTCACACCCTGAGCCCCGCCTACCGATGACGACGTCATGCACCCATAGCCCAGGCGCAGGCGGCGCCCAGGCGACCGCTCTCGTCGCGCTCGCCAGGCACGACACGAGTGGAGCCACACCAACACCACGTGAACCTAGGACAACACTCCGCGCTCCGCTAGTATCCCATGCCTAGCTATTGGCACAAGGTCCCTGGTTGGGGACCTGTCTGGCCTAAGCCTGGACAAGGGAGACACATCGGTGGCGTGCGGCAACGCCCCGTCACCGAGCTCTGCTCCGCCACCTCCTGAGGAGCCAGCTCTAACAAAGCAGAATCCGGCGATGGCACCATCTCCATACCCCTTTAGGTTGAGAAATGTCACCGCCTCCTATGCTTATGCATGCGCTTCCATTCATGCGAAGCCCTCAGGACACCACCAACACTTTGCCCTCGACTTCGGTACCATGACTTCGACTCACTCCCACGCCAACTCCTCAGAGGAGGATGAGGCGTGGGCCGGAGGATTTCTCTAGGCTTCGTGACCCTGAAGCCATGCGCCACTTCCTGGCCATGAGTGACTATTGCTTTGGCTACTCTAACTCTGACGATGAAGGAACTTACGATCCCACTCATGAGTGCTTCCACGTCGAACTTGGGATGCCAAGCATGGGCGATGAGGACGAGGGGGTAGGCAACCATACTCCGCTTCATCAGGGAATGGGCGATGCCACGCCCTCACGCATTGTCCCACCAGCAGCACAGAACGAGAACCTTGGCCTCGGACAACTTCGATGCCCAGACCTGGAGTAGCTCCGTGAGCTTTAGGACAAGGTTGAGCAAGATCGACTCCTTCTACAACAGCTCTGAAACACTCTCGAGCAGGAGCAGTAGGGCCACGGTGACGACGGAGGGGCCCGGTGGCGGGCTCGCGATGTCCACCACTGCATCAACGATGACAAAGGGGACGATAGTCCCCCAATCTTCAATCGTGCTAGCTAGAATGTCATGGCTGCGGCGATGCTAGTGCGCGTGATGCCCGAGCCCTCTACCATGGAAGGGCGACGGGTTCGCAGTGAGCTCTAGGATCTCCTCGAGACCGCTGTGGTGCAGCAGGCCAAGAGTTCTGCCTCCCGGCGGCGTGGAGCCACCTCGGACCTCCCCTCGGCACCACATCGGTAGGATAGGGAGGCCTCGGTTCATCTCGAGCCCACCCGGGCACCGACAATCAATAGGGTCCCCTCGGTCTATGACCGCCTCGACAACCGACATGAGGCGCAGGGCGACCACGAGGTGGTTGGCTGATGACGGTGCCATGATAGTGAGGGGCCTGCCCAGGGCTACCATCCGCATCGGGGCAGCTGCTATGATAGTGAGGAGGACCGCAGTCCCTCTCTCGAACCGCCCGGCCCTTGAGTATTTAGCAGGGCCATCCGCCGCGCTCAATTTCTAGCCCGATTTCGCCAACCGACCAACCTCACGAAGTATAGCGGCGAGACCAACCCCGAGCTCTGGCTTGCCGATTACCGCCTGGCTTGTTAGCTAGGCGGCGCGGACAATGACCTACTCATCATCCACTACCTCCCCTTGCTCTTATCAGACTCAGCACGAGCCTAGCTCGAACACCTTCCTCCCTCACAGATCCACAACTGGTGCGACTTGGTTAGGGTCTTCATTGAGAACTTCTAGGGCACATACGTGCGCCCTAGAAACTCCTGGGACCTTAAGAGCTGTCGCTAGAAATTGGACGAGTCTCTCCAAGACTTCATCCGGTGCTTCTCCAAACAGTGCACCGAGTTGCCCAGCGTCGGCGACTCAGAAATCATCCAGGCTTTCCTCTCCAGCACCACCTGCCGAGACTTGGTCCGTGAGTTAGGCCAGAACGTGCCGCGCTCAGTTGCCGTGCTCCTTGACATCGCCACCAACTTCACCTCGGGTGAAGAGGCTGTTGGAGCCATCTTCCCCGACAATGATGCCAAGGGGAAGCGGAGGGATGAGGCCACCGAGGCCTTGGCTCCCCGCCTCCCTAGAAAAAAGAAAAAGGGTCACCAGGGGAAGCAAGAGATGCTCAAGGCTGATCTAGTCATGGCCACGGAGCGCAAGAATCCCTGAGGCCCCAGGGGCCCCGGGCTCTTTGACGACATGCTAAAGAAGCCCTGCCCTTAGCACCAGGTCCTAGTGAGGCATGCCCTCGAGGATTGCACCATGCTCCGGCATGATTATGCCAAGCTTGGACTCCCCGACGACGATGCCAAGAAGAGGGGCACCGGCGACCGGGACGACGATAAGGACGAAGGGTTCCCCGAGGTGCACAATGCCTTCATGATCTTTGGTGGACCCTCGGCATGCCTTATGGTGTGACAGCGGAAGAGGGAACACCGAGAGGTCTTCTCGGTTAAGGTGCCCACTCCCCGATACCTCGACTAGTCTCAGGAAGCAATCACCTTTGATCGGGATGACCACCCCGACCATGTCCCGAATCTCGGGCAGTACCCACTTGTTGTCGACCCGATCATCGGCAACACCTGACTCACCAAGGTGTTGATGGATGGAGGTAGTGGCCTCAACATCCTCTACGCCAACACCCTAGAACTCTTGGAGATCGACCGGTCATGGCTCAGAGGTGACGCCGCGCCTTTCCATGGCATCGTGCTGGGGAAGCGCACGTGACCCCTTGGGTGCATCAACCTTCCCGTTTGCTTTGGCACCCCCTCCAACTACTACAAGGAGGTCCTTACCTTCGAGGTGGTTGGGTTCAAAGGAACCTACCATGCTATCCTGGAGTGGCCGTGCTACGCCAAGTTCATGGTGGTCCCCAACTACACCTACCTCAAGCTCAAGATGTCGGGTCCCAACGGCGTCATCACGATTGAGTCGACATATGAACATGCATATGACTGCGACGTTGAGTGCATCGAGTATGCTGAGGCTCTCATGGAGGCCGAGACCCTCATCGTCGACCTTGATTGACTCGGCAGCCACCTGCCCGAGCCCAAGCGTCGAGCCGGGGCTTTCGAGCCCACAGAGGCCGTCAAACTCGTCCCAATCGACCCTGCGTGCCCCGATGACCGGGCGCTGAGGATCAGCGCCACTCTTGACATCAAATAGGAAGTCATACTCATTGACTTTCTCTGCGCTAATGCCAATATGTTCGCGTGGAGTCCCTCAGACATGCTAGGCATACCGAGGGAGGTCACTAAGCACGCCTTGGACATCCGGGCCGGCTCCAGGCCGGTGAAGCAGCGCCTACGCCGATTCGATGAGGAAAAACACAGGACCATTGGCGAGGAGTTGCAGAAGCTCTTGGTGGCCAAATTCATCAAGGAGGTATCCCATCCAAAGTGGTTAGCTAACCCTATGTTGGTCAAGAAGAAAAATGGGAAGTGGAGGATGTGTGTAGATTACACCGGTTTGAATAAAGCCTGTCCAAAAGTCCTCTTCCCATTACCCCGAATCAATCAAATCGTTGACTCCACTATGGGATGCAAGGCTCTGTCTTTCCTTGATGCGTACTCCAGTTACCATCAAATCAAGATGAAAGAGTCCGACCAGCTCGCGACTTCTTTTATCACACCGTTTGGCATGTACTGCTATGTGACTATGCCTTTTGGCCTCAAAAACACAGGAGCCACATACCAGCGGTGCATGACCTAGGTCTTTGGTGAGCACATTGGGCGAACCGTCAAGGCCTATGTGGACAACATCATGGTCAAGTCCAGAAAGGCCGGGGATCTCGTTGATGACCTAGAGATAGCCTTCAAATGCCTCAGAGAGAAGGGCATCAAGCTCAACCCCGAGAAGTGTGTGTTCGGGGTTCCTTGAGGCATGCTCTTAGGGTTCATAGTCTCAGAGCATGGCATCGAGGCCAACCCAGAGAAGGTATCAGCCGTAACCAGCATGGGACCAATCCGAGACCTCAAGGGAGTGCAGAGGGTCATGGGATGCCTTGCGGCCCTGAGCCGCTTCATCTCGTGCCTCGACAAAAAAGGCTTGCCTCTATACCGCCTCTTGAGAAAATCCGAACGCTTTTCTTGGACCCCTGAGGCCGAAGAAGCCCTCGATAGGCTTAAAGCATTGCTCACCAATCCTCCTGTCCTGGTACCGCCGGCCGGGGACGAGGCCCTCTTACTCTATGTCGCCGCAATAACGCAAGTGGTCAGCGTTGCCGTAGTAGTAGAGAGGTAGGAAGAAGGGCACGCTCTACCCATCCAATGACCTATTTACTTCATCAGCAAAGTGCTCTCCGAGACCAAAACGTGCTACCCCCACATCCAGAAGCTGGTCTACGTCGTAGTCCTGGCCCAGCGCAAGCTACGTCACTACTTTGAGTCCCCAGTGACCATGGTATCGTCTTTCCCCTTGGGAGAGATAGTCCATAATCGGGAGGCCTCGGGCAGGATAACCAAGTGTGCCATCGAGCTTATGGGGGAAGCCTTGACTTTTGTGCCTCGGAAAGCGATTAAGTCTCAGGTCTTGGCTGATTTCATGGCTGATTGGACAGACACCCAACTGCCACCTGCTCAAATTCAGACAGAGTGCTGGACCATGTACTTCGATGGGTCTCTAACGAAGACTGGGGCAGGCGCGGGTCTGCTCTTCATCTCGCCCCTTGGAGTACACATGCGCTACATGGTGTGGCTCCACTTCGCCGCCTCCAACAACGTGGCCGAGTACGAGGCCCTCGTCAATGGCTTGCAAGTCGCCATCGAACTTGGGGTATGGTGTCTCGACATCTGGGGTGACTCGTTGCTCATCGTCGATCAAGTCATGAAGGAGTCAAACTGCCTCGACCCCAAAATGGAGGCATATTGCCAGTTGGTACGTCGCCTAGAAGACAAGTTCGACGGTCTCGAACTTAACCACATCGTGCAGAAGTACAACGAGGCCACCAACGAACTGGCAAAGATGGCCACGGCATGGGCTCCGGTCCCCACGAACGTCTTTGCCAGGAACCTCCACAAACCATCCATTAACTACGCCTCGACAGTAGAGGAGGGCCCACCAGTCGAACCCATGATGGGGCTCGATGCCCCCTTGGCCACCGAGACTCCTTCAGCTGAGCCTGAGGTCATGGAAGTCGACACAGAGCCTCCCCAGACCGACTAGGACATGGACTGGTGACTCCCGTTCCTTGATTGGCTCATTCAGGGAGAGCTTCCTAGTGACAAGACCAAAGCCTGACGGCTTGCACGGCAAGCCAAAACTTACGTCCTCTGCAATGGCCAATTGTATAGGCGAAGTCCCTCCGGTGTCCTCCAACGATGCATCACCACCGAGGCAGGCCAAGCCCTACTTTGGGACTTGCACACAGGGGCTTGCGGGCACCATGCGGCGCCTCGAACGCTCGTCGGAAATGCCTTCCGCCAAGGGTTCTACTGGCCGACGGCGGTTGTCGATGCCACCAAGTTAGTATGCTCCTGCGAGGGATGCCAGTACTATGCTCGGCAGACACACCTCCTGGCCCTGGCCCTCCAAACCATCCCCATTACGTGGTCGTTTGCCATGTGGGGGCTCGACATGGTCGGGCCTCTGTAGAGGGCCCCCAGGGGCTACACCCATCTACTAGTAGCAATCGATAAGTTCTCCAAATGGATCGAGGCTCATCCGATCAATCAAATCAAATTTGAGCAAGCAGTGCTATTCTTCACTGACATTATCTATAGGTTCAGGGTCCCTAACACCATCATCACCGACAATGGGACATAGTTCACCGGCAAAAAATTCTTGACGTTCTGCGATGACTACCACATCCGTGTGGCCTGGTCAGCTGTAGGACACCCAAGGACCAACGGCCAAGTAGAACATGCCAACAGCATGATCCTACAAGGCCTCAAGCCAAGAATTTACAACCGATTGAAGAAGTTTGGCAAGAAATGGCTCACCGAACTCCCATCGGTCATCTGGAGCCTGAGGAACACTCCAAGCCGAGCCATGGGGTTCACACCTTTCTTCCTGGTCTATGGAGCCGAGGCCATCCTCCCCACCGACTTGGAATATGGTTCCCTGAGGCTACAAGCCTACAACGAGCAAAGCAGCCGCACCACCCGCGAGGACGCCCTCGACCAACTGGAGGAAGCCCGAGACATCGTGTTGCTGCACTTGGCCAAATACCAGCAAGCCCTATGGCGCTATCAGGCTCGGTGCATTCGAAGCCGAGACTTGAAGGTAGGCGACCTGGTGTTGAGGCTGACACAAAGCAACAAGGGCCACCACAAGCTGACCCCACCATGGGAAGGACTATACATCATCGCCCAAGTGCTGAAGCCCAGGACCTACAAGCTAGCCAATGAGAGGGGTGAAATCTTCACCAACGCTTGGAACATAGAACAGCTACGTCGCTTTTACCCTTTAAATTTCCAAGCATTGTATATATTGTTTCTCGGAATACAATTGAGAAGCGTTCTTTAGTTGTTCTGATTTTTCGAGAAAGCCCACCCCCCCGAGCCCATCGCGGGTCTCAACAATACAATAACACTGTAAGGGAGACTCAGCTCTGCCTCTGCAGAACTGAGCCTCCCTTGAGGGCTAGATGGGGGACTCCCCCTAAGTCCCATGCACCATTTTTAAGTCATTTTTTGAAAAAAAATCCTGCGCCAAACTCTAGCACGCTTTGATGAATCGGTTGTAAAAAACCCAAGGACCGAAAAGTCTGTTCCAAGGATAGAAGGCCGGTAGAGTCGCAAGACGTCCTACGCCCCTAGGCTACGGCACTCCCTCACCACCTTTTGCCCAAGGGGCGGCTTAGGCTCCAAGGAGGTTTTTTGCAAAAGAAATCTAATCAGACACAACAAGAGGGCAGAGGCTCGGAAATACAAGAAAAACGATTAAGAAACAAGAGTATGTTAAAAAGAGGCCTCGATGGCCACAAGCATTACAATACAAAGTTAACCCCTATTCTATTTACATGGCCTCTTAGGCCTAGGTCAAGGCTTAGGGCCTCCAGCATCGGCAGACGGTGGGGGAGGGACCACCTCCTCTTCGAACAGCTTGGCCAGCATCGTGCTGGGGCCCTCTACCGCTTCTATTAGCTTTGCGACTGACTCGTCGGCCTCCTTGTCATCGTCGGGTAGGACGTAGCCATCGCTGATGGCCTAGAGGTCAACGCCAATGTAGTGCAAAGCAATAACGGCCAGCGCGCGCTTGACGCCCATATGTAGCGCCTCTCAGAGTCGCTCGCCCACTTGGCTGCTCAATGCAATCAGGTGGCTCCCGAGGGAGCTTCCTGACTGGACCCCCTCGACTTCCAGGGCCTCGCAGGTGGTATGGGCAGCGCTCTTCAGTGCATCATGCTCCCCGATCTTAGTTTCAAGCACCACCTATACTACGACGGAGGCCTCAGCTGCCTGGGTAACCTCCTTCTCTAGCTCTGTGCCAAACGCAACGGAATGAGGATGAGCGCAAAGAAATACAAGCTAGAATAGGGGCGGAAGTCTATGGGACTCACCCTCGGCCTTCTGCCCCCAGCATCGGGCCTCGACCTGAGAAGCCTCAGCTTTCTCCTTCCAACACTGGGCCTCGACCTAAGAAGCCTCAGCTTTCTCCTTCCAACGCTGGGCCTCGACCCGAGACGCCTCGGCCTTCTCCTTCAGGCGCTGGGCCTCGACCTAAGAGGCCTTGGCTACCCTAGAAGCTTCTCTCCCTAGCTCTATGTTACACCAGGGAGTTAGGGAGTGAACATAAGAAAAAGTGAATAAAACAAGGGGAACAGGACTCACCCTCGGACTTTCCCCTCCAGACCACAGCCTCAGTTCGCGAGGCCTCGGCCACCGTAAGGGCCTCATCCAAGGCGCCTTTCGTCAGCTAGTGCACACTTTGCTCTGCCCCTAGCTACCCAGCAAGGACCTTGCCCAAGGCCGTGGCCTCTCCAGCCCAGGACCTGAAGGCGTCCCGCTCACCGGCCATCCGGGTCAGCTCCTCCTCTAACTCCTTGACCCGCGCCACCAGAGGGGCGACCTGTGCCTAGGCCATGGCTGCCTCGACCTTTGCATCGGCACAACAAAGGCGGAGGTCCTCTACCTCCGCGCTCTACACCACCAGAAGTTTGTTGGCGTCGGCAAGCAAGCCCTTCTGTCGCTGGAGCTGGTCTTAGACATCCCTCTCCCACCGGAGAAAGACCGACTTCCCAAGGGACCGGGTCTCGAGCTCCTGGGTACACAGAATAGGGGTCATTCACTACAAGAAAACTCGAAACAAGACAACACCACATGAGAAAAGAAAGCATGAACCTAGGTGACTCCGAGCAGATCATCGGCCACCATGGACAACACTGTCCGTAGTTACCACTCCGCCAGCCGGTGATATTGCTCAAAGGTGTCCCAGCACCCACCCTCGGTCGTGTCCTCAAGGGCGAACAAAGGCTCCCCCTTAGGGTCATCCTGGCTCTGCCACAGGACACGTGGGTGATCCCACCCGCAGGACTCGGGCCATACCCGCACAAGGGCCGAGCTCCCCTCGCCTGGGGTCGGAACCGGCTGCTCCACGGCGCCAGCCACCTTAGCGTCAACCACCTCCTGCGCCCAGGAGGTATCATCGGAGGAGATCGGATGGACCTCCACCTTCCGGGTGCCCTCCCACGACGATGACAGGCCTTGGCCCAAGGGTGCCACCGAAGCCTCTGTCGCCTTCATCTCCACTTCTTGGGCCGACAGCCCCACCGCAATCACGTTGGCCTCGGTAGTCCTAGGGGCTCTGGCCTTCGCCATCGTGGCCTTGATGGTCCCGGGGGCTCCGGCCTCCGCTATTGTGGCCTCGGTGGTCGCAGGAGCTCTGGCCACCACCGCTGCGGCCTCAGCGGTCCTAGGCGCCCCGGCCTCCGTCGCCTCGGCCTATGAAACCCTAGGGACCTCGATCTCGGTGACCTCGGTAGCCAAGGGAACCCTGGCCCCATCCGACCCATGGGCCTCGCCATCACGGGGCGAAGGCGCTCCCTCCCCTACCTGTGTCGAGGCTGCCTCGGTAGCCCCTCCTTGGGTGGCTGGCTCCTTTGGGTCAGCCCTCGCCGACGCCGCGCCACGTTGCAGGGTGGCTTGCACCTCCGCCACCCAGTGGGCGGTGGAGCCAGGGTTCACCTTGAGCACTTTGAGGGGCGCCAAGGTAGGCACCTCCACAGGTCGCTTCTGGCTAAGAACAAAACATTTACAGGGTTAGCACGAGACAAAAGAACAAACAGAAAGCGTTGCGGCTCCACCAAAAATATGCCTACCTCGAGTGGGGCTACAACCGCTTCGGCACGGCGACCCTCATCTGCAAAGGTGGTGGTGGCGGCAGAGGCACGGCCTCCGTATTCATCGGCGCCGGTTGGTCCTTGGTGGACCCCAGTGCCCCCTCAGTCCTCTGTGGGGGCAGTTGTGTCGCCCCCACCGCCACCCGCTCCACCGCTACCACCAAGCCCACCATGCTGATGGCATGCTTGCCCAACGCCCACTCCTCGGGCGTGTCCACCTCGGCCCAGAGGCGGGCAATCGCCGACCCCAGGGTGGCTCCTCCTCCTCCTCCTAGGAGAGCCGGACTGCATGCCGATGCCCTAGGCACCGTCTCCTCAATGTCAGGGAGATGGTCCAAGGGACCCGCCCTATCTCGCCCTTGTCATCTCCATCCGAGGCATCCGTCGATAGCAGCAGTGGCAGGGACTCCTCCAACGGGAGACCGTCCTTCCTTTGCTGCCGACAGCGCTTATCCAATTCCTCACGTGCAAGGATCTTCTTCGTACGCTTCGCCACCTTGGCGTCCTTCCGCCTTTTCTGTGCCTCGGCATGCGCTCGGTTAGCCGCTCGCCACCTTACATCCTTAGGAACAGGCGGCGGGGAGGCTCGCATGTCCCTCATCCCCTGTAGGGATGATGAACACAGATAAGGGAACAAGAAACAATGAGAAATGGGGACGACCTAGGGGTTGTAGTGGCATGTTACTTACCAGCGAGAGGAACCCCCGCAATGGGGGCATCGCAAAGGGGGTTAGGTTACTGCCCCTTAGCTTTGCCTCCACCGTCTCCCCCACCCGGCAAAGAATTTCCTCATTGGAAAGGGCGGAGGAAGACATCCAAATGCCCTCATTTGGCTCATCCAGACTCATCTTGAATAGGCGCCACCGCCGAGCCATCAGCGGCAGCACCCTTCGGCGGTGGAAGGCGGCCATGACCACAGCCACAGTAAGCCCATGGCCCTGCAGCCTCTCTAGCCCCTCTAGGAGTGGCTGCAGCTTGGGCTGATCCTCCCTCGGGACGCCATACTTCCACCTCTCCGGGTAGCTCCCCACGATCCACCTAGTGTAGGGGGGAAGTCCACCATCATTGTTGCGAAGATAGAACCAGCTCGTGTACCATCGGTGATTGGATGATGAAAGCTGGGCCTGGATGTAGAGGTGCTGACGGTCCTAGCGCACTTGGAGAGTGCAGCCGCCAGCCCTCACCACCTTCCTTGTGCCCGACATACCCATCGACTTGGTGGTATGCCCCGCCTAGAAGAGGTGGAGCCACAACTCCCAATGGGGAGCAATCCCCAGATACCCCTCTCAGACAGCGACGAAGATAGCCGCCTGTGTGATGGAATTGGGGTTGAAGTTGTGGATCTCCACGCCGTAGTAGTGCGGGAGCGCTTGCATGAACCGATCCACCGAAAGGCCGAGGCCGCGCTCATGAAAAGACATGAAGCTCGTGAGGCCTCAGCTCTGGCTCACCCGACAGAGTGATCCACTCTAGCCTGTTGGGGTCGGTAACCGAATGAAGGAGCCCGCCATCGATGAGCGACTGAAGCATCTCCATGGTGACGTTGGATGGACCCCAAGGATCTGCCTTGATGACAAGAATGTCGCCGGCCATAAGTGCGATGGAGGGTTCAACTACGGCGGTGAGTCTCTATCTCTCTCTCCGCCTCGCCGCTCTCCCTTCTTCCTCCTGGCGCTCTCTGCTCTAGCGACGGCTAAAAGACAGCAAAGCTATTGCGGGCAAGGTAAGGAGGGGAGGGGCGAGGCTCGTTGCGTATTTATGTAGGATGAAGGCAAAATGGATGGGTGATGAAATCAGGGAAGTTTCCCTTAGATCCGGCGCAGTTAATCTCGATCCGATTTTACCGCCCACGTGCCCACCTTTTCCTCATTAATCGTGGGAACAGTTACGTCCCATTTGCTGACACCACATCGTGCCCGACCGCAGCAGCAGTAGGCGTCGTTCTGTCTCCCTAGAAAACCACCTCAAAAGGCGCGCTAGCCATTGTCGAGCCAATGGGGGAGACATTCCCTCCACCCTATTCCTTTCAGATGAAGGAACTGGGCGCCAAGCCTATTATGGTCCAAGGGTTCGGAGGCTAGGCCCCTAAGGGTTTTGACAGCCACCCTAGGGCAACAAAGTTAGGGATGACCACGAGCGAGCCCACACGGGGCCGAGGCCCAAGCAAGCAAAACGCTTGGGATGCCCTAAGTCGTGTCCGAGACCGGCAGGGAGGTCTCAAAATGGGATCCCACCATAGGGAGGCACCGAGCCACCAGGGCCCAGTGAATGGCCTCGACACCCACTAGAGAAACCCTCTGGTACTCTTGGAGTGTGTCTCTAGACCACTAGCCGACCCCTAGCGAACGGGGCATGTTCCTCCACTCGGACTCACCCGATAACAGCTCACCAGAAATGCCAGCGCTCGCGCCCATTGAGGATAGCTTGGCATATTCCACCCCTCCTTCCGAACAAAAAGGAAGCATGAGGGTCATACAAAAAGCCAGGGGAACCCCTGACGGCCCTCTTGCTCTGTGCAGAGGCTAGGCGGCTCCTCCTGCAATCATGCCGAGACCTAGCAACCCAGGCTCGCGTACGAGGGGGCTTGGCAAAACAACCCCTCCTTCTGAATGAAAAGGACACGCGAGGGTCAATTCAAAAATTTAGGGGAACTCCTGATGGCCCTCTCGCTCTGTGCAGAGGCTAGGGAGCTCTTCCTGCAGATATGCCGAGACCCCACGACCCAGGCTCGCACCCAAGGGGGCTCGGCAAACAAACCCTCACATGTGAGGGGTGTACAAAAAGCCAGGGGAACTCCTAATCACCCTCTTGCTCCGTGCGGATGCTCGGGGGCTCTCCCTACAATTTTGCCAAGACCAAGCGACCCAGGCTCACACACGAGTGGGCTCGGCAAAAAAACCCCTCCATCCAAATGGAAAGGATGTGCGAGGGTTGAACAAAAAAGTCAGGGGGCCCCTGACCGCCCTCTCGCTCCGTGCGGAGGCTCGGGGGCTCCTACACCCAAGACAAAGACAAGCGACCCAAGCCCACACTTGAAAATTTGAGAAAATGTGACAAAGGGCAGCGAGCCCGTTACGGTCTAGGGGTTCAGAGGCTGGGCCCCTAAGGGTTTCGACAGCCGCCCTAGGGCAATAGAGCCAGGGATGACTATGGGCGAGCCCGTACGGGGACAAGGCCTTGGCAAGCGAAACGCTTGAGGCGTCCTAAGTCGTGTCCGAGACTGGCAGGGAGGTCTCCAAATGGGATCCCACCGTAGGGAGGCACCGAGCCACTAGGGCCCAGCGAACAGCCTTAGCACCCACTAGAGAAACCCTTCGGTACTCTTGGACTGCGTCTCTGGACCACTAGGCGACCCCTAGCGAACAGGGCATGGGCCTCCACTCGGACTCACCCGATAATAGCTCACCGGAAATGCCACCGCTCATGCCCATTGAGGGTAGCTTGGCATGTTCCACCCCTCCTTCCGAATGAAAAGGAATTGCGAGGGTCGCACAAAAAGTCAGGAGGACTCCTGATTGCCCTCTCGCTCTGTAAAGCGGCACATGCGCTCTTCCTGTGATCTTATCGAGACCTCATGACCCAAACTCATACTTGTGGGCTCGGCAAATACGATTACATCCCTCGGACAATGTGAGAAAAAGACCCTAGAGGAATGAACTCACTCCCCTAGGGCCTCGGGGGCTACACCCGGCGGGTGTGCTCGCGCGCACCCACCGAAACCTCAAAATACAAAATGCTATTCCGCCAGAAGCTACCGCAAGTCAAGCCTCGTCAAAACCTCAAGAAGCTCACACTCTCCCTGAGGCTCGGGGGCTACTGTTGAGTACCATAGAATGGGGTACCCCGAGCGTATAATGAAAGAAATCACTTAAACACCATAAAAACAAAGCCAAAGGATAAGTTGTTTGTTAAACCCCAGCCTTGTCTGAACCCACCGACTCTCCATCTTGCTCCTAGCCTCGTACGGGAGGCCTCGGTGGCTGAACAAATCTCTGCCTCATGCGAGGCCTCATGTGGGAGCCTCGACAGGGAACCGATTCTCCGTCTCGCCCGAGGCCCCGCGCGAGGAGCCTCAGATGAGATGTCAATTCCCCGTCTCACTCGAAGCCGGCTCGACAATGACCCATCGCTTCTGCCTCGGCCAGTCTCCCCGATAGCATGTCGTGTCCCATTAGTGCACCAACCACTCCTGCAATATCAGCCGGACGATGA
Organism: Miscanthus floridulus; assembly: GCF_019320115.1. Lineage (NCBI taxonomy): Eukaryota > Viridiplantae > Streptophyta > Magnoliopsida > Poales > Poaceae > Miscanthus > Miscanthus floridulus. The sequence continues at coordinate 115,273,386 of NC_089581.1, read as the reverse complement.
CTCGACACAATGGAGCGGTCGACGAGATAGGAAGTCACGTCTACGCCATACCATCCTGGACCAGGCACGGCAGGGATTATCGGCCACTGTGCTCTGGTGCTGTGCTCACAATCAGTGCCTACACTACACTGTGCCACCTAACCCCCGCCCCAGAGACAACGTGACATGGGGGGTCAAGTCCAGGACACCATAGCCTCGGAATCAGTGTATGTCACCAACTACTCCCTCCAAGCCTCGGTAATCCACTTTAGGGTCTCAGCAACTCTGGGATTCACGTCTGCCGAGCCTCCCATGATGGCTCGGCCTCGACACCAACTGAGCCTTGGCTCCCCACAGTCAACACACGATGACCAACATGCCGACTGCCGCGCCCGCTTCGAGATAGCACAAGAGCTTCCATGACGCACAGGATCGGATGTGACCGACGCGTCGCCCCAGTACTTCAAGGATAGACCACACCATCGGCCATGCCACCATAGGAACAGGCTATAGGGCTCGAACACACCGCCTCCATCCACACGACACCATGTAGCTAGCGAATGTATTACCCTCGTCCCCCCTTCAACTATAAAAGGGAGGGACCAGGGCCGTTTCAAGGGGGGACACAGGCGATTAGACCTAGACTCGCACAAACAGACTCATTCAATTCACGCACACTCCCCCGCGGCCTGAGAGCAACGTCTCAAGCAGCCCGCACCACTCCACGCCGAGACCTAGGACTAGCTCCCTCTCTCACCCAGCTTGTAACCCCCTACTACAAGCACTTCGATGCAAGGAATACAAGATCGATCTCTCAGACTAGACGTAGGGCACCGATTGCCCGAACCAGTATAAACCTTGTGTCTCTTTGCATCACCATCCGGGATTGGGTACACACAGTACAAATTTACTAGTTGGTTGAGGACCTCCCGGTCTGAAACACCGACAGAATGATTGGGTCATGAAACAGCATAAGCAATGACTAACTACATGGTTGAAGGACCAAAACATAGCGCCTAGAGAAACCATAGACTTTATTACCATTAGTAGGTTGGCGGAGGGGCCATCGAGACAAGTGACATCTTGGAATGCTTATGACATCAATGGGTATACATACTATACCCATGCAAAGGATAGTAAATATGTGACCAAAATAGTGGTGTTTGAATAGAGGCTCTCGACGGATTAGGGCAAAAGATTCAATACTTTGACATCATTAAAGAGATATGGGAACTTGACTATGGAAGGGATATAACGGTGGCCCTATTTTGATGTCGCTGGATCAAACAACACTAACTGAACGAGATCGGATTGAGAGTCCTTGACCTCGAGAATCTAGGCTACCAAGATGACCCTTGGGTGCTCGCTTCATGTGTCACACAAGTTTTCTATATGTATGACCCACAAAGTAACTTCCCCCGAAGAAGAAGACAAAGCACGTGATTGCCTCCGAGAAACAACATATTATCAGAGTTGATGGCATGGATGATGTTGAAGCTTACAATAACTACGATGAGATGCCATTATTCACAGACTTTCCAAAGAAGATCAGTGTTGTGGAAAAGAACCTACCCAAAGACATATTGCCATGGGAACGAAAAGGTGTCAAGGGGAAAGTCGTTACAGCGAGCTAGCTAGTTGTTGAACGTGGAGTGTTTGTGTAAGTGTGTGTTTGTAAGACTTTATTTATGCACGCGTGTTGTAACAACCCAAAAATCCACACCAAAAATCACAACTACAAAATTTTTTGTTGTAACCCCATGCAATGTTGAGTGACATCTGTAGGAGCCAACCCTAGGTGTTGCATTAGAAGTAATCGAACTAGACAATTTCATAAGCATGGCATGTCATTTATTATTATGTTTATTTAAATACTGACAAATGAAACATAGCATACATTGTTAACTCAAATGGTGATTTGGATTTTCATTTGTTTTATGTAATGCCTAACAACTCCTTTAAAGAAATAAACCATAAAGTAATTATTACTCAAACCAAAGAATAAATGTTTAAAGAGAAAACTATTTCCATTTTTGTATAACAAAACTACACTTATTTTTGTTATACAAAATAGCTAAATAAATTCCTAATATATATATAAAAGAATGTTGTGGGCCTCATATCTAAAACTCCAATGAATAAGGTAGACCAATTTTGAATTCAAATTTCAAATCAATTTGAATTTAAACAAAGGAGAAGAAAAATAAAATAGAAAAAGGAAAAGAAGGGAAGAAGGCCCGCAGCTGGCTTGGCCTACTCGGCCCGCTAGCGCGTAGCAGCAGGCTAGCCCAACTCACGCGGCCAGCCCAGCAAGCAGCCCAATGCATCGCTCATGCCCGCGCACCTCCTAGCTTCGCTTGCTGCCACTGCCACCGGACCCCACGCGTCAGCCGCACCTTGCCAGTCTTCCTCCCCACGTCGGCACCGCCTCCAATCGAGACCTGACCAAAATGATAGGTGCGGGCTCAGGATCATGCTTGTCATCTGGCCTAGTCCCCTTGGCACCACACCCACGTAACCTCCACGCTAACCACCCACACCCACGATGCTGTTCGATGCCAACGACGCATCGCCAGCCGTCCGCCCCGTCTGCCATAGATGGAGCTCGAGCATCGGGGCTATAAAGCAATGCCCAGAGCCCTAGGGATTCCTTAGCCACCGCCGCCGCTTGGTGGCCCCATAGCCCGCACCGCACTAGGAGAAGAGGAACGAGAGAGGAGCAAGGAGAAGGAGGATCGGAGCCACCTGCGTGCTACCGAAGTCGTCGGAGCCGAAGATGATGCTGTCGTCCTCATCACTGTCATGGGTCGCCACTACACTGCTTCCATCTACATGGCCACGACCCACCACTGCACCGCCATCCTTTTGCCTTCAACACTGATGGTGAGTCCCTCGCTGCTGAGACTCCTCCTAGCCCCTAGACACCATAGCAGAGCACACGCACATCGTGCTCCTGACGCTGCCATCATGGCATGGCCACCACTTGCGCACCCCACCGCCTCACCAGACTAGGACACAGCCATAGCACCACCAGGACGCCTGGAGGGTAGTCGCATAGACTGAGACCCCATTAGCCGGCCACAACGTCCTAGCCATGAGCACCAGACCTTGGCCAGAGTTCCACCGTGCACCATCACCGCACGTGGACTCCGTCACGCCCAAAGGTTGTCGTCGACACATTACCCTATCGCCCACTAGCCATATAAATGGGAACAGGGCACCCGGACCCCTTAGAATAGCCCCTAGCTGTCCCGCCAGCGAGCACCGCCACGACCAAGCCATCGACCACCATGGCCAATGCCCTGGGAAGCCCTGGCCACCATCTAGACCCCACCATCATATTTGCCAGGACCTAACAAAGCTTTTCCCCACCGTAATTGGACGCTAGCACCGCCACAGGAGCTCGCCGATGAGCAAACCACCGGTAGGAGCGCACCGGGGATGGAAGCAGAGGGCTCCCCTCGTCAGCCGCACGCACCTACACTCGATGCACATAGGCTAAGCCAGAGGGAAGAAGGGTGGACTCGGTCCACCAAAGACCAGCCAACGGTCCATGGACCGTGAACATGAGTTCACCATGAGCCACATGGTGTGGGCCGAACGGTGGACGAAGCCCAGTGGAGGCCCATGGCTATGATGTGGCTGTGCCATAGCATGCCACGTGTTTAGGCCAGCCTGGCCCAAATCCAGCCCCGTCCAGGCCCACCAAAGCCCAGTCAAGGCCCAACCTGGTTGACCATTGACCGATCAACGTTGATGGTTGACTTGGCCCCACATGTCAACGACACAGGGACTCTAGACCCACTCGTCAGTGAGTGACGTCAGGCTGACATCATGACAACGTCACGTGGGTCCCACCTGTTAGTAATGACACAGCCGAGGTGATGTCATGCTGACATCACGATGATGTCAGCAGCCCTGGCCCCACACGTTAGTGACCCTGACCCGTTGACCATTGACTCACCCATTGACTTGACATTGACTTTGACTAGACGCACAAGTCAGTGACCCAAGAGACCCTAGCCCCACCTATCGGAACCGATGACGTTGATGACGTCATGCTGACGTCAGCAGGGCCTCACTTGTCAGCTCAGAGCTGAGCTAATGATGTCATGCTGATGTCATCATGCCACGTGGACCAGTCACAGCGTGACACGTGTCAGCCCAGGATTAATTCAGCCTTTTTGTATTTTCAGAGATGATTTAAACTTTGGAAATTCATAACTAATTCATACGACCTCAGAAAAATACGAAACCAGGACCAAAATTCATCTAAAATCAAGCTTTATGCAATGAACCCATGTTTGTATACATTTGGCTCTTTTGAATTTTTATTGCTTCTTTGTGCTATGCTATAGACGTCGCTAACGCGACTATAATGCGATCGTTGCAGACTCAAAGGAGAACCAGACGGACGAGGATCATGAATACCATGAGAAGAACGGAGACGACTACACTAAAGGTGTCACATCCCACCTAATCTCATAGCACCTATTATGCATGGCTAATATAGAACTGCTAATGCTTTACTTACTGTTATAACCATACAATGATAGGACTTGCATGGTAGTATGCTTACTTGATGGCCTTTACCTTGAGACAACCTTACCCTTGCATACCCTGCTATTAGGCTAGACACAACCTTATTGCTATATTTCATTGCTTACACTTCTACTACATTAATGCATGGTGGAAACTGGTGTTATCTGGACTATGGGAAGAGTGCTGCGTGTGTGACTTGGGTGTATGAAGGGTGAGGGTTGTGTCGACCAAGTTGGAGTATACGATGAGCCTGGGGCAAGTCTTGCCATGGGGTGCTATCTGGGCACCCCTGGAATGGATACCTGTGGTGGGTAAATGATATATGAGGTGGCCCTAGGTGTGAACCTATGATGGGAGGAGCCCGGGATGGAGGTGCTGTTGTGGCACGGTAAATGGAAACCCTGATGAAGACATTCTGGCTTGGTCATCCCTAAGGAGTTACTAGTACTCAGATTCACTGAGAAGCCTTATGTACCACTCGCCCTATATGGTGCGGGACGGTCGGACTACTTGGTAGGATATTGCCACTACTACTAGGTTGATAGCGGACAGTGTAAGGAGAAACGGGGCATGGAGGATTTCCCCCACACCCTTCCGAGACTTCATGGAGACCTTGTGGACTTGGCTCATGACTCATAGTTTCAGCCACCCTAGACTATGCTTGGGGTGTACCAGGGCTGAATGGTAGAGTGGCATTATCCTAGGCTAGCTAGCGGCTAGAATCAGCCTAGTTGACGACGGTCAACGAAGAAGGCAGATCTTGTGGTTATGTAAAACCTCTGTAGAGTGTGTGGTTGATCGATCGATACATGTGCCGACTTGTCAGCTATGGACCTTTCCTAGGTTTCGCTTAAACTAGATAGTGAGATGAGTCTTTCTCTTCTTCCCCCGTGAGAGAGTGTCAGTCATAGCTAGGGGCTATGGGTTTTGAGACGGTGCCAAGAGGGAGTTGGCCTATCGACTGTGCGATGGTATGGTGATGATGTGGAGATGGTGGTATATCAATCCTAGGATCGAAATCTGGCTCTAGACAGGAACGTGGTGGAATGTGTGTGGGAATGGTGTTGAAACTTGACCAACTATTATTATATACTTGATATGCTAAAACATAGGAAACCCCAGCCTTATAGGTTCCTTTTGAATATATCCAACTTGCATCCAATTTCCATAAAGCAATGCTCATAGGGTGGGAGTGGCCAGTACAAACCATACTGATAAATTTTGGCACACGGGTCTTGCTGAGGAGTATAGCTCCGAGGAGTTTGATGGTTGAGGGGTTCATTCCTACGCTCGAGTTTGGTGATCTTATCTTCAAGCTATTCTGAATGAATGCTACTTTTGATTTCGCCAATACGGCGATGTAATAATTTATGTAATTCCACACTATTTGTACTCTGAAATTATGTTGTATGGATATGATATTCGACTAGAATTTGGGTAATATGATCTACAACGGTCTTATTACATTTTGACTCTGTGGATTTCCCTTCATGGAAGTTAGGTCGTTTCAGCTGGTATCAGAGCCATACTTGACCATAGGACGAAACCCTTAGAAATGGATGATAGAATAGGCCGTGAATAGCCCTTCTTTCGGTTATATACCGACCCTGCATTTACTTTTATGCATGGCTTATCTATTATTGACTTGCTAACACCTATTCCTTAAAACATGCAGATGGCAACGAACGTCGACGGACCGCCTCTAGGACCGCTACCTCTGGACCATGCCAAGCTCACCTTTGACCTACGTGAGCTCAGGGGTTTTGCACAGACCCTCTACTGAGTTCTTGTCATGTTAGGAGTCCCCGACGAGCTTGTCAAGGTCACCTGCACTAGGAAGCCAGCTCAGGAAGGAAGAATCGAAGGACAGTTGTCACCTCAATCGAGTTCCTAGCTAGCACTACCTTACCTTCTGTCCTAGCTTTCACCGAGTTGACTATAGAGGACACAGTCAAGGAGGGACTATGAGCTATCTCACACAAGGCACTTTGTAGAGTGATGAGGGACCACTACAAGCACCTAAAGGCAACAGAGTTTTGTCTACTTCCCTAGGCCCTTGACCTTAGCCTTACCCCTAGTGAGCAAAGCTTCACAGCTGACAGAGTTATCTTTGCCAAGGAGGACAGATGCCTTCGTGTCTCAGCTATTCACTTACTAGAGCAGGACAGGTACATGACCCTGCTGGAGTAGAGGAGACATCAGGACCTAGCCCTTCTATGGGAGTACCAGGAGCGAGACACGCAGGGAGCACAGGAGCGAGCTAGTCTACTTGAGATAGTTGCTAAGCTACAGGACGAGCTCAACCGTCGTGAAGAAGTCCACAGAACCAAGGTCATAGACTTATAGGACAAAGCCGCCGACCTAGGCAACAGGAACTGCTACCTCAACAACAAGGTCTTGGAGTTGCAGAGAGAGTTGGACGATAAGAAGACCGAGTTCAACCACAGTGGAGACAGAGAGAGATCCAAGGGGATTGATATGCTAAAAATCCAATCTCGAAACAAGACCATGACTCAAGAGCTAGAGGAGTTTAGGAAGAAGGTCATTCGCAACTAGGGTCACCTAATCGAGGCACTTAGGCAGACCGAGTACCTACAGGACAAGTGTGAGAGGACATGGCAGGCTTGGCAGAAGTCTAACAGGAAGCACCTCAGGGAGATGAAGGGAATGTGGGATCAGCTACCCAAGGAGATTCGCAGCAAGACATAGCCTAGGATAGAGGAGTTCGAGTTAGCCTTGACTCGCCTCAACCTAGACGCCTGCCCTACCCTACCTAGAGCCAAGCCTACTGAGGAGCTCGCCGAGGCCTTGAAGTACATGTCCCGACTTCACAAGTCTGATGAGGAGATCGAGATCGAGAACAGTCGTATCTCAGCTGCGGTGTATGAGTTAGAGTAGAATGACCCTGCGTGGTCATGAGTCATGTCAGTAGCTTCCGTAAGTCATGATGTACCCGTTATGAGATGTAATATGAGACACTATGCGTAGTACGATCATCACAAGTCTTCAAGTGAAGCTACTGGAGATGATGCTATGTAATAAAACTAATGTAATGAATGTTTTGGATCTTATTGCATCTTATGGATCTTATTGCTTCTTTGTAATGAGTGTTGGATAGTATAAATGTTTTTCTTTAAATCATCAAAATCATGTAATCATACTAAATTATAAGCACTTATGGCACAAGCACTAAAATTCCTATGATCTGTATTGCAGATGCTGAACCGCTGATCTAATCATCTAATGAACCGTGGACGTGCGCCCACCCCCGAACCAGTCGAACCAAATGGGGGGCGTGGTGGCAACAACCGTGGCTGTGGCCGTGGCCGTGGATGTGGAGGGGTACCCTTCAACCTGGAGAATACCCCACCACCTGAGGAGAACCTTTCTCCACCACCACCACCAAACCTGGCAGAAGTGATGGCACAACAGACTCAACTTCTTGCAGCTTTGGTTAACGGAGCAAACCATCGCCAGGGAGGTCAGCAGAATGACTTCCAAAGGAAGCTAGAAGGATTCCTGAAGCTAAGGCCACCTACCTATGATGGCACCAACCCTGACCCACTCGTTGTCGATGACTGGCTCAAGGAGATGGAGAAGAAGCTTGACCTCACTACTTTCACCGACGATGAGTGTGTTGGAGCTACCACACACCAGCTCACAGGTGCAGCATGCGCCTAGTGGGACAGTTTCAGTGATTCCCATGAGGACCCTATCAACATCTCATGGGATGAGTTCGTTGAAGCATTCACTGAGTACCACATTCCCAAGGGTATCATGGAGGCCAAAGCTGAGGAGTTTCGCAACATCAAGATGGGGAAGGACAGGGTGACTGAGTACACTACTTTTTTACCAATCTTCTCCACTATGCACCTCCTATGTTGTGAACTCTGAGAAGGAGAAGCTGTACTATTACCGCAAGGGACTTAACCCGCACATCAAGCTGAAGTTTGGCGGTATTGAGAGTAACACGTTGCGTGCTCTGGTGGATCGTTGCATCCAGATCGAGAAAGATCATGCTGAAGCTAGAGAGGAGTATAGGGAGAGGAAGCGTAAGCCTAAGGAGTCCTTCTGTGGTCGTGATCGCAAGAGGTTCCATAGAGATGCACCATCTAGGGAACGCTCTCGCCATAATAGGGATGACAACCCTGGATCGAGTAGGGGTAGTGGAGGCTACACCGCCAAATACTCTCGCCCTACTCAGGATCATTACACTTGGGACCGTTATGCTTAGGACCGCAACACTCAGGACCATTTCAACCGTTTCCGCTCCATGAATGAATGCCCAGCACAGAACCGCTCCGCACCAAGCACTAGAAACTAGAAGGCACCCACGCCAACCCCTATAGGTGGTATGCCTTTCACCTGCTTCGCTTGTGGCCAACCAAGTCACAAAGCTGCTAAGTGCCCACAGAACTCAGCTGCTTAGAAGTCTCAGTTCAAGGGATCTACTACCCATGGGTGCCTCAACCATCTGGACGTTGAGGAAGCATAGGCTGCCCTTGACGTTGTGTACGGTATGTTTTTAGTTAATGGCAATACTGCATCAGTTCTATTTGACTCTAGAGCAACTTGTTCTTACATATCATCCAAGTTTGCATGAGAGCATGACCTGCCTGTAACCCCACGCGAAAAGCCTATCATCACCAGTTCACCTTTAGGAGACCTAAAATCCACCCACATCTGTAAGGGAGTGAGTCTTACCATTGAGGGTCTTACTTTTAAAGCCAACCTAACCCTATTACCTTCCACAAACCTAGATGTCATCTTAGGCATGGATTGGCTAACCATTCACTGAGGTATTATATCATGTTCACCTAGATACGTCAAAGTGACCCACCCATCAGGCCAAGTTATTATATGTGAACCCCAGTCCGAAAAGTCCACTTCCATCCTATGTGCCCTTAAAGCAAATTTAGAATCACAGAAAGAGGAGAAGACAGTTCATGATGTGCCTATGGTCAGAGACTATCCTGATGTATTCCCTAAAGAATTACCGAGTATGCCACCAGACCGTGATGTAGAGTTCATCATTGATCTTTTGCCGGGAATAGGAACCATTGCTAAGAGACCCTATCACATGTCAGTTGATGAACTGGCTAAGCTCAAGAAATAGCTTGATGAGCTCATCTCGAAGGGATATATTAGACCTAGTGCTTCACCCTGGGGATCCCCTGTTCTGTTTGTTAAGAAGAAGGATGGCTCAATGAGAATGTGCATTGATTACCGGAACTTGAACGCAGTCACCATCAAGAACAAGTACCCTCTGCCAAGAATCGATGATCTGCTTGATCAGCTTCGAGGTGCCAAGTATTTCTCCAAGATTGATCTTAGATCTGGCTATCATTAGATGAAGATTCGAGAGAGTGACATCTTGAAGACAGCCTTCATGACTAGGTATGGGTAGTTTGAGTTCACCGTGGTGTCCTTTGGACTCACGAATGCTCTCGCATACTTCATGAACATAATGAATAAGGTTTTTATGGATGATCTGGATAAGTTTGTGGTAGTATTCATTGATGACATCCTTGTCTATTCACCCACCACTGAAGAACACGAACATCATCTGAGAACTATGCTTGAGAAACTAGCCCAACATCAGCTCTACGCAAAGTTCAGTAAGTGCAAATTTTGGCTATAGGAAGTTGCCTTCTTAGGCCATGTACTATCAGCTGAAGGTATCGCAGTTGACTCGGCCAAGATTGAAGCTGTGAAAGAGTGGGATCAACCCTGTAATGTGACAGAAATCAAAAGTTTCTAGGGATTGGCTGGATATTATCACTGATTCATTGAGAACTTCTCCAAGATAGCCCATCCAATGACCAACCTTTTGAAGAAGACTAAGGAGTTTGAATGGACACCTGAGTGCAAACAAAGCTTCTAGGAATTGAAATAGAAGCTTACCACAACTCCTGTGCTAGCATTGCCTGATATCAACAAAGATTTCATGGTCTTTTGTGATGCATTCCGTCAAGGACTTGGTTGTGTATTGATGCAAGGTGAAAGAGTGATAGCATATGCTTCCCGATAGTTGAAAGAACACAAGAACCATTACTCAACCCATGATCTGGAGTTAGCAGCAGTTGTGCATGCCTTGAAGATCGGGAGACACTGCTTGATAGGCAACAAGTGTGATATCTATACGGATCACAAGAGCTTGAAGTACTTTTTCACTCAGGAAGATCTAAATATGAGGCAACGCTGATGGCTAGAGTTGATCAAGGACTATGACCTAGAAATTCACTATCGTCTGGGGAAAGCTAATGTAGTCACAGATGCTCTTAGTCGCAAGAGTTACTATCACACTTTGATCAATGAATCCGTACCACCTGAGCTCAAGGAAGAGATTGAAGATTTCTAACTTGAGATACTACTGCATGGCTTGTTGAATGAGCTCCGCATATAGTGTGATCTCACAGATTGTATCCGTCAAGCTCAGAAAAGTTATGAAGAGATCGAATATCTCTGTAGTCTGATGAAACTAGGCTACAAGACCAACCACCTGGAAGATGAACAAGGAACCATCTGGTTCAAGAACAGAATCTGTGTTCCATCTGACCCAGTGCTACGAGAGGAAATTCTATCAGAAGCTCACGATTCCAAGTACTGTATTCACCTTGGAGGTTCAAAGATGCATCAAGACTTGAAGAAACACTTTTGGTGGAAAGGCATGAAGACAAACATTGCGGGACATGTGGCACGATGTGACACCTGTAATAGAGTCAAGGCTAAACATCAAAGGCCTATAGGATTGCTAAAGCCTCTTAACGTTCTCGAGTGGAAGTGGGAGAGCATATCCATGGATTTCATAGTTGGATTGCCCCGTTCATAGAAAGGCAATGATTCTATCTGGGTGATTGTTGATCGTTTGACCAAGATTGCTCACTTTGTACCAGTTAAGACCAAGACCAATGCCAAAAATTGGCAGATCTATATGTTGAGCATATTCTCAGACTACATGGAGCTCCCTCTAGTATTGTATCTGATCGTGGTCCTCAGTTTGTGTCCAGATTCTAGGAAGCTCTACACAAGTCCATTAGAACCAAACTTGATTTTAGTACTGCTTACCACCCACAGACAGATGGACAAACTGAACAAGTAAATCAAATTTTAGAAGACATGCTTCATGCTAGTGTACTGAATTATGGCTCTGATTGGGAGAAATGCCTACCCTATGCAGAGTTCTCTTACAACAACAGCTACCAAGCCAGTATCAAGATGTCGCCGTTTGAAGCTCTGTATGGCAGACCTTGTAAGACACCTTTGATGTGGTCTCAACCAGGGGAAAGATCGTTCTTTGACTCCGCTAAGATTCAAGATGCCAAAGAATGAGTTGCTCAAGTGAAGGAGAACTTGAGGATTGCTCAAAGTCGATACAAGAGCTATGCTGACAAAAGAAGAAGAGAACTTGAGTTCAATGTGGGAGACTTCGTCTATCTCAAGGTATCTCCACTACATGGAACGGTCAGATTCCATGTGAAAGGAAAGCTTGCCCCTAGATTTGTTGGCCCATACAAGATTTGCAAGAGGATTGGAAAGCTTGCTTACAAACTTGAGCTACCTGAGGAATTGGTAGGTGTACATCCCGTATTCCATGTCTCTTAGCTACGCAAGTGTTTGAAAGTGCCTGATGAAGTAGTTCCAACTAATACACTTGACATTCAAGACACCCTCGAGTATAAAAAACATCCTATCAGAATTCTGGGAAGAGATACCAAAGAGACCCAAAGCAAAACCATTCCTATGTGCAAGATCCAATGGAGCAATCACACTGAGAGAGAAGCAACATGGGAGAAAGAGTCTGACCTCCGGCTACGATATCCTTACCTCTTCGAATAGTACATTATGCTTTAATCTTGGGGACGAGATTCTGTTAAGGGGGTAGGACTGTAACAACCCAAAAATCCACACACCAAAAATCACAACTACAAAATCTTTGTTGTAACCCCATGCAATGTTGAGTGACATCTATAGGAGCCAACCCTAGGTGTTGCATCAGAAGTAATCCAACTAGACAATTTCATGAGCATGGCATGTCATTTATTATTATGTTTATTTAAATACTGACAAATGAAACATAGCATACATTGTTAACTCAAATGGTGATTTGGATTTTCATTTGTTTTATGTAATGCCTAACAACTCCTTTAAAGAAATAAACCATAAAGTAATTATTACTCAAACCAAAGAATAAATGTTTAAAGAGAAAACTATTTCCATTTTTGTATAACAAAACTACACTTATTTTTGTTATACAAAATAGCTAAATAAATTCCTAATATATATATAAAAGAATGTTGTGGGCCTCATATCTAAAACTCCAATGAATAAGGTAGACCAATTTTGAATTCAAATTTCAAATCAATTTGAATTTAAACAAAGGAGAAGAAAAATAAAACAGAAAAAGGAAAAGAAGGGAAGAAGGCCCACAGCTGGCTTGGCCTGCATGGCCCGCTAGCGCGCAGTAGCAGGCCAGCCCAACTCACATGGCCAGCCCAGCAAGCAGCCCAGCGCGTCGCTCACGCCCGCGCGCCTCCCAGCTTCGCTTGCTTCCACTACCACCGGACCCCATGCATCAGCCGCACCTTGCCACAGTGTCGTCTTCCTCCCCATGCCGGCACCGCCTTCGACCGAGACCCGACCAAAATGACAGGCGTGGGCTCAGGATCACGCTTGTCATCTAGCCCTGTCCCCTTGGCGCCGCGCCCACGTAACCTCTGCGGTAACCACCCACGCCCGTGATGCCATTCGATGCCAACAACGCATCGCCAGCCGCGTGCCCCATCCGCCATAGATGGAGCTCGGGCACTAGGGCTATAAAGCAATGCCCAGAGCCCTAGGGATTCCTCAGCCACCGCCGCCGCTTCGTGGCCCAATAGCCCGCACCGCACCGAGAGAAGAGGAACAAGAGAGGAGCAAGGAGAAGGAGGATCGGAGCCACCCGCATGCTGCTAAAGTCGTCGGAGCCGAAGACGACGCCATCGTCCTCATCACTATCGTGGGTCGCCACTGCACTGCTTCCATCTACACGGCCACGACCCGCCACTGCACCGCCATCCATTCGCCTTCGACACCGACGGTGAGTCCCTTGCTGCTGAGACTCCTCCTAGCCCCTAGACGCCATAGCAGAGCACGTGCACGCCACGCTTCTGACGCTGCCATCATGGCGCGGCCACCACTTGCACACCCGACCGCCTCACCAGACTAGGACATAGCCGTAGCACCACCAGGACGCCCGGAGGGTAGCTGCATAGACCGAGACCCCATTAGCCGACCACAACGTCCTGGCCATGAGCATCGGACCTTGGTCAGAGTTCTGCCGTGCACCATCACAGCGCGCTGACTCCGCCGCGCCCAAAGGTCATCGTCGACACATTACCCTGTCGCCCGCTAGCCGTATGAATGGGAACAGGGCACCCGGACCCCCTAGAACAGCCCCTAGCTGTCCCGCCGGTGAGCACCGCCACGACCAAGCCACCGACCACCGTGGCCAGCGCCCTGGGAAGCCCTGGCCACCATCTAGACCCCACCATCATATTCGCCATGACCTAACGAAGCTTTTTCCCACTGTAATTGGACGCCAGCACCGCCGTAGGAGCTCACCGGTGAGCAAACCACCGGCGGGAGCACGTCGGGGATGGAAGCAGAGGGCTCCCCTCGCCAGCAGCATGTGCCTACACTCGGTGCACGTAGGCTAAGCCAGAGGGAAGAAGGGTGGACTCGGTCCACCGAAGACCAGCCAACAGTCCATGGACCATGAACATGAGTTCACCATGAGCCACGCGGTGTGGGTCGAACGGTGGATGAAGCCCAGTGGAGGCCCATGGCTATGACGTGGCTGTGCCACAGCATGCCACATGTCCGGGCCGGCCTGGCCCAAATCCAGCCCCGTCCAGGCCCACCAAAGCCCAGTCGAGACCCAACCTAGTTGACCGTTGACCGATCAACGTTGATGGTTGACCTGGCCCCACATGTTAGTGACACAGGGACTCTAGACCCACTCGTCAGTGAGTGACGTCATGCTGATGTCATGACAACATCACGCGGGTCCCACCTGTCAGTAACAACACAGCCGAGGTGATGTCATGATGACGTCAGCAGCCCTGGCCCCACACGTCAGTGACCTTCACCCATTGACCATTGACTCACCCATTGACTTAACGTTGACTTTAAGCGGACCCACAAGTTAGTGACCCAAGAGACCCTGGCCCCACCTGTCGGAACCGATGACGTTGATGATGTCATGCTGACATCAGCAGGACCCCCCACTTGTCAGCTCAGAGCCGAGCCGATGACATCATGCTGACGTCAGCATGCCACGTGGACCAGTCACAGCGTGACACATGTCAGCCCAGGATTAATTCAGCCTTTTTCCATTTTCAGAGATGATTTAAACTTTGGAAATTCATAACTAATTCATACGACCTCAGAAAAATACGAAACCAGGACCAAAATTCATCTAAAATCGAGCTTTACGCAATGAACCCATGTTTGTGTACATTTGGCTCTTTTTAATTTTCATTGCTTCTTTGTGCTATTCTATAGACGTCGCTAACGTGACTATAATACGATCGTTGCAGACTCGGAGGAGAACTAGACGAACAAGGATCATGAGTACCGTGAGAAGAACGGAGACGACTACACTGAAGGTGCCACATCCCACCCAATCTTATAGCACCTATTACGCATGGCTAATATAGAACTGCTAATGCTTTACTTATTGTTATAACCATACAATGATAGGACTTGCGTGGTAGTATGCTTACTTGATGGCCTTTACCTTGACGCAACCTTACCCCTGTATACCCTGCTATTAGGCTAGACACACACTTACTGATATATTTCATTGTTTACACTTCTACTACATTAATGCATGGTGGAAACTGGTGTTATCTGGACTATGGGGAGAGTGCTACGTGTGTGACTTGAGTGTGTGGAGGGTGAGGGTTGTGTCAACCAAGTTGGAGTATATGATGAGTCTGGGGCAAGTCTTGCCATGGGGTGCTACCTGGGCACCCCTGGAATAGATTCTTGTGGTGGGTAAATGGTATATGAGGTGGCCCTAGGTGTGAACCTATGATGAGAGGAGCCTAGGATGGAGGTGCTGTTGTGGCACGATAAATGAAAACCCTGATGAAGACATTCTGGCTTGATCATCCCTAAGGACTTACTAGTACTCAGATTCACTAGGAAGCCTTATGTACCACTCACCCTATATGGTGCGGGACGGCCGAACTACTTGGTATACTGCTAGGTTGATAACGGGCAGTGTAAGGAGGTACGGGGCGCTGAGGATTCCCCCCACACCCTTCTGAGACTTCATGGAGACCTTGTGGACCTAGATCATGACTCACAGTTTCAGCCGCCCTAGACTAGACTTGGGGTGTACCAGGGCTGAATGGTAGAGTAGCATTATCCTAGGCTAGCAAGCGGCCAGAATCAGTCCAGTTGACGATGGTCAATGAAGAAGGCAGATCTTGTGGTTATGTAAAACCTCTATAGAGTGTGTGGTTGATCGATTGATACATGTGCCAACTTATCGGCTATGGACCTTTCCTGGGTTTCGCTTAAACTAGATAGTGAGATGAGTCTTTCTCTTCTTCCCCCGTGAGAGAGTGTCGATCGTAGCCAGGGGCTACGGGCCTTGAGACGGTGCCAAGAGGGAGTTGGCCTGTCGACTGAGCGATGGTATGGTGATGATGTGGAGATGGTGGTATATCGATCCTAGGATCGAAATCTGGCTCTAGACGGGAATGGGGTGGAATGTGTGTGGGAATAGTGTTGAAACTTGACCAACTATTGTTATATACTTGATATGCTAAAACATAGGAAACCCCAGCCTTATAGGTTCCTTTTGAATATATCCAACTTGCATTCAATTTCCACAAAGTAATGCTCATAGGGTGGGAGTGGCCAGTACAAACCGTACTGATAAATTTTGGCACACAGGTTCTGCTGAGGAGTATAGCTCCAAGGAGTTTGACGGTTGAGGGGTTCGTTTCTACGCTCGAGTTTGGCGATCTTATCTTTAAGCTGTTCTGAATGAATGCTACTTTTGATTCCGCCAATGCGGCGATGTAATAATTTATGTAATTCCACACTATTTGTACTCCGAATTTACGTTGTATGGATGTGATATTTGACTGGAATTTAGGTAATATGATCTACAACGGTCTAATTACATTTCGACTCTATGGATTTCCCTTCGCGGAAGTCAGGTCGTTTCACGTGTGAGACTATATATTTATATATGTGTGTAATACTATATATTTATGTATGTGTGTGAGACTACATTTATGCTTGTGTGTGAGACTACCCTTTGCAACATTCGGATGAATCTATTTCAACATCCACTCTATTACTATTAAAACTTTATGAAATCACTTAACACTTTATGAAATGAATAAATGGCCAAAATAAAAGTAGGAGATAGTGATGTGTTCAACAACTTTTATATTCATCGCCTTTACAGCTGAAATCATTTAGTGGTTGAAAATCAGGTTTGTAGCTATCATTTTTAGAAATTCAAAATTTAAACTGCTCAAAATTAGTGACAAAGATAGATGTCTAGACTAAAATGATAGAGCATGATTTTAGAAAATTTTAGAAAAAAAACCATCACATTTGGAGTTACTATGAGAAAGAAAAACTAGTTTCAAGTTTCAGCCATAAATTAAAAAGAGAAATCACACTTGTTCATCATTGATCATCATGAACAGTTATGATTTTTCTCTTTAATATCTGGGTAAAATTTGTAACTAGTCTTTCTCCCTCATACTAACTCCAAATGTGATGATTTTTTTCCTAAAATTTTCTAAAATCGTGCCCTATTAAGTTACTGTGTTGATTTGGTCATTATTTTCATTTGACAAAGCTTGAGCAATTCAAATTTTCAAATTTAAAAAAATAACAAGTTCAAATGAGATTTTCAACCATTAAATGATTTTAGTTGAAAAAGTGATGAATATTAAAGTTGTATAACTCATCAAGATCTACAACTTTTATTTTGGTCATTTCTTCATCTGACAAAGTGATAGTCAATATTGTTCATAAATCAACATGTCTCTCATATACTTCATTAAACTATGAGTCATATGTAAATTTGTGAACAATGTTTACTAATACTTTGGCACATGAAGAAGTTACCAAAATAAAAGTTTTAGATAATGATGAGTTCAACAACTTTTATGTTCATGACTTTTATTGTTGAAATTATTTAAGGTTTCAAAATCTTGTTTTAAGTTGCCATTTATTGAAATTCAAAATTTTAACTATTCAAATTTGGTCAAATAAAAAGATGATCAAAATAAAAGTTATACATATTGATGAGTTCTACAACTTTGGTATTAATGAGTTTTTCAGCTGAAATCATTTACTCTTTCAAAATATTGTTTCAAGTTGAAATTGTTTGAATTTTAAATTTTGAATCATTCAAACAAAGTCACATGACAAGATGACCAAAATAAAAGTGGTACATGTTGATGAGTTATACAACTTTTATGTTTACAACATTTTCATTTTAGGTTATTTAATGTCCAAAAATTATAGTCGAAATTTTAAAATTCAAATTTTTAAAATTTAAATTATAGTCACATGACAAGATTAAGTTATGTTTACAACTTTTATAACTACAATTGTTTTTATATATATTTGTGCATATATAGAATAATACAAAATATTATATACATTTACTTTGTGTTTTTGTGATATAAAAAATATAGAATTAATTATTTAATAAAATAGAAAATATTTATAGGCGGGCGCTCGGGTGAACAAGTGTTGGACGCTCTCTTCTTCCTCCCGATGCCGTCAGGCTGCCCAACTGTTTCTCGCCGCCACCACCGTCTTCGTGCCCTAGCCACCGCTCTCTTCGCGCCACTTCCTCTCACCTCCGTCGTCCTCCTATGACAGCCTCCGTCGTCCGCCACGCTTCCTCCCCAAATGCCGCCTTCCCCAGGCCGGCCGCCACGACGGCTAGGGTTTGCGCGAGAGCTCACAATCCGCATGGCTGCCGCCGCCCCGTCCTCGCCGGCCCTTGCGCGTCCGGCTGTGCGCACGCGTGAATTCTTCTCCCACTCACCCCCTCCCACCTTCCTACGCGCTACATTTCCCCAGCGCGCGCACTGGTAGGGTTCACAGCGTACGCCGCCAGGTCTCTCCCCGTCCCCTGCTCGCTCGGGCGCCAGTTCCCACGCAGACGCTCGTGCACGCGCGCCGCCGGATCAACGGCAGTGAAGGTCGCCTGCCTCCTTCCCCTCCCGCTTCCCCTTCCCGGCGCTGAGGAAGACAGCCTGGCACCATCCCCTCCTACTGTCTTCGGCGTGACTTACCCTGGCGGCGCGGACTCGCCCGGCCCCTGTGACTTCCTGGCAGCGCGAACTTCCCCAGCGACCGCGTCCTATCTCAGTCCGTGACTTCCCGGCGAAGCGAGCTGATCTGAACGCCCCCGCTCTCTGCTCCAGGTATGCCTCCGCTATCTGTTTCAGATCTGAACGCGACAATATACATCTGGGTCATACTTTTGCCTTCCTAGTCTTGCTAGTTGCTAGTAGTATGCATGTCAGTTAAGGATACGTGTGTGTGTGTGTGGATTCTTGAGCATGTCAGTTCAGATAGTGATTGAGAGTGACACATTATTGATATAGAGTGACACATCGCTTGATTATCTTTCCATCGAGTCGTGAACTCGTGTCTGTATGTACTTGAGTGGCTGGGTTAATAATTTCTATACTGGATTGATACTAGTGTCATACGAATGCCGGGCATAATTTAATTTCATTTTTTTCTAAAGTTCTATGCATCATTGCATCTTACTGCTTAGAACAAAATAAAGCCATGAATTAACTCTAAAAATAGAATGCAGATAATTGAGTGGCCTAAATATTGGATCTGCTTGTTTTATCAATACTGTGAATTCTAGGGTTCCAGGGATGAGAAATTAAGAGTCTCAGGAAGAAATTGTTTTGATATAACCGTTTGCTGAAAGAAAGGTCAGATGTTTTCTAAAACAAAAGACATTAGATAATGGTTATCTGAGGGTGATTTAGGAGATAGAAAATGAGATGCTATCCAATTAAAGGGCTCTATGAGTCTATGTGGTGGCATTTAGCTTATTTTCCAGCCATTTATATATTACCTGAGTCAACACGGACCATGATATATTCATATATCTATCATGAATCTCCTTGGAGAAGTAATTGCATCAACGATTCTCATGAAATGATATTCACCATAAGGCCCAGCATTAGCTTCAAAATTTTCACATTCTTGATTTGTATTTGACTCCATGATACTTCTAATAATTAAAATTTTAAACATGCCGCTGAGCCCTAATAATATATCCTCCAACAAGACTTTTTTTCCTCGAACACATAGGAGAACTGCATATCTTTATATATTATAGAGGAGTGAAAACAGCCCAAACAAAAGAAACACACACCACCCTTAACCCAGAAAGAAGTCAAGGGTATATACCAACCACCCCTTGACCCAACAGGATGTCAAGGGCAGGTTGCTACAAAAAAAAAAGAAAAACCGAAGACACATCGTCTATTACTAGGGAAGACCGACCAACACTAGCTTTCGTGCTCCAGTCATACTCCACATCCTCATCTCTTCCTAGTATTGTTGAGCATCTCTGAGAGAAGGAGAGGAACCATCAAAAACACATTTGTTCGTCTGAATCCAAAGTGTCCAAGCACCCAAAATCACAACAGTGTTAAACCTCTTTTTCCTCCTCCAATGAGACTAGCTCCAGATATCGGGGCCGTTCAGCTGCTCACAATTTCAGCCAGAATTCACTATGCGCGGATGAAAAACACTGTTCGCGCTCTCACAAATTCCTCCAGATTCATCTAGATTCCTCTAAATTCCTACATGCGAACAGGGCCGTCCATGTTATCGCCAGTTCCTTTGAGTATTATAGGGATCAAGAAGTAATGGATTGGTTAATGTTTACTTGCCCTAACAATTACAGCAATAACAACAAAGCTTTTTAAACTTGGCCTAACCTAGATAAGAAAAGTAGGCTAGATGGAAATAGTAAATGTAAACCAAGAAAAAAAAAGCTTTATAGCATGGATCCTTAAGTTATTGGTGGAGCCACGTAATGTACTCCACTGAGATGGTGACAAGCACTAAGTGACTGTTAAATAGTATAACAGCAATAACTGTCTTCCATGCACATAATTAAAAAATTCCATTGTGTTAATTCTTAGAAAAAAGCGCAGTAAATGGACCAAGATGGAAACCTTTTAACCAACATATATATTCATACTTCATCTATTCGAGAAATATAAGATTCCTAGTCTAACTAACTCATTAGTTGCAATCACTTAATAGTTAATATTGAAATTAAAAGCACCCAGAGGAGCTTAGGTTCAGTATAATAGTCTAGGTGCTTAATTAATTTGCTTCTTTCTGCCCTCTGTTTTTGAGTTAAACTATAACGATCATCTTAACATTCAACACCCATTTCATGTTGATATTAAAACCTGACACATGTCTCTTTGTGTTCCATTTTGTCAAGCGACTTGTTCGCCACTGCAAACTTTCCTAATCTCTGACATGACATCCTGTGTCAGGCTTGGACCCACATTGTCAGTGACACAAGCTGAATTTTCAAATTTGAAATGGCATTAGAGGACTTATTACTTAATAGTAACACAAACAGAAATTTCCAACTGAAGTAATTTATATTTACTCTGAAAAAGATCTTCTGGCACATCGTAAAACTGTATGTGAAACAGACTATGCTATAATTGCCAATAATTCAATATTATATTTCAGAACGAAAATTTGCATTCAAAATAAATATTTTAGAACGAAAATTTCAGAAGTTCAGAACCTTCTCAAATTGTGGATTCTATCTCCAGAAAAGATGTTCATGTTCCCAGGAAAAAGAATGAGGTCTTCCCCATATTGATTCTAGAGGCCGTGCTAAGTAAATCATGAGGACTTGACCAAAAAAGACAAAGGTTAACATTATTACGTAAGAAGAATACATGGGATCTACCTGTCTGAAGATGCCACTTTATGCAACCTGGAGCACTTACAACGTATACCCACATAAAAAATTCATAGAACACAACCAAGTCCTGACAGGGATAGCCACCACTAACGACACACGTACACTGTACTGTGCTGTGTTTTGTCTACTGAGCTTTTTTTGCGTGATTTGGTTTGAAGCTGTTGACACAGAATTTTCGTCTCGTGTCGACGACACACGTAGCAAGTCAGAAGGATCCGTTCGATGGAGCAGATCCGCCTAGCTTCAGCGTAGGGGTGGTCGATCCTACGCGATTCTCCCGAGACGTGCCAGTCAATTTGACACTGCAATTGACAAGAAGAGAAAGTTCATCAGTAATTAAGGGCGGAACTTGCCGATGTTACCAGACAGTTCCGAATGTGCAGCTATGAGAGCCGATATGAAAGGAGATCAACTAAATAGTCGATTCCAGTATATTCAGGAGAATAAATCAATTAGAGCTCATAGAGTTGTGTAAGAAGAATCGATTATCATTCAGGATAAATATCATTAATCGAACAGATATTAATCAATGGCAATAAGATGTCAACAATGATCGGTTTGTGCTGAGCCAATGATTATAATTAACCGAACCCCTTTTTATATAAAGAAACAATTCAACACCACTTAACAGTTTAATAAAGATAAATCTAATGAACATGTTAGATCTCATCTATCATCATGACAAGTGGGCATGAGACAGAATCATACAGGCCGTAGAAATAACAATAGACTCGACGACCCTAACTCATTACTAATATCAGTGGGGCATGAGGCAGAATCATGCAGGGCGTAATACAATAAGAACATGGGGCTAACATATCTTTCGACCTATCTTTACTTCAACGGTCTCGTGATATGAACTGTTCGTGTAAGCGCTCGATATCGGCTAAAACAGCCGATTCAGACATAACGCACAGTTAAAGTCATGCTTTACAAGGAATAGATCTACTAAATATCGATCCCCACTCTACGGTGCTAACAGTGGGGTGTAAGGTAGAATCACATAGGCCATGATAACGGGCCGTGGAACGGTTCTCTCTAGCCAATAGATCTACTCAAGACGCAACATGCCTTAACCGCATGTTATGCACGATCAAGATTGATGTAAAACAGCCGATAAGACATAACTCATCGTTTAAGATGTAGATTGGATCAGTTTTAGGTTAGCAAACGATGGGTCAAATAAGATATAAGGCCGATCTAAATCAATCTCAATCGGGCAGAGTGATATTGCTATAATTAGATAAATAATGAAAGCAATAAGCAATATCGGTAACTTAATGAATCTATCAAAGACTGTAATTCTAAGGTAGAGCCGATAACTTGATCTTGATCTAATTCAAGCAGTGGGGTGTGAGGCAGAATCATACAGGCCATACTTGAATTAAACAAGAGTTGATAACTAGTTTATACCCGAGCCGCAGTGGGGGTCGACCGGATCGATGTAGCCATACGAATAGAGGTATAAACCATGACAGTACTTACAGACAAGCAGTGGAGGTCGACCGGATCGATGCAGCTGTACTCGCTGAAGAACTCGCCGAGATCTACTCTACTCCTACTCCTAAGGGTGGCCGGAGCTAAAAAAGTAATTGACTTGTATTTGGATTGATTGATCTTTTACAATAGCCAGGGTGTGGTATTTATACCCGAGCCCTGTGCATGACTCGTATCTAAGCATGACTTATTAAAATTTTTGACCCTAGAGAAAACATTCCTAATTTAAGATAACTTGGACTCTAATCTTTCCCTTTTTGTAGAGTCCGGCATGCTTCGTCCTGGCGCCGAACGTAGCCTTTGTTGTTATCCGCTAGCGCTGTCTGTGGAAAGCCGATTCCATTTTCTGCATCTAAATCAGCTAGTCCCAATCTGCACGTAATTGGTTCCTTGGTGACATGATCTTGGGAGCTTTCGAGTCCCTACAACATCTTCTTCCAAAATTTGGTGTAAACAGAAGCTATTAAAGTCAGTTGGTTGTGCCACAAATACATAACATGTCCTGATCGAATCTTCTTGGTAAATTTGTGAAAAGAAAGGGTGCTGATTTATGTTAAACACACACACTAGGCAATGGTTATGACAGTGACTTTGGACAAAGGAAATGACATAAAATTCCAATGTTCCTAGCCATTCACATTTGCAACTATATCCAATAAAAGGACTCCCTATGATTGCATTTAGCAAAATTTCCAACCATTTTGCTTGCCTATTGCCTCCAGCATGGCTTCTATCGGCTACTAACACTTGTCGGCTTCCTACAGGCCGATTTGTTTTTGCTTCCTACAGGCTTACCGATAGTACTTGCCTATCGGCTTCCTGCATGGCTCCTATCGGCTACTATATGGCTAACATGATCCTATCGTCTCCACTCTGTTTCTTATCCTCTCCTCTATGTTTGGCAGCAGTAACTGCTCTATTTGTTTTGGCAAGCAGCAGCTGCTTTTTTTGGACTCCTCTCCTCTTCTCTCCTCTCCTCTCATTTTTGCCTATGATGAAATTGTCATCTCCATATATTATCTGAAATGAGCTGATGATCAAATTCTTGTGAGGAACTGGGCATCATTACTAGCCGCCTCTACCTTACCTTCATACACTTCTTTGTTACGATGCCTTGATGCTCCAAGATCATGATCAAATGATTATTGACATATTTCTAAGGCCTCTTACTCATACTCCTCCTACTTCTACTACTACTACTAGTACTACTACTTCTACTACTATTACTCCTACTTCTACTACTACTACTGCTGCTCCTACTACTACTTCTACTACTGTCCTACTACTACTAATTTCTATCTTTTGCTTATAGCAGTAAGTGATTTCCTATGTTTTCACATTGGCCGGTTTCTACTGTTAATTATATTTGTGATATTTTTTGGACTACTCCGTTTTCTGTTATCATGATAACTACTTCTACTACTTTCCTACTACTACTGTTACTACTTCTACTACTTTTGTCTTCTGTCAACTACTGCTACTTCTATCTACTACTTCCCTACTACTACTATCTACTACTTCTACTTCTATCTTCTGTCAACTACTTCTACTACTTCCCTACTACTACTGTCTATTACTTCTATCTTCTGTCAACTACTTCTACTTCTGTCTACTACTTCCCTACTACTACTGTCTACTACTTCTACTATTTCTATCTTCTCTCAACTACTTCTACTACTTCATTACTAATACTATCTACTACTTCTACTACTTCTATCTTTTGTCAACTACTTCTACTTCTGTCTACTATTTCTACTACTTCCCTACTACTATTGTCTAATACTTCTATTACTTCTGTCTTCCCTATTACTTTTGTCTACTACTTTCCTACTACTACTTCTGGTCTTCTGTCTACTACTTCTACTACTTCTATGTTTGGCAGCAGCTGCTCTATTTTTTTTGCAACCAGCAGCTGCCTTTTTTTGGCAAACTCTCACCTCCTCTCTCCTCTTTTGCCTATGATGAAATTGTCCAACTCCATATGTTTTGCCGAATCTTCCCTCTCCTCTCCTCTCCTCTCCTTTGTTTTACCGATGATGAAATTATCCAAGTCCATACATTATATGAAATATGAGCTGATGATCAAGAACTTGTGAGGAACTTGGCATCATTAGTAGCCGCCCCTACATTACCTTCTCCTCTCTTCTCTGTAATGATGATGCTCCAAGTTCATGATCAAATGATGATTGCCATGTTTCTGAGGCATCTACTACTGCTACTACTCATTTTTTTTTTGATATATTGTTGTTTTATAGGACTACTTTGGTTTATAGACCTTTTTTATTTCTTATACCTTCTCGCGTACCTAAAGCACACTTTCTTGCATCTATTAGAACAAAGTGTGAAATAATATCACGAACACCAGATAGTGAAGCTCGATGCCCCGAGCATGATGAGCAGCCAACCTATGAGGAGCAAACACTAGAGGACCAACTTACTCAGGAGTAGTTCAATAACGAGTTAGAAAAGGATCTAGAAGTGATGCTTACTCAGGAGCAGTGTGACGAGGAGGAAGGGGGAGCAGAAGGAAGAGCAGGAGAGGCTGCTGAAGGTGAAGAAGAAGATGATAATGACGATGATGACTTAGAAGAGAGATATGTAAGTTCTGAGTATCCTTTCCCATGTGAAGCCAGAAGGAGGCCAACAGAGGAAGATTTGGACAAGGATTTTGACCTGAACGAGGATGTAGGGATAAATCCTTAGCTTGTAAATTTTGCTAAAGCTTTGGCTGTGTTACCTCTGCTAACACTTTGACCTATCATATATATAGGTCCCTCCTAAAACTCAGAAAAGACGACATCAACATCCGCGACATCTCGCTAGACAAGATGGAGTAGAGGAAAGAAGAGTAGAGGCAACAGCCACAGAGATGGATATTCAGGCCTCTGCTCCACAACCTTAAGACATAACCACAACTATCAAGCCTAAGAGGAAACAAGGGGATGGAAAAACAAATCAATATCCAGATAAGGCATGCTATGTGATAACGGAGGTCAGGCCAGTAGGGGAGATCCTTGAGCCAAAGGAATTAAGAGGACGATTCCATAATGCGATCGGGGCCCTAGTTAGAGATAAATTGAACCTAGCAATCCCTAACTAGAAAGAGGTACTAGAGAAGGAAAAGGATGAACTATGGGATAGGCAGCTGAAGCTCAATTTTAGATTTTCAGAGGGTAAGCATGAATTGGTAAAAGAAATGCTTTCAGGATGATGGGAGAGTGATTCCAACATTGGAGGTCGGAGCTCAACAAGAAGTATATCCAAAAGGGGTTAACTCCCTTCAACAAGTTCGGCAACATAACTCCTAGTCAATGGGAGGAGCTTGTGGCTTAGAAGACTTCACCAGAGGCATTGTGTGGGGGTATTGACCCCTATACCCATACGGCTAGGCTTGGGCCGGCCCAGATCAGAGGGTTCAGTCCACCAAAGGACGACGTGTGGCCTGGCCAACCTGTTCGGAGGCCCGCGCAAGGAGTCAAGACAGATTTGGCAATCAAACAAGATCCTAGTTGGTTAGAATAGGAATCCTTATCCAGCCACCTATGGCAATTATAACTAGCTAGGATTAGTTTCTAGATCTATAACCCTATTCTCCAGACTATATAAGGCGGGCAGGGGACCCCTCTAAAAAACATCTCTCATCAACATACAGCAATACAATCAGACGTAGAACATAGGTATTACGCCTTCTTAGCGGCTGAACCTAGATAAAACCTCGTGTCTGTCTTACGTCAACGTCTTATTTATGGCCTACGCATCTGTCTGCCGACAATCTACTACCTTGGGCATACCCCTAGGTAGACTACCGACCATATTTTGTCGACAGTGGCGCGCCAGGTAAGGGGTGTGCGTACTGCTCTCCAAGCAAACAAGATGGTCATCATCTCCGGCTCTGTGGCTACGCCGAACGGCCTCACGTTCACCGTCGGCCAGATCACCTAGACCACCGGCTCCGACGACTTCATCGCCATGACCACGGAGGAAGCGCGGATTCAATCTGCGTCGACCACTGCTTCACTTGCATAGGCTACGGCTCCGGCCATGGTGGATACGGCTCCGACCACGGTGGATACGGCTCCGACCATGGTAGATACAGCTCTAACCATAATGGATCTGGCTCTGACCACGATACATCTGGCTCCAACCATGCCTGCATCATCTTTAGCCACGCCGACAACCCATCGTCCGCTTCTCTGCTACAAAGGGAAGCAGATCGACAACACCGACCTGCTCGACTCCATCGATCGGGTCGGCACCAAACTCGCTGAAACCCTAGCTCTGGTAAGTACAATTCAAAGTCAACCTAATGAGCAGGTAACCACTCCCCACAACAGATCTACCCGACCAGCTTGAGCCAGTCATCCTGCACAACTTGGTACAGATCTCGTGGTCATATCTACTCCTAAAGGGTGCTCCGCTCGTCACCGGCCAGCCTCTGCGATGAGATTCCAGCTCTCTGAGTATGAAGCCTCAATGGAGAACTACCAGGCCTAGCCCTATGGCCTACGAAACACTGCCTCCAACTACACGTATAACATACAACGCTGCTCGGATCTGTGTTTTGTACATCAGCCGAGGCCGAGGCCAAGCAACTTCGTCAACATGATCCGGATTGAGGACTATCAAGAAGGATCCATCCACACGGTCCAAGAGGGTGATTCCAGCTCCTCGTCTGGCATCGCATCTAATGCCTCCATCCACACCGAGCTCTAGCATCACGATAATGAAGGCGTCGAATACGATCTAGATATCCCAGACCACACTCCGATTTTCCCACAATTCCCGTCTTTCCCACCAAGGCAAGGGGATTTGATTAATGTTGTCAGCAACGATGAACCACCAGCAGTTGGTGAAATAGAGCAAGAAAGGATTGCACGCGAAGCACGCAATATTGATCGGTTTAATCGTCGACAAATCGAAGCCGAAGCAGAAGAGGAGGCACGACGCATAAGGGTCCAGCCACGCGACCTTAACAATGCTTTCAACATGGTGGGGGATAGACAGGTCTTCAGGACTCCAAGCACCAACGTAGCCATTGCTATGGCGACGATGCAATGGCTGCCCAATACCCCAGAAACCCAAGCAGTTCACGATGAAATACAAGCCTATCTGACGGCTGCTATGGCCTAGACTGTAGAGATTGTAAATCAAGCCTGAGCTCCATCCATCTTAGTCGAGTCAAGCCACAGCCGCCAGTACTCAAGTCGCCCACAGCCACCCAACCAACGTGGCTCACGCAACATCGACCCATCAGACAACCGTCAAGGCAGAAATGGTGGCCACGATGGTGGTCGGGATGACAACCGCCGCCGGGAGGACAACCACCGCGACATCCGAGACAATGACCACCAAGACAACTGCGACAATCGCCGCGATAACCACGGTCGCAAGGCTAATCTATATGGCAACCGAGATCGCCGCGATGGCAATAACAATCTCCGCCATTACCTCAGAGGACATGATCTATGCGCTCGCATCAACCAGAGAGCCAACGATCGTGCATCCCATGAAAGTTATCATCGTATGGAATATGACACTGCCCATGGCCCACCGGGTTTGAAGCAGTTTACTCTATACCTTCGCCAAGTCATATGGCCCAAGAACTTCAAGCTCGAGAAACTTCAGAAGTATGACGGCAAGGAAAACCCTGAATTATGGGTCATGCTCTACGAAACTGCTGTAGATCAGCCATGGCTGACGAGCACATCATATCTAACTACTTCCCAGTCGTTGTTGGCCATGCAGGTCACCAATGGCTAGTTAGCTTGCTGGTGAACTACTTTGATTCTTGGCAAGAGCTCAAGCAAGCCTTCATCGACAACTTCATTACTACTTACGAGCAACCCGGCAACAAATATGATCTGCAATGGATTTGGGATCGAAAAGATGAGCCACTGCGCGAGTATGTCCGACATTTCTCAGAGATGCGCATCAAGGTCCCATCAATCTCTAACAATGAGGCAATCGAGGCTTTTATCACTAGCCTCCACTTCCACAATGCCCTAAGGGACAAGCTCCTACACAAGAGACCTGAATTGGTTACAGTGCTCCTGGCTACTGCTAAGAAATACGCTAGACAAGATGGAGTAGAGGAAAGAAGAGCAGAGGCAACATCCACAGAGATGGATATTGAGGCCTCTGCTCCACAACCTCAAGACATAACTACGATTATCAAGCCTAAGAGGAAACAAGGGGATGGAAAAGCAAATCAATATCTAGATAAGGCATGCTATGTGATAACGGAGGTCAAACCAGTAGGGGAGATCCTTGAGTCAAAGGAGTTAAGAGGATGATTCCGTAATGTGATCGGGGCCCTAGTTAGAGATAAATTGAACCCAGCAATCCCTAACTGGAAAGAGGTACCAGAGAAGAAAAAGGATGAACTATGGGATAGGCAGCTGAAGCTCAATTTTAGATTTTCGGAGGATAAGCATGAATTGGTAAAAAAATGCTTTCAGGATGATGGGAGAGTGATTCCAATGTTGGAGGTCGGAGCTCAACAAAAAGTATATCCAAAAGGGGTTAACTCCCTTTAATGAGTTTGGCAACATAACTCCTAGTCAATGGGAGGAGCTCGTGGCTCAGAAGACTTCACTAGAGGCATTGCAGCTCAGTGCCCGTAACACCGAGCTAGCAAAGAGGAACAAACACCACCATCATCTAGGCCTCGATAGATACTATGCCAAGGAAGAGCAGTTTAGGAAGATGGACAAAGAGGCCATAGCTGCTGGGAATATCGATGTGACGAATTTAAAGATATGCTCAAGGAATTGGATATATGCGAGGAGTACAGAATCATCCAGCGGTAATCTTAAGTTTGATAAGCCAAAGACCCAAGAGACAGTATCAAGGATACTAAAATATGCTGAAGACAAGGAGAAGGACTCATTCAATCCTTCTAGAGAGAGGGACGAGCTTAGCCTTGGCTTGGAAAACAAGGAGCACATAGGCCGCACCAGGGGGCTAGGGAAAAGGATGACCTGGAAGCAAGGATTCAAAGAGGACATGCACATTTACAAGAAACATGGCAGAGTCCAGGAGAGTAATCTTGAGCTCCAAGTGAAGGCTCTAGTTGCGAAGGCACTGGAGGAGCAAGGATTGTCTACGGAGCCATGGATATTAATGACACCACCGAGAGAACTGGCATTAGTTGGTAGCCCTCTGAAAGTTCCTAGCAGTCAAGGTTCCATTGCAGCCACAACCCTCATCGATCGCATACAGGAACCAACTAGTTGCACCTTGGTGTTTCTCAGTGGCCGGCAGAATATTGTGATGGAGGTGGCAACAGGTGTGGCATATCCTCCCAATGGCTTACACCACAATAATAAGATACCACCAGACTATACTAGGGTCGAGGTGCATACCATGAAGCCTGAGTTCATGTAGTGGAGGATAGACTACGCAACTCCTAAGGGCTGGTGTTACTCAGAGACGTAATGGGGCAGTTCATCCTCTGGCACAAATGGGACATTATATTGACAACTTCTTCACCGCATCCCCCTCTCCCAAATTTGGAGCGAGTTGTTGAGGTCAGGGAGATATTTTCACCGTCTCGTGACCACCATATTCCTGAGATGCTACATTCTACCTCGTCTCCAAGCGAGCATGTGCCTGATAAGCCACAACCTTCTCCAACTCGTACCGAGCAAGTGCATGATGAGATGCCACAGTCTTCTCAACAAGCACAGCCGATACATGAATAATGAGTGCCTCCTAAAGAAGGTGATGCACAAGAAGATGAGGATGTGCCTGAGTGGGAACTTTGAAAGAAGCATCTAATCACCATAAGACCAATTTATATTCCGATGAAAGACGTCTCGTCGGTGTCCAAGTGGTATTCCCATGACTAGTTCAAGCCTGAGAACCAAGTTAAAAAAGTCCCATCACGAGCTTCTAAGGAGGCCGTCACTAGCAAACTCCACCAAACAGCAAAGCAGTATCCAAATATTGATGCCATCAAATGGTCAAAGGATTGCCCAAAAACATATGAAAGAGGCAAGCCCTTCCTACCAAACTGGGACATCTAGCGCCTACCACTTGGAATGAGAAGGTTCCATGATTGGTACTTGCGTGTCCGCCCAACGAGTATAGACCTCATACAAGCATGCTTCCCCACCGGCACATTTGGAAACCTAGCCGGAAAAATTGCCTTTGACTTCAATGACATGCAGACATGCTTTCACCTTGGAGCAATGGAGATGAATCTAATTCGCACGTGGTGCCTACAAGTCCTTGTCCTCTCGATATGATATGAATGTAATCTTTGAATTTTGTTGTAACTAACCAATGCCGTGATTTGTAGAATACAAGTGCACATTGTAAAACAAATGCCAAGTGTGAAAGCCGGGTATATAGACCCTCAAGCTATAGCACAAACAAATTTTAATTATCCTAAACAGTGAAAACTAGATGACAAAGAGCTAGCTGCTGGAAAGACCCTTTGGGAGAAAGAGCATACCCGTACGACAAAACTAAGGGAAGAGTCCCTTAAGGTTGCGGCATACATTGCCCTGGCTTTCAAAATTCTCCAACAGCACTCTACTATATGGCTACCATACAACTTTGAGTAAGTTCAACTCTATACTTAAAGCTTTGTTTGATATATTTTTATTCAATGCAAAAGAGCTTATCTAGTTCTATGATTAAATCCATGCAGCAACCACTGGATTTGTATAGGCGTCGATGTCGGGAGGAGCATGGCATGGGTCTTTGATTCAATAGATAGGGACTCGGTGACATACAAAGACTTCATATCGATTCTCAAGACGTATACATATCGACAATCCTCATTAGCTTATATGTTTGTATACATACTTGTAACGTTCACTTTTGGATACTAACAAGTTGTATTTGCTAAAATAATTTAAACATGGCATTTAAGTTCTATGTCACTAAACATCACGTAAGGCGTGATCCAGCAAGGAAGGAAAAGCTAGCTATAAAAACACTATGTGCGGTAAGTGTAACTTACTTCTTTAGTACTCTATTACATGGCTATCAAAAGCATTACTTAACATTTCCATATGCAAAACACACAGTGTCCCAAGCAGAAGCCTAGGAGTGTACATTATGGATACTATGTATGTTATATGATGAGTAACACCGGTGCCTACAAGAGATACCCCTTAACGGTAAGTTTGAACCTCTTCACCTTTAGTATAAAAACTTTGTACATGGTATAAAATACTAAACCGAAACTTATTCTCTTGTAGTGGAAATAAGAGAAAGAAATGAAAAGAGACCCATACAAGAATGATCAACTCTTAGAGCTCATCGATGACCTTTGCAACTTCATATTGGACCAGATTGTACACGTCAAAGGCACATTCCATGATCGAGAGTCTGACTTAGGTAGAAATCCTTAGTAACAACACCTTCATAAGACCGAAAGGCTAGCTCTAGGCCGTTGATAACAATGTGTATGGAATTTGACATTGGTTTTACCTTGTGAATTATGTCTATTTAATGATGGATTATATATATTCTTGTCAATTGGACTTGTAATTGTAGTTTATATAATACTCTTGTGCTTATAGTTTATATAATATTTTTGAGCCAACGCGGTTCGGAACGTTGGTCGTGGGGCGTTCAGTGGGACGTTGAGTAAACGCGGTTCGGAACGTTGATCGCTCACTCGCAACGCGAACGCGGGAATACGCGGAAAGAAACAGGGCAGTTCTGATCGAATCTGAATTGTAAATTTGAATTTTTTTTGCAGAAAAATGTACTGTAGGGGCGGTTCTAGACTGAACCGCCCCTACAAATAGGTATTATAGGGGCGGCTGATACTACATCTGCCCCTACAAATCGATTTGTAGGGGCGGCTGATAACACCAGTCGCCTCTACAAATCGATTTGTAGGGGCGGTCTGGGAACCACCCCCTACAAATGCATGATTTGTAGAGACGGTTTGGTAGGAGCGGCTGGTGAAGCTACCACCAAAACTTTATTCAAAGGCTACTGACTCAGCAAGGTGCATACGGGCCTTGATGATTTGACTAGATCCCCTGTTTTATAGTTAGGTATATGCATAACAATCCGACCAAGACTGTCTCCAATTGGTGACTCATATGGGCATCTAAATTCAAAATAGGTCTTCGACAATACTGTATCGGCCTTCAACAGAGTACCTATACGCGAGATCCATTTTGGGTGCTAGGAGAGGCACTACCTAAATCCAAGTATCCTCTCTCCTGGAGACTCATTTGCAAAAATGGTTCTTTTCTGAGTCTTATTGTTGGAGAAGATTAAAAATAGCTATTGAACCCTTTATCTGTAGTGCTACCCAAATATAGAATGAGTCTTGTATTTTGGATGCCATTGCTAGAGATAGTCTATCTTGATGCAAAATATCTACACATGTCTATATCGTCATTGTGCCTATTCATTTTTCAACTCCATTATATAGGCAGCCCTGTCTTACAAGGGTGCAAAGATCAGCCAGGAATAACAGAAAAAGGGGTGACAGCTTCCAGCCTCATACACATAAGTCACAACGTACGCACAGCCCGGGCCAGGTTTTATGTTAACACGGGCTTAAGGAATATTTCGAACACACAGCCCTTGGAATCACTAGAGGTCGACTGGGGGAGCCTGTCGTCATGGAGCTCGAGGCTGGCTGGCGCCTGACAACCCCAAACTGCGCGTGCGGCTCGATGTCATCCACGCCCGCTCGAGCCACAACGATTCCCCTGTCCGTGAACCGGTTTTGCCTCGTGGAAGGAAAACCTTACGACGTCACTCGTCCTGTACTAATCTCATCTCTAGTTATTATCCGCTACCACCCTGTTCACTTAATCGTATCAGTTATATTTATCAGTCATGATATAGTATTTTTCTCTCACAACCAAACAACATTTGCCGATTTATAAACCACGAAATCAATCAACTCGTGTTGGGATCGGTACACAGTACAGTAGCCTGACTTTGAGGGCAGTGCAGGTAGTAGAATTGGAACTGTTCTCTCAGTTCAGTTGGCCAGGCGGGTGTATTTGGTTCCACGGACTAAATTTTAGTTCATGTCATATCAGACGTTTGGATATTAATTAGGAGGACTAAACATGAGTTAATTATAAAACTAATTACACAGGTGGAGATTAATTTATAAGACAAATTTATTAAACCTAATTAACCTATCATTAGCACATATTTACTGTAGCACCACATTGTCAAATCATGGACTGATTAGGTTTAAAAATTTCGTCTAACAAATTAGTCGCAATCTATATAATTAGTTATTTTTTAGTCTATATTTAATACTCCATACATATATTTAAACATGCGATAAAACAGAGACTAAAATTCGATCCTATGAACCAAACAGGTCAAGCTGCTCTGCATGCATGCACCTGACCAGTCCGAATCAAAAGGATGCACGTGGGGATGGAAGACGTTGGCATAGGATGCGGGTCGCTGCGAATGTGTTCAAGCGCCACGACGGCTGCTGCAGCGCATGGGTTTCCTCGGGCAGCGCAGCGCAGCTGGTCAGCTGGAGCTGGCCGGGCGTCAGCCAGCTTCCCTTTATTATTAGGGTGTTTTTAGTTGGGCTGGTGAAAAATTTTTAGGTGTCACATCAGATATGTCGAAAGGATATTGAGAGAGGTTTTTGGATACTAATAAAAAAACAAATTGCAGAATCTATCCGAAAACTGCGAGACGAATCTGATGATACTAATTAATCGGTCATCAGCGCATGTGGGACTGTAGCACTTAAGGCTTTTCATGGACTAATTAGGCTTAAAAGATTCGTCTCGCGATTTTTTGTTGAGAACTGTGCAATTAATTTTTTTTTCGTCTACATTTAGTACTCCATGCATGTGTCCAAACATGCTCTTTTACTATAGGAGGCAAAAAAAAAATTGGAAACTAAGCAGGGCCTTGCTGCCCGCCGCGTTGGCGTTCGCCGCTGCCACGCCAAGCCCGGTTCAACTTCAGACTTGATGATGATTACCGAGGCTCTTGCAACGCCTTGTCACCGTGTGGAACGGAACCGAGGACCACGCCGACGATGACGGGACCAGCTCCATGCTTGCGCTGCCACCGACACAGCCGAACCCTTTTTCTTCTCTCTCCCGTTCCCGTGGTATGGCCGAAGCGTTAGCATGCTTGGTTTGCTTGCCCCTGTTTCGCTCAGTTACGGAGTGTCGGGTACCATGAAAAGGGGTCCCCTACGCAAGAACCAAAAAATCGCTTAGACCTTGTAAATATCGAAGCGGGCTCGCCCCAGAACGAAAACACAAGGCCTCGGATGAGGTACCGATTCTCCGCCTCGCCCGAGGCCCCACACCGCAAGGCCTCTGACGAGGTACCGGTTCTCCGACTCGTTCGAGGCCCCGCGCGTAAGGCCTCGGACGAGGTACCGATTCTCCGCCTCGCCCGAGACCCCGCACCGTAAGGCCTCGGACGAGGTACCGATTCTCCGTCTCGCCCGAGACCCCGCACCGTAAGGCCTCGGACGAGGTACCGATTCTCCGTCTCACCCGAGACCCCGCACCGTAAGGCCTCGGACAAGGTACCGAATCTCTGCCTCGCCCGAGACCCCGCACCGCAAGGCCTCGGACGAGGTGCCGATTCTCCGCCTCGCCCGAGACCCCGCACCGCAAGGCCTCGGACGAGGTGCCGATTCTCCGCCTCGCCCGAGACCCTGCACCGCAAGGCCTTGGACGAGGTACCGATTCTTTGACTCGCTCGAGGCCGGCTCGACATCAACCCCGTCGCCTCCACCTTGACCGACTTCTCGGACGAGGACATCACATCCAACCAACGCGTCCAACCACTCCCGCGACGTCAGCCAAACGACGGCTCGATACAATGGAGTGGGCGACGAGATGGGAGTCACATCGACGCCATGTCGTCCAGGACAAGACGGGGCAGGGGTTACCGGCCGCTGTGCTCGGCACTGTGCCCACGACTGACATCCGTGCCGCACTGTACTGCCTAACCCCTGCTCCAAGGACAACGCGGCGTGGAGAGTCATGTCCAGGTCCCTGTAGCCTTGGAATCGACGTACAAGACCAACTGCTCCCTCCGAGCCTCGGCTATCCACTTCCAGGCTCCTGTAGCCTCGGGACTCGCCCCCGCTGAGCCCCCCAATGGTTCAGCCTCGGCACCGACTGGGCCTCGGCTCTCTATATTGTCAGCACTCTAGGACCGGCACGTCGTCCGCAGTACGCGCCATACCCTGCATCACGCCGCAGGAGCTCCCACATCGCGTAGGATCAGGCGTGACCGGCGCGTTGCTCCAGTGCACCGAGAACAAGGCCGCTCCACCAACCATGCCGCCACAGTGACAAGCTGCAGGGCTCGGACACGCCGTCTCCGCTCACAAAACGCCACGTAGCAAATGCATGTACCGCCCCTGTGCCTTTGACTATAAAAGGGAGTGCCCGGGACCGCTTCTAGGGGGGTCAGACACAGACAGACAGACAACACGCATGCAAGCAACGCACAACGCTCTGTAACACATACTCTCCCTCACTGCAAGAGATCAACATCTCAAGCAACCCACGCCACTCTACGCAGAGACCTGGGACAAGCTCCCTCTCTCGCCCAGCTTGTAAACCCCCACTACAAGCACCTCGGTGCAAGGAATACAAGATCGCTCTCTCAGACTGGACGTAGGGCACCTATTACCTGAACCAGTATAAACCTTGTGTCTCTTTGCATCAGCATCCGAAATTAGGGGTACACAGTACACTTTCACTAGTCGGTTGAGGACCCGCCGGACCAAAACACCGTCACGGAGTTACCCTTTTCTTCGAATGGCGAGAACATTGCCGGTATAAGGTACAGGATCCGTTCGCTGGTCGGAAACTTGGCTGAAACTGGCTGAAAAACACCATTCTAGCTGAATTGTTGTAGAGAAAAATACTGTTCTGGTTGAAAAAACAAGCCCAACAAAGTAAACCGAATGGGGCCATACCTCCGCCGCAACCCCCGCGGGCTTTGGGCGGAAATGACGGGCAGGGCATCCTATGTGCAGAAAATTGCAGTCTCACAACGACAGTCGACAGAAGAAGGTGCTGTCTGGCTACCACATTCACCAAATCCATTGTTTACGAACTCGTTGATTTTGCTTTTTTCTTTTTTGCGCGTGTGTGTGTGGTGGGGGTGGGGTGTGTGGTGGGGGGTGGGGACTCGTTTGATTTTGCCTTTTGCCTATATGCATCTTTGTATTGGGCCATATTATATGCTGGGCTGCATCGTAACCGACAGCGCGGCCTGCGTGACACCGCGGATCAGGAAGCCTGCTACTGTATTTGGGCCCAAGCCACCCGCAAAATCCAGCGGATTCAAAAACTCACGGGCTCCGTGGCAACTGAGCAGTTACCTTTCCCACACACCTCCACGCGGGCCCCACCACATCCCATATCCCCCAATTCCCCCTTCCCCTCCAACGGCCAACGGCTGCTCCCCTCAAGTCACACCAATCCCCCCCACTCTCCCTCCTTCCGTGCTCCGTCTCTCCCCACCCCTCGGCAACTCCAATCCCAAACGGCCAAACCCTAGCTGCTCTGGTGGCATCGGCCGGCGCGCGGCGATGCCTTCCACCGCCTTCGCCTTTGCCTCCGTCGCCGCGTCGCCGTCTCCGTGGTCGCCACGTCCGCCTCCTCGTCGCGCCCACGTCCGCCTGCCCCCGCCGAGAAGCGGAAGCAGCGCGGGCGGGGGCGGGGGCGGAGGCGGGGGCGACGAGCCCTCCACCGCCACCGCCACCCCGTGGGCGAGCCCCGACTGGATCACGTCTCTCTCGCGCGCCGTCGGCCGGAGCCGGAGCGGCGGCGACGACTCGGGGATCCCCGTCGCGTCCGCCAAGCTCGACGACGTGCGGGACCTCCTCGGCGGCGCGCTCTTCCTGCCGCTCTTCAAGTGGTTCCGCGAGGAAGGGCCCGTGTACCGCCTCGCCGCGGGGCCACAGGACTTCGTCATCGTTAGCGACCCCGCCGTCGCCAGGCACGTGCTGCGCGGCTACGGCTCGCGCTACGCGAAGGGGCTAGTCGCTGAAGTCTCCGAGTTCCTCTTCGGCTCCGGCTTCGCCATCGCGGAGGGCGACCTATGGACGGTGCGTTCTCTGTCTCTCTCGCCACTATTGTCATTGTTTAGCGAATGGAATGGCCTATCACAGTCGTAAGGCTCTGTAACGGGCTAGAACAATTGTATGTCAGTACACCGGTTCATAGCTTGGTTTGACCAGCTAAACGGCACCCAAACCAAACCAGACCAGCAGAAGCGAGGTTACTTGGTTTAACTTGTCTGCAGGTTGAACCATGGATTTATAAACGGTTTAGGTTGAAGACGGGTCGTTTCAATTTGTGCCAGTGGGAGTGGATGCGGAGAGCTAGTCAGTTCCTCATGATGTTCAATAATGTAAAGGGCTGGCTGACATATATTTGATAAATGGTGGTAGTAGTGCAAGAAATTAGTAGGGTTGTATCTCTTCTCTTGCTGCAGCTATATCTTGCATATTTGCGGCACCAATGTAGTTTGGAGCTAAATTTAATTGGACTGTAAGTTAATCCTTAATCTCACTCCAAAGCTGGTATGTTTTTTTAGGTGAGACGCAGAGCTGTTGTGCCTTCCCTGCACAAAAGATTTCTGTCTATTATCGTGGAAAAGGTATTTTGTAAATGTGCTGAGAGATTAATAGAGAAACTTGAGCCATCTGCTTTGAGTGGGCAACCTGTCAATATGGAAGCGAGGTTTTCTCAGTTGACATTGGATGTGATTGGTTTGTCACTGTTCAACTACAATTTTGATTCCCTCACAACAGATAGTCCTGTCATTGATGCTGTTTATACTGCACTCAAAGAAGCAGAGCTTCGTTCTACAGATCTTTTGCCATACTGGAAGGTTGGATCCTCTTTCACTCCATTCTTCTAACTTTTAATCTCACCTATGTTTCCTAGTTCACTGGCCGAAAGGAAAAATCACCTGACCAATGTTTGATATGATCCTTGTTTATTTGTCACAGATTGATTTCTTGTGCAAGATAATTCCAAGACAGATAAAAGCAGAGAATGCAGTTAGGATTATAAGAAACACTGTTGAAGAGCTGATTATGAAGTGTAAAGAAATAGTGGAAGCTGAAAATGAACAGATTGAGGGTGAGGAATATGTAAATGAGGGGGATCCTAGCATT
The DNA here is from genome assembly GCF_019320115.1 of Miscanthus floridulus. Lineage (NCBI taxonomy): Eukaryota > Viridiplantae > Streptophyta > Magnoliopsida > Poales > Poaceae > Miscanthus > Miscanthus floridulus. Next base: position 115,234,204 of record NC_089581.1, on the reverse strand, counting down.
CTACGCTTCCTACTTGCTAGCCGAGATGAGGTGATTAACGTATTCCATTTTTTTTACAATATTTTGCTTCTTTTACCTTTAATTTCCACAATTTCTACTTATATGAAGCTACTTGCTCATCATCAAAATAATTTGACATCTACTGCTGTTGATGCTCCATAACATTTGCCTGATGATGGCTTTGATTATTGATTTATCCTTCTGCTGGTCCATGAAAATTTAAAACCATGGATTTGTTTGCCCAGGTCATAAATGTTGCTTTATTAGCTCTGTTGCCTTGCCCGGAGGGACAATTATTGGTTGGGCTTGCAGTTTGTAACCTGGTGTCATTCAGCTTAAAATATCTTCAGGAAAAAGGATATGTTTAGCATAGAACATATTACTGCATACATCTAAATGAAAAACAGTGCAGCTTTAGTGTATCACCTTTCCCCCCCTCTGAATGTGCATTTAAAGTCTATATCTTCTGTTTCTTTCTATAAGTTTAGATGATGAGGTTTTACCTACTAAAAGGGGCACATTATGCTTGTGTGTAAAGGTGATTGCTAGGAGTATTTGGTCCTTTCTTTTCCATTGATTTATGAAAATCTGTGACAAAAGACTGAAAAATTCTATAAAAAATCATATCTCTGTTCTTGTTTTTTTTTTCCTCTAGCACGCAAAAGATTTGCATATCATTTCACTACTAAGAGAGAACATTCTGTTCCTTGTGAGTCATGCTCTATGCCAAGTTTTGCTGAAGTTCGACAACGCAAGATCTTTTTGTGCTTCTGTTGCTAAACTTCTCATGCTCGGTTTGCGTGCAGTTTCATATAGGGCTCCATTTCACCATTTTACACGACATGCATTTTGTTTATTGCAAGTTTGACTGCTTTAGTTGACATGCCTTTTGGTTCTCCAGGTAAGCAGTGTACAATTACGTGATGATCTCTTGTCAATGTTAGTTGCTGGTCATGAAACAACAGGCTCTGTACTGACATGGACAATCTATCTTCTCAGTAAGGTACTCCTGTAGTGCTATATTGCTTGCAGTAACCATCTATCAACCAAAGTGACAAATAATGCATTACTTAAAATGTCACTTTAATATGTTGACTGCTCAGTGTTACACTACTGAAGGATCCGGCTGCACTGAGGAGAGCTCAAGGTGAAGTAGATCGTGTTCTACAAGGTAGACTCCCCAAATATGAGGATGTAAAGGAGCTGAAGTACTTGATGCGCTGTATAAATGAGTCTATGCGGCTGTATCCACACCCTCCTGTACATTTCTTGTGCTAGTGACAAGCAACTTTGTAATTGGTTTTGGTGACTCATGGACTAATTACTGATAGGTGCTGTTACGGCGTGCAATAGTTGATGATGTTCTTCCTGGAAACTATAAGGTTAAGGCTGGTCAAGATATTATGATATCTGTGTACAATATACACAGGCCCCCAGAGGTACTTCTCCATCTGAATATGAATCACACACAATTGGCAGTATTTGAGCTCTTTAAAGTAAATGCTTTGCATCGTGGAATATTGAATATACATGTCTGATTTTGTGAATTATACGGAGGATCTTATTCCAAGTTGCTGTAGGCTTACTAAGAAAATTACAAATTATCGTTTATTAGTCTATCTGTCAGGTCTTGATGCAACCTGCATTGTTCTATCAATTTCCATGATATAATGATAAGATGGTTTCATGAACATTATTTTTATTGCATTGAGTATACTAGTTTGCTGTCATATAGGCCCTAAAAGCCTGAACTTAGAAGTATAATTATATCACGTAGTTATCATTCTTTGCTACCATTTGAAGCATGCTTTGCTATGCCTTATGCTTTTGTTATGGCTGGAGCTGTGCTCATATGGTGTTTTCATTCATTAGTAGCAATGCCTAAGCAAGCACTTAGCAGATTTTTGCATTCTACAATTAATTGTTTGTTCCTTCTACAAAGGTCTGGGATAGAGCAGATGAGTTCATTCCAGTGAGGTTTGATTTAGAGGGACCTGTTCCAAATGAGTCTAACACAGATTTCAGGTCAGAATACAACTTTGCGATATATCGTTTCTATCCTGTCACTTCATATTTCCATTAAGCATCTGTTTAGTTTTTGTTAACTGGCAAATGTGACTGAGCTGCGCCATGCTCCTGCTACATCTTTTTCCCAGGTTTATCCCATTCAGTGGAGGTCCTCGGAAATGTGTTGGAGATCAATTTGCTCTCCTAGAAGCGATAGTGGCACTTGCAGTTGTGTTGCAGAAGATGGATATTCAGCTTGTGCCAGATCAAAAGATTAACATGACTACTGGAGCTACAATTCATACAACCAATGTAAGGAAACATGCTATGCATATTTTCTACAATACTCTTGTTTTTTCATAATCTAGTTGATATCAATTGGAGTTCAATAAAGAATTGTAGCAAAAGCTGTACTACTTAAGGGCACATTAGGAGGAAAGTGAAAAGGAAGGGGCCAAAGTTCCTGATGTTTTCTCTATGAAAATTGATTCAGTTTTGAAAGCTTGAAAGTGTAGCCAAGTTATACTCTTGAGTTTCAATCATTTTTTCCCCAAGAAAGTGGAAAGAGCCAAACTCTTTCTAATATTAAAGCGCAATCAGTTTCTTTGTCCATCGACCGTCCGCTTTTTTTTTTCTTCCATTCCACCTGCTCACCCTGTTGTCTGTCTGTGTTTTTTTTTCTGTTCCGCCTGCCCCCATCGCCCAGTATGCTTTTTTTTGTTTTTTTTTTCTGTTTTGAGTACCTCTCTTTCCGATTTCTTAAGTTTTTCCATAAATATAAAAAACAAAGAATAAATGCACTATCATAGGCCTTTGAACGCTTCACCCTTCCCTATGAAACAAAGGTTCCCACTACCATGTCATCTTGCCCCATTGTTCATCCACATTTTTTTAATGTTCCCCTCAACCTTCTCACCCATCTGCCTTTTTTGGTTTCTTTTTTGTTCCAAGTGCCTCCCATGCCAATTTCTTATATTTTTTTCCACAAATGTCAAAAACAGAGAATAAATGCAACATCATGGGCCTTTGAACCCTTGACCATTCTCTAATTACTAAGAAACAAGATTCTCAACAAGTTGCTGATGCGGTTTTGATTTGATTAGGACAAAACTTATCTTATCAGAACCTGGTTAGCCGATGGTCCAACTAATGAAACCGTGAACTGAAATCTTGAGTAGTATGTTGTCCAGTCTAAATAAATGTGCCTTCAAGCCGTATGCATATACTAGTGCAATCCCTGACACGTCACATGGAAAATCAAGAGGTCTCCCATTGTAATCACTAGCAGACAGATGACACGTCGACAACTAACTCCTTGCTGACTTTAATTAGAAATTAAAATTAAAGATTTTTATAGGTCCTCAAAGGAAGTCGCGGAACTAGATACTTAACTGTACTATAATGCATGGGTAGTATGAAAATTAAAGTTATGAGGATATTAGGAGTAAATATTTATATGTTTTGCAACGGGAGAAAAAAAATCCATCATGGTTTATTGATACATGTTTAATAAGACATTGTGGATGCCATAGTCATCATCAAATAGATTAGCTTTAATTGTTTTAGAAAAGATAAAACATAAATATACATGTAGCATTCCTGTCTCGTTTCCCAATGTTGGATAGCTTTTTTTTATTTAAATTATGTAACACTTGGACATGTTTGATAAAAAAGCCCCTCGTTTCATTTCGGGTCTTATTTGCTCAAATAGATATGCCATAGTCATCATCAAATATGCCATAGTCATCATCAAATATGCCATAGTCTTATTTACAAATCCTGTCTCGTTTTAAATAATTTACATAATGCAATATCTGATATGCCATAGTACAGTTTGATAGGCTTACAAATCCTGTCTCGTTTTAAATAATTTACATAGGCTTACAAATTTGCTATGTGTCACATCATCAAATTGTGAATGCCATAGTCATCATCAAATATGCCATAGCCCAAACTTCTATTTCAAGTTTGATAGCATATCTGAATGGTTTCTTAAGATGAGCTTATTGCTGCAGGGACTATATATGAATGTAAGCCTGCGTAAAGTTCAGCAAGAAGCTGAGTTAGTACTGAGGTAAATTCTTAATGCTGATTTGCTCAATACTTTTTTTTACAAACCGATACAGGACTGCAGTTGGCTCCCCTAAAAAAAAAGGCTACAGAATCTTATATTTTCCCTCTAGTTCTGTGACAAAGATATTTTTAGCATGAATTTCATTGCTAATTTTGCAATCAGGTTTTGAAAGGGCACAGGATGTGTTCTCTTTATCTTATTACTTACTTGTACCCAGAACAGTAGAACACGGGAAGCTTATGTTGTTTTTCTTCTCCACTTAAGTTTCAGCAAAACTTTGACTGTTTTCTTTCTTTCAGCGAATCAAAATAGATGGAAACGACTTCAAACCAGAATAGAGAACACCTGCACTGGCTACAGAATTGTCAAGATGTGAAATATGCTTCTCCAGTTTATCGTTGAAAGCTCTACAGTACCATACTAGATGTCACTGCGTCGGCGTACAGAGTTTACAGATTCGCTTCCCTTGAAACTTGAAACAAAGGAACATTTGCTTACTGATTCGTTCGGCTATTCGTGAGCGTAAAACTTAGGTCCTGGTGGTAATCCAAGGCCGAACAGATTCGTATTCATATATATATATATTCGTTAGCGGCACAATATGGTATTGGGGGGAAAATGTACGTAGTCTGGTTTTTCTCGGTATAATCAGTCCTGACTTAGTGAAACCAGTTGTCCAGTTGCGTAACCAACTATCCAGAATCCACCGGATTTTAGTTGACGTGGTCCGGTCCCACATGTTAGTGGGTCTCGGTCCTCCGAATTATTTCTCTCGTTCTACTCCATAACGAGCCATAGAGACCGCTAGGATGGACAGGGACGGCGGGTGGAGGGATCACCTAGAGGCCGTCGGGTTCTTTGGTCGTAGACGAGGGCGGGGAGCTCTACGTAGTGATGGACGAGGTGCCCGGGGACGCGAGACAAAATAAGATTAACCAAAGGAGCTGTGTCAGCTTGTCAATGCGCAGCGCACGAAACCGGCCAACGGAAGTTATCAAGCCCGAGGCCGAGGTCGTGCAGTCTTGCTGTACGTGCGGCCGTGTAACGTCACCTGTCCATTCGTGAGCTGGCAATGTCATGGATAGAAGGTGACATTTCCTTGGCGTGGGCCCCGGGGCCGGGACGCGCCGCTGTCTGGACTGCGTTGCCTGGCCCCGCCGTGAGAGCGACTGAATTCCAAGGTTACGTTCGCTGGAGGATAACTACGGGCTACGGCGGTGGCCACTTTGGCGTGGCACACTGCAAAACTTTCGTCGGTGCATGAATATTTATAGTTTTATCATACGTTGTGATTGGAGGTGGTCTATCACTCAATGACATAGGATTTATATTTATTCAGGCAACGTGCCCCACGTCCAGTTTGGACCGGTTAGTGACGTTATTCCTAAGCCCAGGTGCTCGAAGTTTGCAGTTGGGTTATAAACGAGAAGGAAGAAGAAGGGGTGTACAAGAGGTCCGGTCGGCTCCGGTCGGAAGGGCCGAGAGCGACGGGAGCTGCGCTATGAGTAAGTGTTCAAGCATGTGCTTGGAGTCCGAACCCAACGGTTCTGTGGTTGTGAGCTAGTGAGTGCTTGTTATCTTCAAGAAGGGCTCTCCTTTGTTGGAGGGGGCGCGTCCCCTTTTATAGATAAAGAGGATGGCCTTACAAGTGAGAGGGTGAGGGCTCATATGCTACTGAGCCTTGTTGCCCACGCCGATGGGTACAAGATAATGGTAGACGCCTACAACACTACAAATACTGTTTGATGCACTGTATAATGTCAGATGCATGCGGGAGGTCATGCTGTCTTTTTCAGAGATGGTAGATGTCGGTACCTGCAAATACTGTTTGATGCCTAGAGACATGTGAGGAGTCTCACTATGTTCACCCGATACGGTAAATCCCGACGCCCATAACGCTATCGATGCCTAGAGGCACGTGGGGGGCCTTACCGTATGAGAGTTTTAGTGGTGCCTACAATACTGTAGAGGGAGATGTCAGGGTAGCTGTAGAGTACTGTTTTCGTGCAGGGTATGGTCCCTAGTACGGTGGTTTTGACTTGTGAGCCTTGCCTTGCTTTTCTTCGCACGTCTTTTGGTTCCTACCGAGCAGGCGTCCCCGGTCGGATGGCTCCAGTCGGCTCTGAGTGCACCGGTCGGAGAAGAGCGGTGAGCAGGGTTCATACGAATCCCGGGTTAGAGACGCGGGGTCGAAGTCAGAAGTAGTGTTCTGGGCCAGGCCTTCCGATCAGAGAGGCCATCCGGAGGTGGCTAGAATTGAAGCGAACGCTCCGGTCGGAGAGGTGGGCCGAAGTAGCCGACGAGCGAGCGCTGTTTCTCTTTGGCCAGACCTTTCGGTTGGTGACTAGGCCACCCTTCCGGCCTGTCGTTTTAGACTCTTGGACCAAGCCTTGGCGTGGAAGCCGGTCCCTGAGGGACCTCGGGTTTTATGAACCCGACAGGAGCACTCGAGCCCCCGGGTGATTCGGGTAGAATCGTCCGAGGGATTTTTTGTCTTGTCGGCGGGTGCATGCGAGCGCACCCGCGGGTGTAGCCCCTGAGCCATCGGGCGGTTCTGGTAGAACCGTCTAGGGGGTTTCTTGTGTTGTTAGTGGGGGAGTTTTTTCGTTTGAGACAGAGTTTTGTCGACCAAGGCGTCGTTGTGCAGCCGAGGCGTTTTTTAGTCGTTTTGAGAGATTGGGTGAGAGAGAGAGCTTGTGGATCCTAGCGTTGGTGCGCGCCGTGGATCGAGCGAGGGAGTCAGTCAAGGGCTTTGGACGAGACAGAGATCACTGATCATGGCGTCAATGCGCGCCGTGGGATCAGGTGAGGCAATTAGATTTGGATGAGACAGAGCTCACTGATCCTGGCGTCGATGCGCGCCATGGGATTGGCTGATGCAATTAGATTTGGAGGGGATAGAGCTCACTGATCCTGGCGTCGATGCACGCTGTGGGATTGGGTGAGGCAGTTAGTTTTGGATGAGATAGAGCTCACTGATCCTAGCATCGATGTGTGCCGTGGGATCGGGGAGTCGGTTAGTTTTGAATGAGACAGAGCTCACTGATCTTGGCGTCGATGCGCGCCGTGGGATCGGGTGAGTCAGAGTCATGGGGCGAGATCGGGGTCGTAGACCCAGGTGTTTGGAGCATAGTCAGAAGCGTAGCCGGATGGGGCGAGATCAGGGTCGTAGACCCAGGTTTTTGGAGCGCAGTCAGAAGCGTAGCCGGATGGGGTGAGATCGGGGTCGCAGACCCAGGTTTTTAGAGTTGAAAGCTCTAGTTTGGTTTTGGTAAATTGATGAAACCCTAAGTGCTAACCTAGTTTATCAAGTGATCATGACATAGGTAGCACATTCCAAGTGGTGAAGCAAATGAAGATCATGACATGATGATGGTGATGCCATGGTAATGATCAAGTGCTTGGACTTAAAAAGAAGAAAGAGAAAAAACAAAAGGCTCAAGGCAAAGGTATAAATGGTAGGAGCTATTTTGTTTTGGTGATCAAGACACTTAGAGAGTGTGATCACATTTAGGTTTAATAGCCGTACTATTAAGAGGGGTGAAACTCGTATCGAAATACGGTTATCAAAGTGCCACTAGATACTCTAACTCATTGCATATGCATTTAGGATCTAATGGAGTGCTAACACCCTTGAAAATGTTTGTGAAAATATACTAACACATGTGCATAAGGTGATACACTTGGTGGTTGGCATATTTGAGCAAGGGATAGAAACTTCACCGATAGAGTGTCCACCTGTAGAGTGCGGATAGTCCGATGGTGCCACCGGTGCCCTAGACAGAAAAGACAGAGGTCACTGTAAGTGACCGGACACTGGTCTCGATTGGACCGGTGCCTCTGGTCACTGGCAGCAAAGGACGCGCAATGTCGATCTCTGACCGGACACTGAGTCACAACTAACTGGACGCTGGAAGCCTACGTCCGGTCCTGCCAACGTGGCAACACACAGTGTTGAAGGTGACTGGCCGGACGCTGGCTATGTCCGGTCGAGTCCGGTCATGAAAAGTCATCTCTGGATGCTTACTAAAAATGATCGGACGTTGGTGTTCAGAGTCCAGTCACTTTGAGCTGCTGTGTTCAGTCATCACATGACTGTTGAGATCGAGCGCTCAGCATTTGAAGAGAGGGGACACATGGCACGCATCGCGTGATCGGACGCTGAGGTCCAGCGTCTGGTCAATATGATCGGAGCATCCGATCACCCCGTGCTATGCCCAGTGAAGGGGTACAACAACTCTATTTCATGGGGGCTTCTATTTAAGCCCCATGGCTAGCTCAAGCTCACCCCCTTAGCCATTTGCATTGACATAGCAACCTTGTGAGCTTAGCCAAAGCCCTCCCACTCATCTTCATCATTGATTCATCATCTTTGTGAGATTGGGAGAGAATCCAAGTGCATTGCTTGAGTGTTTGCATCTAGAGGCACTCGGTGTTCGTGTTTCGCTGTGGGATTCACTTGTTACTCTTGGTGGTTGCCGCCACCTAGACGACTTGGAACAGCGAGGATCATCGAGCGGAGAGTGGTGATTGTCTTCGGCTCCAATCATGGTGATTGTGAGGGGTTCTTGGCCTTTCCCCGGTGGAGAGCTAAAAGGTACTCTAGTGGATTGCTCATGGCTTGTGTGATCCTCATCTTGTGTTGGTTGTGCAGCACCCTATTGAGGGTTTGGCATGTGATGCCAATTAGCACGTGAACCTCCAAGTGAGTGAATTGCCACAACAAAGACTAGCTTGTCGGCAAGCAAGTGAACCTTGGTAAAAAATCATTGTGTTCATCATTTGATTCTGAGGTGATTGGTCTTCATTGGTATTCATTCTTGTGATTGATTGGCTCCTTCCTCGATATGGCGGTATAAACAAATTGCTCACTCTCTTTACATTACCGCAAACTAGTTGTCAAGCTCTTTAGTGTAGCTGGTTGTGAGAGCTTGTTAGTTTGGTTAGTGTGGCTCTTTAGTTAGCCTTTGAGAGCACACTAACTTAGTGTAGTGTCATAGCTATTGTGTGGATAAAAACTATCTAAACTAGAATTGTGGTAGGTGGCTTGGATTTTTAGTAGGCTAGCGCAATACTTACTTCACCTTATTATTGTCTAACCGGTTTATTAAGTGTTGTTGTAGAATTTTTTTAATAGGCTATTCACCCCTCCTCTAGCTATTAGGACCTTCCAAGTGGTATCAGAGCCAAGGTCACCGTGATTTGAGGCTTAACAACCTTTGGTGTAAAAATTGCTCAAATCAACAACACAAAGAAGCCACCCCAATTTTATGGCTCCAACTATCCCTATTGGAAGGCTAAAATGACAACTTATATTAAGTCAATCAATAGGAAGGTTTGGAAGGTGGTAGAGATAAAGATTGAGATTAAAGATGAAGAGGCTTCCACCGCTGCCGAAGAAATACTACTCTAAAATAATGACATTGCTCTTAGTGCCATCCATGATGCTTTGGATAAAAGAACATTTGAGCAAATCAAGAACATTGAGAGAGCTCATGAGGCATGGAAGAAGTTGGAAGAATCATTTGAGGGCACTTAAGCCGTGAAGGGTGCAAAGGCATACATTCTCAAAGAAAAGTTTGCAAGCTTCAAGATGAAGGAGGACGAGAGTGTGCCGGAGATGTTCCATAGGCTTCAAGTGCTTGTCAATGATCTCAAAGCACTTGGAGAAGAGGTGAAGGACAAGGACTTCTCCCACAAGTTCTTGAGATGCTTACCTTCAAGATTTGGCACATTGGTCACTATTCTAGTGAGGAGTGGTTTGGACACCATGACACCAAACCAAGTATTAGGAGATATAATGACCGATGATACATATAGAAATGATGATGACAACAAGAAGAACAAGAAGAAGGACAAGAAGGAAAATAAAGAGAAGTAGGATAAGATGACCTTCAAGAAGAAGAAGGGTGGTTCATACATGGTCACTTGGGATAGTGACACTTCCTCAAATGATGATGATGATGATAGTGATGATGACAAGACCACCAAGAAGAAGGCACTTGCAAGCATTTCTATCAATGAGAAGCCTTCTCTCTTCGACACTCCATCATGCTTCATGGCTAAGACCACTAAGGTACAAACTTGTGATGATGGAAGTGATGATGAACATGATAATGAAAATGATAGTGATAGTGATGATGATGAACCTACTAAAGATGAATTATATGACATGCTAGAAGATGCTAAAGAACAATTTGACATTAAGAGAAGGGAATGCAAGAGCTTGAATAAGGAGGTAAAAACCCTTAAGCAAGCCCTTGATGAGCTCAAGGCAACTCATGAGAGGCTAGAGGAAGCCCATGAGAAGCTTGGCAAGGCTCACAAAAAGCTTGAAAATGCTCATTCCTCTTTGCTTGATGAGTAAAATAAAAAGAAGCATGTTGAAACTTGCAATGTAGGCTTAACCTATGATATAATTGATGAATCATTGTCTATGCCTATCATTGTTGCTCCCACTAACCCTTCTTGTAGTACTTCTACTTCCACCTCATCTAGTAGTGATGGTTTCACTTGTGATGCCTCACTAATGGTTGAGAATGAGAACCTCAAGAAGGAGGTCAATAAGCTCACTCACACCTTGGCTAAGGCCTATAGTGGTTAGGGCCACTTGCTTATGTGCTTGGGTAGCCAAAGAGCTTCTCTCAACAAAGAGGGATTGGGCTATACCCCTAAGAAAGGCAAGGCGGCCTTTGCTCCTCATAAGACTAGTTTTGTAAAGAACAATGATCGGTTTTGCACTAGTTGCAAGCAAGTTGGTCATAAAGAGCATGAGTGCAAGAACAAGAGCATGAGTGCAAGAACAAGAGCAAAAATGCTAATGTATCCTCAATTAAGATTAATTCTTTCTATGTGCTTACTAAGAGTACAAATGGTGTGAAGGCTAAGTTCATTGGTAAACCATGGATGGGCTCAAAGAAGAAAGCCATTTGGGTACCAAAGAGCTTAGTAACTAACCTTCAAGGACCCAAGCAAGTTTGGGTACCTAAAAAGAATTGATCTTCTTTTGTAGGTCAATTACAAAGTCAGAGGATGGCATTGGGTTCTTGATAGTGTGTGCACTCAACATATGACCGGTGATGCAAGAATGTTCAACTCAATCAATACCAATGGCAATGATGGTTATGATAGTATCACATTTGATGATAATGGCAAATGCAAGGTCAAAGGGCTTGGTAAGATTGCAATATCTAATGACATGAGCATATCCAATGTGTTACTAGTAGAGAGCTTGAACTTTCATTTGCTATCCATGGCTCAATTGTGTGATCTTGGATTCAAATGCATATTTGGGGTAGATGATGTAGAGATTATAAGTGTAGATGGCTCTAACTTGATCTTCAAAGGCTTTAGATATGAGAATCTATACTTGGTTGATTTCAATGCTAGTGAAGCTAGATTATCTACATGCTTGTTCACTAAGTCTAGCATGGGTTGGTTATGGCATAGAAGGCTTGGTCATGTTGGAATGAAACAATTGAATAGATTGGTTAAGCATGACTTGGTTAGAGGCTTGAAAGATATTGTGTTTGAGAAAGATAACCTTTGTAGCTCTTGTCAAGCCGGAAAACAAGTTGGAAATACCTATCCTAAGAAAAGCTTGATGAGCACTAGCAAAATATTTGAGTTATTGCACATGGATTTGTTTGGGCCAAGATAATACACTAACATTGGTGGTAACAAATATGGCTTTGCGATAGTAGATGATTACACTAGATACACATAGGTATTCTTTCTAGTAGACAAGAGTGATGTGTTTGCAACATTCAAATCATTGGTCAAGGGCATTCACAATGAGTTTGAAATAACCATCAAGAGGGTTAGAAGTGAAAATGGTAGTGAGTTCAAGAACACTAGAATTGATGAGTTGTGTGGTGAATTTGGAATTAGATATCAATTCTCAGTGAAATATACTCCACAATCAAATAGCCTAGTTAAGAGGAAGAATAGAACACTCATTGATATGGTAAGGTCTATGCTTAGTGAATACAATGTGAGTCAATCTTTTTGGGCCAAAGCTATCAACACGGCTTGCTATTGTAGCAACCGTCTCTATTATCACCCATTAAAAGAGAAGACGCCATATGAGCTCTTGAATGGTAGAAAGTTCAACATTGCATATTTTTGGGTCTTTGGTTGTAAATGCTATATCTTGAAGAAAGGCACTAGATTGGGCAAGTTTGACAAAAAATGTGATGAAGGATTCCTACTTGGATATTCAACCACAAGCAAAGTATATAGAGTTTGAAATTTGGATAGTGGTACTCTTGAGAAAGTTCATGATGTTGAATTTAATGAAACCAATGGTTCACAAGTAGAGAATGAGAACTTAGAAGATGTTAGAGGCATTCAACTTTCAAATGCCATGAAGAACATGGATGTTGGTGAATTGAGGCCTAGGTAAGTGAATGACGATGAAGATGATCAAGTACAAGTGCTCTCTAACTCAAATATGCAAGATGATACAACTCAAGCTAGTACAAGTGGCTCTTATGATAATGAACAAGATCAAGTGGCTAGTACATCATCTCAACCCAATGATCAAGCAAGTGCAAGTAATCAAGTTCCAATGCTCCAACCAACCAATATTGCAAGAGATCATTCATTGGACACTATCATTGGTGATATTTCTAGAGGTGTACAAACTAGATCAAGATTGGCTTCATTTTGTGAGCACTTCTCATTTGTGTCATCCATTGAACCAAAGAAGATAGATGAAGCATTGAAGGATGTTGATTGGGTTAATGCTATGCATGAAGAATTGAACAATTTCACAAGAAATCAAGTATGGGAATTAGTAGAGAGACCAAAGGGACACAATGTGATTGGAACCAAATGGGTCTTTAGAAACAAGCAAGATCAAGATGGGATAGTAGTAAGGAACAAAGCAAGATTGGTAGCACAAAGATATACACAAGTTGAAGGTCTTGACTTTGGAGAAACATAGGCCCCGGTTGCTAGATTAGAAGCAATTAGAATCTTGCTAGCCTATGCTTATGCCCACAACATCAAGCTCTATCAAATGGATGTCAAGAGTGCATTTCTCAATGGTTACATCAATGAAGAAGTATATGTTGAGCAACCTCCCGGTTTTGAAGATGACAAGAAGCCCAACCATGTGTACAAGTTGAAGAATGCATTGTATGGCTTGAAGCAAGCACCTAGAGCATGGTATGAGAGATTAAGGGACTTCCTACTCTCTAAAGGGTTCATGATGGATAAGGTTGACACCACTCTCTTTATCAAGAAGATTGGAAAATATTTATTTGTGTTGCAAATCTATGTTGATGACATTATATTTGGATCAACCAATTAAGATTTTTGTTATGAGTTTGGAAATATGATGGCTAATGAGTTTGAGATGTCCATGATTGGAGAGTTGAGTTACTTCCTTGGTCTTCAAATCAAGCAATTGAAGAATGGTACTTTTGTGAGTCAAGGCAAGTATATCAAGGACATGATCAAGAAGTTTGGCATGAGTGATAGCAAAGTCATTAGCACACCAATGGGAACAATTGGTAACTTGGATAGTGATGCAAGTGGCAATATGGTGGATCAAAAATTATATCGGTCTATGATTGGAAGCCTCCTCTATGTGACCGCATCAAGGCCGGATGTCATGTTTAGTGTATGCATGTGTGCAAGATTTTAAGCCTCACCAAGAGAAAGTCATTTGAGGGCTACAAAGAGAATAATGAGGTACTTGAAGCATACACAAAATGTTGGTTTGTGGTATTCCAAAGGAGCAAAGTTTGAGCTAGTTGGTTACTCCGACTTGGATTATGCGGGATGCAAGGTTGAAAGGAAGAGCACCTCGAGCACATGTTAATTGTTGGGAAGATCACTTATTTTATAGTCATCAAAGAAGCAAAATAGTATTGCATTATCAACTGCCGAAGCCGAATACATATCCACCGGTAGTTGTTGTGCACAAATACTTTGGATGAAGGCCACTTTGAGTGATTTTAGAATCAAGTTCAAGAAAGTGCCATTGCTATGTGACAATGAGAGTGCAATCAAGTTGACCAACAATCCAGTTCAACATGCAAGAACAAAGCATATTGATGTCCGCCACCATTTCATAAGAGATCACCAATAAAAAGGGGACATTTGTATTGAGAGGGTAGGCACCAAAGATCAACTTGCCGATATATTCACTAAACTATTGGATGAGAAAAGGTTTTGCAAGCTAAGGAATGAGTTGAACATATTGGATTTCTCAAATATGTGTTGATGCACCCCCCACTCATATGACATGCCTCTCCTTCGAGTAATCCAAGGTAAAAGTTGATTGGCATGGCATACATCCTTGCTAAGGACATGTTTAGTGTATCTAGTCATCTCTCACATTAAATAGGCTCATTCATGAAAATCAAATGAATTTGATGATTATATGGCACCACTATTGCTTCTATGCTTATTTTGATCTAGTGGTAGCATATGACATGTTTGTGGGCTTGTAAACCTAGTGTTTGATCTAGAAAATGAGCTCTAAGTGTTTAACTCAACATGGTACAAGATAACCCTTATTTAGAGGTGTGAAGAAGCTTGTCCTTGGATCAAATCGAGTTAAATATTTTTGGCAAATGATCTAGATTGGACCAAATTTAGGAAAATGATCCTCACCCCATTGATTGACATTGATAATCTCAACCTATCTATATTTTGAACCTTTGTGGTCATTGATGACAAAGGGGAAGAAATAGTGCACAAAGATAGTGAAAAGACAACACAAAGGGGAGAGAAATAAAGATACAAGTGATAGGGGGAGAACTTGACATAAGGGGAGAAATATGACAAAGGAAAGAGATCAATTAAAATTTTGAGCACACAAGTAGGGGGAGCAAGCTCATGAACTTGTATGGTGCATTTGAATGTGCATTTCATATGTTTGCTTGCATGGCACAAGTTTTAAATTTTAATATTCATGCTTGTGTGGTGTAGGCTAGTTGTAGGTTTAAATGATGAAATGAAAATCTAGCATGCATAGGATATCTAATGATTTCATTTCCAAGTATTTCCAAGTGGTACCAAGCTAACCATGGTGCTAAGGATGGTATAATGGTGCACTCCAATTGGTATCACGCTTCAAAGGTCTATCTTTTACACCTTAGCATCATTTGGTAGACATTGTCTCCTATATTTCCTATCTAAGCATATGTGCAAGCTACAATCCAAACTCTTAGCACATATGTAGGGGGAGCAATTGCTACCATATGGGGTTCATGAAACTTGTTCATATCCTTTTACACATGGTAAATATGCTTGGGCAAGCAACATGGATTCAATTGAATTTTAATTCATATCTTTGTGAAAGGGTTGTCATAAATTACCAAAAAGGGGGAGATTAAAAGCTCTAGTTTGGTTTTGGTGATTTGATGAAACCTTAAGTGATAACCTAGTTTATCAAGTGATCATGACATAGGTAGCACATTCCAAGTGGTGAAGCAAATGAAGATCATGACATGATGATGGTGATGCCATGGTGATGATCAAGTGCTTGAACTTAAAAAGAAGAGAAAAAAGAAAAGGCTCAAGGCAAATGTATAAATGGTAGGAGCTATTTTGTTTTGGTGATCAAGACACTTAGAGAGTGTGGTCACATTTAGGTTTGATAGCCATACTATTAAGAGGGGTGAAACTCGTATCAAAATGCAGTTATCAAAGTGCCACTAGATACTCTAACTCATTGCATATGCATTTAGGATCTAATGGAGTGCTAACACCCTTGAAAATGTTTGTGAAAATATGCTAACACATGTGCACAAGGTGATACACTTGGTGGTTGGCACATTTGAGCAAGGGATAGAAACTTCACCGATAGAGTGTCCACCTGTAGAGTGCGGATAGTCTGATGTTGCCACCGGTGCCCTAGACAGAAAAGACAGAGGTCACTGTAAGTGACTGGACACTGGTCTCGATTGGACCGGTGCCTCTGGTCAGTGGCAGCAAAGGGCGCGCAACGTTGGTCTCTGACCGGACACTGAGTCACAAACTGACTAGACGCTGAAAGCCTACGTCCGGTCCTACCAACGTGGCAACACATAGTGTTGAAGGTGACTGGCCGGACGCTGGCTATGTTCGGTCGAGCATGACCGGACGCGTCTGGTCATGAAAAGTCATCTCTGGATGCTTACTAAAAATGATCGGACGCTGGTGTTCAGTGTCCAGTCACTTTGAGCTGCTGTGTCCGGTCATCACATGACTATTGAGATCGAGCGCTCAGCATTTGAAGAGAGGGGACACATGGCACGCATCGCGTGACCGGACGCTGAGGTCCAGCGTCTGGTCAATATGACCGGAGCATCCGATCACCCCGTGCTATGCCTAGTGAAGGGGTACAACAACTCTATTTCTTGGGGGCTTCTATTTAAGCCCCATGGCTAGCTCAAGCTCACCCCCTTGGCCATTTGCATTGACATAGCAACCTTGTGAGCTTAGCCAAAGCCCTCCCACTCATCTTCATCATTGATTCATCATCTTTGTGAGATTGGGAGAGAATCCAAGTGCATTGCTTGAGTGTTTGCATCTAGAGGCACTCAGTGTTTGTGTTTCGCTGTGGGATTCACTTGTTACTCTTGGTGGTTGCTGCCACCTAGACGACTTGGAGCAGCGAGGATCATCGAGCGGAGAGTGGTGATTGTCTTTGGCTCCAATCATGGTGATTGTGAGGGGTTCTTGGCCTTTCCCCAGTGGAGAGCTAAAAGGTACTCTAGTGGATTGCTCATGGCTTGTATGATCCTCATCTTGTGTTGGTTGTGCAGCACCCTATTAAGGGTTTGGCATGTGATGCCAATTAGCGTGTGAACCTCCAAGTGAGTGAATTGCCACAACGAAGACTAGCTTGTCGGCAAGCAAGTGAACCTTGGTAAAAAATCATTGTGTTCATCATTTGATTCTGAGGTGATTGGTCTTCATTGGTATTCATTCTTGTGATTGATTGGCTCCTTCCTCGACACGGTGGTATAAACAAATTGCTCACTCTCTTTACATTACCGTAAACTAGTTGCCAAGCTCTTTAGTGTAGCTAGTTGTGAGAGCTTGTTAATTTGGTTAGTGTGGCTCTTTAGTTATCCTTTGAGAGCACACAAACTTAGTGTAGTGTCATAGCTATTGTGTGGATAGAAACTATCTAAACTAGAATTGTGGTAGGTGGCTTGGATTTTTAGTAGGCTAGCGCAATACTTGCTTCGCTTTATTTTTGTCTAACTGGTTTGTTAAGTGTTGTAGAATTTTTTTAATAGGCTATTCACCCCCCTCTAGCCATTAGGACCTTCCAAGAGCATAGTCGAAAGTGTAGCCGGATGGGGCGAGATCGGGGTCGTAGACCTAGGTTCTTGGAGCACAGTCAGAAGCATAGCCGGATGGGGCGAGATCAGGGTCGCAGACCCAGGTGTTTGGAGCGTAGTCGAAAGCGTAGCTAGATGGGGCGAGATCAGGGTCGTAGACCTAGGTGTTTGGAGCGTAGTCAGAAGCGTAGCCAGATAGGGTGAGATTGTCGGAAGGGGCGAGTTTGGGGTCACAGTCCCAAGCTTTTTGTCTTGAGCCCCTGAGACCTATTGGGCCTTAGTAGGGGTCGGTGTGAGTTGTGTGTGTTACCCCATCCTCGGTTCCTCACAACCGGAGGGGCTGAGTTTTGTCGCTTGTCCCGATCGCTCGGGCTCGAGTGATGCGCTCGGTGAGTTCGCTAATGGGTGTGATCGAGTGGAATCCAGGTCCGTCGTTCGTGATGGGGTCGGCATAGCCCTCTTGTGACATTCCACTACTCCTTTACCTGCAACCTGGTAGATGCCTGGGTCATTCCAGAGACCGACCCAGGTGGCCTAACGGCCTCTCCTCGATGGAGATTCTGTGGGTTTGGCGAGAGGTTTAGGATCGAATGAGAAGGTTAAGATGACTCGGTCTGCCAGACCGGGTAAGGGCCGCACGGGGCTCATCTATGTTTTTCTCCCCTAGCTCTATTGGTTGCTCATGTTGAATGAGGCAACCGTCGCTTCGTGACGCAACATGGAACATTGTGATGCATTTCGCTGCATGTGTGATGCTTAGTTTCCAAGCCCCCGGATGGTTCAGGGCCCGAATCATCTGGGAGGTTCGGGTGTATGGAATGAATGCGCATATGGATGTATGAAATGATTGTAAGGAAATAGAGAGGGTTGGTAGTGCTCACCTTGATGGCTTGAGTGACGGGGTTCGGAGAGCTTCAGTCGAAAATGTCCGACCGGGACCCATGCTCGTTGTTCATGACGGAATCGGCATGGCCTATAGGGGGCATCCCTTTGCTCCTTACCTGTCTCTCGGTGTCTATCCTAAGTGATTCGGTCGACTCAGGGGGGCCGATGGTTTTTCCCGACGGAGATCTTGCTTTGGGTCTTTCCAGGTCTAGCCTGGGGAAGTGAGGGGCCGCCCACATGCGGAGGCACTTTGGTTCCTTTGCCTAGCGTGCGGTAGTGGTGGGCCATGCCCAGGCCATGTCCCATCCGATCAGAAGCCGTTTTGTCGGGTAGGGCACGTCTCATCGGTCAGGGTGCGTCTCATCTACATTAAATAGGAGAGAGAGAGAGAGTTCCTCGCTCCGCTGCTTTGCCTTCTCCTGATCGACATGCCCTTCCCTAACTGTTGTTCCCTTTTTCTTAAGTAGGAGAGGGGAAAGCGTTTTTGACCCATTCTTTAGCCTGTTCCTCGTCTGCCGCCGTCTTTCCTCTTCCTTCTTGTCATGGGCGTTCTTGAGAGCCGTGGTGGTTTCTAGGAATGAAAGGGGAGAGAACGAGGGAGAAAAAGAAGAACTCACCGATCCTTCTGCGATCCTAGAGCAAAATGTCAAACTGGAAGTCATCCACCATGAGGGAGTCAGTGTTGAAGGCCTTCGTCGGGAAGGGGCATCTACCTCTGAAGGAGGTGGCGCACTGGAGGGTTCCCGGGAGGGAGGAGTTCCCACAACCCTGGCTCGATGAGGTGGTTTCATTTCTCACCTTCCACGAGCGTGTGTTAGGGTACCTCATGCACTAGTTTCTGCGCGGGCTCCTCAACGAGTGAGGTCTGAAGCTGTAGCACCTTAATCCGATGGGGGTGCTGCACATTGCCAGTTCCTCGGGATGGAGCCGCACGTGGATTTCTTCCAGAGGCTCTTCTCTAGGAGAGCCCTGATGGTGGGGAACCCAGCCGAGATCACACCGGTGGGGGGTTTTGCCCTACAGAGGAAGCCGAGCGTGGGAGGCTCGTATCCCGCGTACCTCCCTTGCGACTCCAACGGGGGGTGGCATGGGGAGTGGTTTTATATCAGTAATCCAGCGGCGGCGCCATTCCCGGTGTTCACCGGCGAGAGGCTAGAGAAGCGGGACAGCTGGTCATGGGGTTGCGCCCATAAGGAGAAGCATAAGGTGGGGTCATCGAGGAGGAGCTCTGAAAGCTCATGAAGCACGGCCTTGATGGGGTGTAGGTGTTCCACACCCTGTACCATCACCGAGTCATGCCGTTGGCAGAGAGGATGTGGCCAATGTGGTTGTATAGCGGCCCGTCGGACCCGGACCATGCGTCGCTGAAGGATCTGCCGGACAATGAGGTCTGGAGTTGCCTTGCCCAGTGAAAGGTCCTAATATGGCTAGAGGGGGGGGGGTGAATAGCCTATTTAAAAATCTACAAATCAACTAGAGTAATTTGATTAGTATGACAAATAGCGTAATGCAAACTTGCTCTAGCTCTACAAGGGTTGCAAGCCACCTATCCAATAATTCTAGTTGCAATGATTACTTAGGCACACAAACTTGCTATGTAATTACTCACTAAGAGCTCTCAACCTTGCTACTCTGAACAGCTCAACTAGATGAATGTAAATAATAAAGCAAGCTCTCAATTCTAATTACACTAAAGAGCTTGTATCAACTAGTTTGCAAGAATATAAATAAGTGAGTAGGGTGATTATACCGACGTGTAGGGGATGAACCAATCGCAAGATGAATATATAGCCAATCACCGGGAGAATGCCAAAGACAAGAGACAATTGATTTTCTCCCGAGGTTCACGTGCTTGCCAACACGCTACGTCCCTGTTGTATCAACCAACACTTGGTGGTTCGGTGGCTAAGAGGTGTTTCACAAACCTCATCCACACGATAGGACACCGCAAGAACCGACCCACAAGTGAGGTAACTAAATGACATGAGCAATTTACTAGAGTTACCTTTCGGCGCTCCACCGGGGAAGGTACAACTCCCCTCACAATCACCGGAGATGGCCACGAACAATCACCAACTCATGCCGATCCTCCACCACTGCACCGAGCCATCTAGGTGGTGGCAACCACCAAGAGTAACAAGCGAAATCCGTAGCGCAACACGAATACCAAGTGCCTCTAGATGCAATCACTCAAGCAATGCACTTGGATTCTCTCCCAATCTCACAAAGATGATGAATCAATGATGGAGATGAGTGGGAGGACTTTGGCTAAGCTCACAAGGTTGCTATGTCAATGAAAATGTGCAAGAGAGTGAGCTTGAGCCAGCCATGGGGCTTAAATAGAAGCCCCCACGAAATAGAGCCGTTGTACCCCTTCATTGGGTAAAACGCACTCTGATCGGACGCTCCGGTCATAT
This sequence comes from Miscanthus floridulus, assembly GCF_019320115.1. Lineage (NCBI taxonomy): Eukaryota > Viridiplantae > Streptophyta > Magnoliopsida > Poales > Poaceae > Miscanthus > Miscanthus floridulus. Next base: position 115,213,532 of record NC_089581.1, on the reverse strand, counting down.
TGACCGGACCCTGGACACAGCGTCCGGTCCATAGATTCATGCCACATGTCACTAGCTTCAAACGCCGTTCGTCAGATTTCAACGGCTACGTACTTGACCAGACGCTCTGGCAAAACTGACCGGACACAGAAGCCTCAGCGTCCGGTCGTTTCCAGTAAGCTCCCCGAGGCATATTTCTTTGACCGGACGCATCCGGTCCACCTTGACCGGACCCAGACCAGCGTCCGGTGTAGTACCCTAGGTACTGTGTTGACCGACCAGCTCGACCGGACGCATGCTACCAGCATCTGGTGCTTTCGGACCTAGCGTCCGGTCAGTTGACCGACGTCAGCGTCTTCACGACCAACTTGTTTTCACTTCTAACTTCTTCACCCTTGCTCCAATGTGCCAATTACCAAGTGTATCACCATGCGCACATGTGTTAGCATATTTTCACAAACATTTTTAAGGGTGTTAGCACTCCACTAGATCCTAAATGCATATGCAATAAATTAGAGCATCTAGTGGCACTTTGATAACTGTATTTTGATATGAGTTTCACCCCTCTTAATAGTACGGCTATCAATCCTAAATGTGATCACACTCGCTAAGTATCTTGATCACCAAAACAAAATAGCTCCTACATTTTATACCTTTGTCTTGAGCCTTTTGTTTGTCTCTTTCTTCTTTTCCAAGTTTAAGCATTTTACCATCACCATGCCATCACCATTGTCATGATCTTCATCATTGCTTCATCACTTGGAGTAGTGCTACCTATCTCATAATCACTTGATAAACTAGGTTAGCACTTAGGGTTTCATCAATTGACCAAAACCAAACTAGAGCTTTCAATCTCCCCCTTTTTGGTAATTGATGACAACCCTTATACAAAGATATGAATTAAAGTTCATTTGAATCCATGTTTCTTGCCCAAGCATATTTACCATGTGTAAAGGATATGGACAAGTTTCATGAACTCCATATGATAGCAATTGCTCCCCCTACATATATACTAAGAGTTTGGATTGAAGCTTGCACATATGCTTAGATAGGAAATATAGGAGACAATTTCTACCAAATGATGCTAAGGTGTAAGAGATGGACCTTTGAAGCGTGATACCAATTGGAGTGCACCAATATACCATCCTTAGCACCATTAGTAACTAGACATATACAAGAACTAGAATACCCCGTGAGATCAACATTACATGCAAGGGTCTAGTTTCCATAGAATGAACATAAGTCTAGTTACTTAGCCTATGCATGCTAGTTTTTTATTTCAACATTCAAACCTACAACTAGCATACACCACACAAGCATGGATATTTGAAATTAAAACTTATGCCATGCAAGCAAACATATGTAATGCTCATTCAAATGCACCATACAAGTTTATGAGCTTGCTCCCCCTATTTGTATGCTCAAAATTTTAATTGATCCCCTTCTTTTGTCATATATTATCTCTCCCCCTTTGTTTTACTATCTTTGTACACTATTTCTCCCCCTTTGTCATCAATGACCACAAAGGCTTAAAGTATAGATAGGGTAGGATTATTAATGTCAACAATTTGCACAAAAGGTGGCCTCAAATTATAGATATGTTGGGGTGAGACCATGTGAAATGAGGATCATTTTCCCAATTTGTTCAATCTAGAGTACTTGCAAAAGTTATTTAACTCGGTTTGATCCAAGGACAAGCTTCTTCACACCTCCAAATAAGGGTTATCTTGTACCATGTTGAGTTAAACACTTATAGCTCATTTTCTAAATCAAACACTAGGTTTACAAGTCCATAAATATGTCATATGCTACCACTAGATCATTTCAAACATACAAGCAATAGTGGTACCATACAAGCATCAAATTCATTTGATTTTCATGAATGAGCCTATTCAAATGTGAAATATGTCTAGATGCACTAATCATGTCCTTAGCAAGGATGTATGCCATGCCAATCAACTTTTACCTTAGATTGCTCGAAAGAGAGGCATGTCATATAATGGGGGTGCATCAACACATATTGGAGAAGTCAAGTATGTTTAATTCATTCCTTAGCTTGCAAAACCTCTTCTCATCAAGTGGCTTGGTGAATATGTCGACAAGTTGATCTTCGGTGCCCACACTCTCTATGCAAATGTCCCCTTTTTGTTGATGATCTCTTATGAAATGATGGCGGACATCAATATGCTTTATTCTTGAGTGTTGAACCGAGTTGTTGGTGAGCTTTATGGCACTTTCATTGTCACATAGCAATGGCACTTGCTTGAACTTGATTCCAAAATCACTCAAAGTGGCCTTCATCCAAAGTAATTGTGCACAACAACTACCGGCCAAAATGTACTCTGCTTCGGCGGTTGAAAGTGCTACACTATTTTGCTTCTTTGATGACCAAGATACAAGTGATCTTCCTAATAGTTGACATATGCCTGATGTGCTCTTTCTCTCAACTTTGCATCCCGCATAATCGGAATCTGAATATCCAATCAACTCAAATCTTGCTCCTTTGGGATACCATAATCCAACATGTTGTGTATGCTTCAAGTACCCCAATATTCTCTTTGTTGCCTTCAAATAACTTTCTCTTGGTGAGGCTTAAAATCTAGCACACATGCATACACTAAACATCACATTCGGCCTTGATGCGGTCACATAGAGTAGACTTCCAATCATAGACCGATATATCTTTTGATCCACTATGTTGCCACTAGCATCACTATCCAAGCTTCCACTTGTCCCCATTGGTGTACTAATAGCTTTACTATCATCCATTCCAAACTTCTTGAGCATGTCCTTGATATACTTGCCTTGACTTACAAATGTGCCATTCTTCATTTGCTTGATTTAAAGACCAAGGGAGTAACTAAGCTCTCCAATCATGGACATCTCAAACTCACTTGCCATCATCTTGCCAAAATCCTCACAAAATTCTTGATTTGTTGACTCAAAGATGATATCATCAACATAGATTTGCATTACAAATAAGTCATTCCCAAGCTTCTTGGTGAAGAGAGTGGTGTCAACCTTTCCCATCTTAAATCCCTTAGAGAGTAGGAAATCCCTCAATCTCTCATACCATGCTCTAGGTGCTTGTTTCAATCCATACAAAGCTTTTCTCAACTTGTAGACATGGTTGGGTTTCTTCTCATCTTCAAAACCAGGAGGTTGCTCAACATACACAAGCTCATTGATGTACCCATTTAGAAATGCACTTTTCACATCCATTTGGTACAACTTGATGTTGTGGGCACATGCATAAGCTAGCAAGATCCTAATTGCTTCCAATCTTATAACCAGGGCATATGTTTCTCCAAAGTCAAGACCTTCAACTTGAGTGTAACCTTGAGCCACTAATCTTGCTTTGTTCCTTATTACTATCCCATCTTGATCTTGCTTGTTCCGAAAGACCCGCTTAGTTCCAATCACATTATGATCCTTAGGCCTCTCAACTAAATCCCATACTTAGTTTCTTGTGAAGTTGTTTAGCTCTTCATGCATAGCATTGATCCAATCAACATCCCTCAAAAAGCTTCATCTATCTTCTTAGGTTCAATGGATGACACAAATGAGAAATGCTCACAAAATGAAGCCAATCTTGATCTTGTTTGCACACCTCTTGAAATATTACCAATGATAGTGTCCAATGGATGATCTCTTGCAACATTGGTTGGTTGAAGCACTTGCACTTGATTGCTTGCATTAGATTGATCACTTGGTTGAGATGATGAACTAGCCATTTGTTGATCTTGCATATTGCCATTACTAGTGCTTGCTTGGATTTGATCATGAGAACCACTAGATTGCATATTTGAGTTAGAGAGCACTTGATTCTTGTCATCTTCAACATCAATCACCTCTCTAGGCCTTAACTCACCAATGTCTATGTTCTTCATTGCATTGACCAATTGAGTGCCTTTTACATCATCTAGGTTCTCATCTTCCTCTTGGGAACCATTTGTTTCATCAAATTCCATATCATGAATCTCCTCAAGAGTACCATTAGCCAAATTCCAAACTCTATAAGCTTTGCTAGTAGTGGAGTAACTAAGCAAGAAACCTTCATCACATTTCTTTTCAAACTTGCTCAATCTAGTGCCTTTCTTCAATATATAGCATTTACAACCAAAAACCCAGAAATATGCTATGTTGGGCTTTCTTCCATTCAATAGCTCATAAGGTGTCTTTTCTATTATGGGGTGACAATAGAGTCGGTTGCTATAGTAGCAAGCCGTGTTGATTGCTTCAGCCCAAAATGAATGACTCACATTGTACTCACTCAACATTGATCTTGCTATGTCAATCAAAGTTCTATTCTTCCTTTCAACTAAGCCATTTGATTGAGGAGTGTACTTGGCCGAGAATTGATGTCTAATTCTAAATTCATCACAACTCATCAATTCTAGTATTTTTTAATTCACTACCATTGTCACTTCTAGCTTTCTTGATGGTTGTTTCAAACTCATTGTGAATGACCTTGACAAATGATTTGAATATTGCAAACATATCACTCTTGTCACCAAGAAAGAATACCCATGTGTATCTAGTGAAATCATCCACAATCACAAATCCATATTTATTTCCTCCAATGCTAATGTATGTGGTTGGTCCAAACAAGTCCATGTGCATTAACTCAAATGCCTTAGAAGTGCTCATCATGCTCTTCTTAGGATGTGTGTTACCAACTTGTTTTCTGGCTTGACATGCACTACATAGCTTATCCTTCTCAAATGCGATATCTTTCAAGCCTCTAACTAAGTCATGCTTAATCAACTTATTCAATTGTTTTATTCCAACATGACCAAGCCTTCTATGCCATAACCAACCCATGCTAGACTTAGTGATCAAACATGTTGACAATTGAGCTTCTCTAGCATTGAAATCAACTAAGTATAGATTCTCATATCTAAATCCTTTGAATATCAAGTTAGAGCCATCTACACTTATGATCTCTACATCATCCACACCAAATATGCACTTGAAACCAAGATCACACAATTGAGCTGTCGACAATAGGTTGAAGTTCAAGCTCTCTACTAATAGCACATTGGAAATGCTCAAATCATTAGATATTGCAATCTTACCAAGCCCTTTGACCTTGCCTTTGCCATTGTCACCAAATGTGATACTATCAATCCCATTGCTCTTACTTTCATTGATTGAATTGAACATTCTTGGATCACCGGTCATGTGTTGTGTGCACCCACTATCAAGCACCCAATGCCTTCCTCTGGCTTTATAATTTACCTACAAAAGAAGATTAATTCCTTTTAGGTACCCAAACTTGCTTGGGTCCTTGTAGGTTAGTCACCAAGGTCTTTGGTACCCAAATGGCCTTCTTCTTTGGGCCCACAATTGGTGTACCAATGAACTTAGCCTTCACACCATTGGCACCCTTATAAAGCATGTAACAAGAATCAAATTTGATTGGGGATACATTAGGTAGCTTGTTCTTGTTAGTGTTGCAATTTTGCTCTATATGCCCAACTTGCTTGCATCTATTGCAAAACCAACCATTGCCCTTCACAAAGCTAGCTTTGGGAGTGACAAAGGCTACCTTGCCTTTCTTGGAGGTATAGCCTAATCCCTCCTTGTTGAGAGAAAATCTTTGGCTACCCAAGCACTTTAGCAAGTGGGCTTCTCCACCATAGGCATTGCCTAAGGCATGAGTGAGCTCATTCACCTCCTTCTTGAGGTTCTCATTTTCCACCATTAGTGATGTATCATTCATAGGTGGAGTAGTAATGATTGTGCTACAAGAAGTGTTAGTAGGAGCAACAATAATGGGTTCATGAAAAGATTCATCAATAAGATCATATGTTAGTCCCACATCACATGTTATGATCACTTGCTCCTTCTTAGCTTCCTCCACTTTGACTTGCTCAATGAGAGAGAAGTGAGCCTTTTCAAGCTTAGAGTGAGTTTTGCCAAGCTTCTCATGGGCTTCCATTAGCCTCTCATGAGTAGCATTGAGCTCATCAAAGGATTGCTCAAGAGATTTTAGTTTCTTACGCAATTCTTTGCACTCCTTTCTCTTCATTTCATTGCAAGCGTGCACTTGCTCACACATGTCCAAGAGCTCCTCCTTGGTGTACTCTTCATCATCGTCATCATCATCCCTACAAGAATCACTTTCACATTCATCATCACTCTCATCATATTTTACCTTGGTAGGCTTTGCCATGAGGCATGTCGATGGAGTGTCGAAGATGGATAGCTTCTTGTTGATGGCGATGCTTGCTAATGCTCTCTTGAGATGTTTCTTGTCATCATCACTAGAGCTATCATCATCCGAAGAGCCATCACTATCCTATGTGACCACATAGCCTCCACCTTTCTTCTTCTTTTGGAAGGTCATCTTCTTTTCCTTCTTCTCCTTCTTTTCTTTCTTATCCTTGTTGTGCTTCTTCTTCCCATCCTCATCATTGTCACTATTGTAAGGACAATTTGCTACAACATGATCGGGGCTCTTGCAATTATAGCATCTTCTCACATATTCTTTGCTCTTAGTGTGATCTTTTCTCTTTCTTGCACCATAGCCCTTCTTCTTCATGAACTTGCCCATCTTGCGAACAAAGAGAGCCATAGCTTCATCATCAATATCACTAAGATCCTCATCATCACTTGATTCTTTCTTGGACTTGCCCTTGTTCTTGTATGATGAGGAGCTAGCCTTGAATGCTATGCTTTTCTTCTTCTTGTCTTCTTCTTCCTTCTTGTCTTCCTTGTCATCCCCCTCCCTTTCCACACGGTATGTCTCTTGTGTCATGACATCACCTAGTACTTGGTTAGGGGTGATCTCCTTCAATCCTCCTCTAATGATGAGCAACCTCAACATTTCAAACCTTGGAGGTAGGCACATCAAGAACCAGTGAGAGACATCATCATTCTTGATCTTTTCTCCCAAAGCCTTCAAGTCATTGACAATTACTTGTAACCGATGGAACATTTCTAGAATGCTCTCATCATCTTTCATCTTGAAGCTTGTCAACTTGTCCTTGAGAATATACAACTTGGCACTCTTCACCTCCGGTGTGCCCTCATAAGTTTCCTCCAATCTTGTCCACACCTCATTAGCTCTTTCACAATCCTTGATTTGCTCAAACACCTTGGAATCAATGGCATTGTATATGGTGTCAAGAGCCATTATGTTGCTTTGCTTGTTAGTCTTGTCTTGGTTGGTGAGATTGTCGGGATCGATGATAGCATAATCATTCTCGATCACTTCCCATACTTGATCATTGATTGAACCAAGATACATCCTCATCTTTCTCTTCCAATAATCATAGCATGTGCCATCAAAGAACAGTGGTTTGCCCCCCACATGGTTGAACACAACTTGAGCCATAATTTGACACCAAGGTTGTTAAGCCTTTAATCAAATGGTGACCATGGCTCCGATACCACTTGAAAGGTCCTAATATGGCTAGAGGGGGGTGAATAGCCTATTTAAAAATTTACAAATCAATTAGAGCAATTTGATTAGTATGACAAATAGCGTAATGCAAACTTGCTCTAGCTCTACAAGGGTTGCAAGCCACCTATCCAACAATTCTAGTTGCAATGATTACTTAGGCACACAAACTTGCTATGTAATTACTCACTAAGAGCTCTCAACCTTGCTACTTTGAATAGCTCAACTAGATAAATGTAAATAATAAAGCAAGCTCTCAATTCTAAATACACTAAAGAGCTTGTATCAACTAGTTTGCAAGAATGTAAATAAGTGAGTAGGGTGATTATACCGACATGTAGGGGATGAACCAATCACAAGATGAATATATAGCCAATCACTGGGAGAATGCCAAAGACAAGAGACAATCGATTTTCTCTCGAGGTTCACGTGCTTGCCAACACGCTACATCCCCATTGTGTCGACCAACACTTGGTGGTTTGGTGGCTAAGAGGTGTTTCACAAACCTCGTCCACACAATAGGACACCGCAAGAACCGACCCACAAGTGAGGTAACTCAATGACATGAGCAATTTACTAGAGTTACCTTTCGGCGCTCCGTCGGGGAAGGTACAACTCCCCTCACAATCACCAGAGATGGCCATGAACAATCACCAACTTGTGTCGACCCTCCACCACTGCACCGAGCCGTCTAGGTGGTGGCAACCACCAAGAGTAACAAGCGAAATCCGCAGCGCAACATGAATACCAAGTGCCTCTAGATGCAATCACTCAAGCAATGCACTTGGATTCTCTCCCAATCTCACAAAGATGATGAATCAATGATGGAGATGAGTGGGAGGACTTTGGCTAAGCTCACAAGGTTGCTATATCAATGAAAATGTGCAAGAGAGTGAGCTTGAGCCAGCCATGGGGCTTAAATAGAAGCCCCCACAAAATAGAGCCATTGTACCCCTTCACTGGGTAAAACGCGCTCTGACCGGACGCTCCAGTCATACTAACCGGACCCTGGACACAGCATCGGGTCCACAGATTCATGCCACATGTCACTAGCTTCAAACACTGTTCGTCAGATTTCAACGGCTACATACTTGATCGGACGCACCGGCAAAACTAACTAGACGTAGAAGCCTCAGCATCCGGTCGTTTCCAGTAAGCTCCCTGAGGCATATTTCTTCGACCGAACGCATCCGGTCCACCTTGACCGGACCCAGACCAGCGTCCGATGCAGTACCCTAGGTACTGTGTTGACCGACCAGCTTGACCGGACGCATGCTACCAGCGTCCGGTGCTTTTGGACCCAGCGTTCGATTAGTTGACCAACGCCAACGTCTTCATGACCAACTCATTTTCACTTCTAACTTCTTCACCCTTGCTCCAATGTGCCAACTACCAAGTGTATCACCATGCACACATGTGTTAGCATATTTTCACAAACATTTTCAAGGGTGTTAGCACTCCACTAGATCCTAAATGCATATGCAATGAATTAGAGCATCTAGTGGCACTTTGATAACAATATTTCGATACGAGTTTCACCCCTCTTAATAGTACGGCTATCAATCCTAAATGTGATCACACTCGCTAAGTGTCTTGATCACCAAAACAAAATAACTCCTACATTTTATACCTTTGCCTTGAGCCTTTGGTTTGTCTCTTTCTTCTTTTCCAAGTTTAAGCATTTTACCATCACCATGCCATCACCATTGTCATGATCTTCATCATTGCTTCATCACTTGGAGTAGTGCTACCTATCTCATAATCACTTGATAAACTAGGTTAGCACTTAGGGTTTCATCAATTGACCAAAACTAAACTAGAGCTTTCACCCTGGTGCTGTAGCTGAAGCCCAAAGAGAGGGTCAAAGGGAAGCCCGTGCCTTTCAACTCCTCAATTGTGTCTAGCCTAGTATGCCCCCTTCTCTTTAGTCTGCACTTCTTCCTTTGCTTTTCCTATTTTTTGATTGGGAGCCACACGTTCCGTAGGGGCTTGGAAACTACAAGTCCTGGCTGCACCTCTCCAAGGGTTTGGAGGGCGTGGCCCGGTAGGCCACTCAGAAGGAGGCGGCAGACGTGAGGAAGAAGAAGAAGGCCAAGGTGGCGCTCCAAAAATCCCTAGAGACCCTTGAGTTGGAGCAGAGAGTCTTGGCATCAGAGTGGACCGCCCTGGAGGTGGAGCGGAAGGCTCGGTCAGAGGTGAACCAAGAGGTGCTCGTGCTCCAGGGCTTGGTGATGGGGACGGATGACGTGAGCGCCCGGCTGCACAAGCAAGTGGCTCGGTAAGCAGAGGATCTCTCCACCCTTGAGAACTTTCGTGTTGGTATGTACCTTTTTTGTTTTTTGTTGTGTTGGTTCTCCCTTTAGTCTGTTCCTAAGCTTGTCGCTCTTCTTTCAGAGCTGGGTGGAAGGGTGAAGATGCTAGAGCGAGACCTGGAGACGATCAAGGCAACCTTTAGCCAGAATGCGGAGGAGCTAGCCAAGTCCCATGAAGAGCATCATGCTCTCAAGGGGGATCTTGACCAGATCCGCAACGTTGCCCAGCTCATTGTCTCGGAAGTCTTCGGGTCGGTGCCGAGCACTAGCGCGCCTACCGTCCAGCTAGCGAAGGTCCCAGATGCGGTCTGGGATCTTATTAGGAGTGGGCTATTCTACAGAGCGTCAGGGGTGGTGACTTCGGTGGTGACGCACCATCCAAACCTAGACTTCGCTGCCATCTACAGTGGGTATGCCGAAGGCTTGAGCATGGAGGACATCCAATAGATCGGGGAGAGCTTGCTGCCACACGCAAGGTCGGTGGCGGAGCAAGTCTCTGCCTAGTGGGTGATGGACGTTCATCATGAAGACATGGCCAGAAGCATGCGTGGGGAGGATGCTGCCCAGTCTACAAACAACGTGGAGCCTAGGTCGAAGGTGAACGTCGCCTCGGCCCCGACCGAGCCAAATGTCGTGCCACCAGGGAGTGAGCAGCCCGCGCCCTCGTCGGTCGCTCTGACAGTAGATGCCGCCAGGCCGGTCCAATAGCTTGCAAAATATAAGTAATTTAGTGAAGGTAGAAGTTTAAGTTTGTGGTGGAGCCCCTATGTAAACATTACTGTGTGCTTAATGACTACTATCGGTTTTATTTTCTATGATGGAATTGCTTCGTTCGGGGGAGCATGTTCCCTTTCGTTCCTTAGTTTTCCCTTAGCATAATTTTGTTTTTTATTCTTTCTTTCTCGTACCTACCCGTTTGTCCCATAGGCCACGATCTTGGGAGCCCGGGGCATGGCCCACTAGGCTCGGCTGCTCATAACCATAGGGAAAGACAGGGTGCGATTGGTTGGAATGTTTTTAAAGCAAAGCTACGTAAAGCAAAACTAAGGAACAAACTATCCTGTTGGCTCGGTAGGAAGGAATTTCACCATATGATAGTAAACAAAATAGGGAGGTAGTCATTAAGCATAATGATAGTAGTGTACCCTAGTGGAGCCCCCGAGCGCCCCGAGCCGAAAAGTGTTTGGGTCGGGGTGCTTTTACAGGAGCATATAATAAGTAAACAATGGTAAGATTGAAGCTTAGGAAAAAATGACATAGCTGCTCTAGTCGTTCGGAGAGGTGTGCGTCGTTGTCATCCTTCAGTCGATATGCATCCGATCGGATCACTTCGTCCTTCAGTCGTTTGGATCCTAGCCCGCTACGCCCCCTTTCTTGGTTACTGCTTCCTTGCCATTTTCTTCCTTCGGCCTACCGACCTACCGTAGAAGGTGCTTGAGGAGCTGGCAGTCCTTGTAGAGGTGTTTTATAGGGTAGACGTGGTTGGTGCATGGGGTCTCCATGAGCTCGTGGAAGTGTCCAAAAAGGGCCCTACTGGGGCTACGTGCCCGCATGATCAACCATGGCGACCAACATGGAGTTGGCTGACCGACGGTGATTCTTTCTATTCTTTTTCCCCCTCTGCGTGGAGGGGCCTTCATCCTAATCCCAATGCTTGGACTTGCCCTTGCCCTAGCCTCTGTCGGAGCATGGTGGGAGCGACGTTTGTTGGGGGTTTTGGACAAAGGTCCGCGGACCCGGTGAAAGCTCTAGTTTGGTTTTGGTGAATTGATGAAACCCTAAGTGCTAACCTAGTTTATCAATTGATCATGAGATAGGTAGCATACTCCAAGTGGTAAAGCAAATGAAGATCATAGCATGATGATGATGATGGCATGGTGATGATCAAGTGCTTCGACTTGGAAAGAAGAAAGAGAAAAACAAAAAGCTCAAGGCAAAGGTATATTTTGTAGGAGCTATTTTGTTTTGGTGATCAAGACACTTAGAGAGTGTGATCACATTTAGGTTTGATAGCCGTACTATTAAGAGGGGTGAAAATTGTATCAGAATGCGGTTATCAAAGTGCCACTAGATGCTCTAACTCATTGCATATACATTTAGGATCTAGTGGAGTGCTAACACCCTTGAAAATATTTGTGAAAATACGCTAACACATGTGCACAAGGTGATACACTTGGTGGTTGGCACATTTGATCAAGGGTGGTGAAGTTTAGGTGCAAGGGTAAGAAACTCCATCGACGAAGTGTCCGCCCGTAGAGTGCGGATAGTCCGACGGTGCCACCGGTGCCCTAGACAGAAAAGATAGAGGTCACTGTGAGTGACCAGACGCTGGCCTCAGTTGGACCAGAGCATCCGGTCAGTGGCAGCAGAGGACGTGTGTTTTGGTCTCATGACCGGACGCTGGGTCGCTCAGCGACCAGATGCTGGTAGGGTGTGTCTGGTCAGTGCTGACGTACGCTGACGTAGGGCGTACAGAGGCAACACTATGTGATAGGACGCTGGCTGTGTCCGGTCAAGCATGACCGAACGCGTCCGGTCGGGAAAAATCACGTTTGGAACCTTACTAGAAACGACCGGACGCTAAGGTCCAGCGTCCGGTCACTTTCTAACTGATGCGTCCAGTCAGCAGATGACCGTTGAAATCTGATGAACTGTATTTGAAGCAGGGGACACATGGCGTGAATCACGTGACCGAACGCTGAGGGCGAGCATCCGGTCGATCGGACCGAAGCGTCCGGTCACCCCGCGCAGTGCCCAGTGAAGGGGTACAACGGCTCTATTTCGTGGGGGCTTCTATTTAAGCCCCATGGCTGGCTCAAGCTCACCCTCTTGCATATTTTCATTGACATAGCAACCTTGTGAGCTTAGCAAAAGCCCTCCCACTCATTTCCATCATTGATTCATCATCTTAGTGAGATTGGGAGTGATCCAAGTGCATTGCTTGAGTGATTGCATCTAGAGGCACTTGGTGTTCGTGTTTTGCTGTGGATTTCACTTGTTACTCTTGGTGGTTGCTACCACCTAGACGGCTTGGAGCAGCGAGGATCATTGAGCGGAGGGTGGTGATTGTCTCTGGCTCCGATCATGGTGATTGTGAGGGGTTCTTGACCTTTCTCCGGTGGAGCGCCAAAAGGTACTCTAGTGTATTGCTCGTGGCTTGTGTGATCCTCATCTTGTGTTGATTATGTGGCACCCTATTGAGGGTTTGGCGTGTGAAACCAATTAGCGCGTGAACCTCCAAGTGAGTGAATCGCCACAACGAGGACTAGCTTGCCGGCAAGCAAGTGAACCTCGGTAAAAATCATTGTGTTCATTATTGATTCCGAGGTGATTGGTCATCATTGTTATTCATCTTCATGATTGATTGGCCCATTCATCTACACGGTGGTATAACCCTCTTGATCACTCTCTTTACTTTACCGCAAACTAGTTGACAAGCTCTTTAGTGTAGCTAGTTGTGAGAGCTTGCATGCTTGGTTGGTGTGGCTCTTTAGTTAGCCTTTGAGAGCACACTAACATAGGGTAGTGTCATTGCTCTTGTGTGAATTGACACTATCTAAACTAGAATTGTAGTAGGTGGCTTGCATTTTGAGTAGGCTAGCGCAACACTTGCTTCACCTCATAATTGTCTAACCATTTGGTTAAGTGTTGCTGTAAAATTTTTTATTAGGCTATTCACCCCCTCTAGCCATTGGGACCTTTCAAGTGGTATCAGAGCCGAGGTCACCGTTATTTGAGGCTTAACAACCTTCGGTGTTAAAATGGCTCAAATCAACAACACCAAGAAGCCACCCCAATTTGATGGCTCAAATTATTCTTATTGGAAGTCAAAGATGACCACACATATCAAGTCAATCAATAGAAATGTGTGGAAGGTGGTAGAAACCAAAATTGAGATTGGTGATCCGAAAAATCCCACCGCCGTCGAAGAAGTGCTTCTCCAAAACAATGACATTGCTCTAAGTGCCATTCATGATGCAATTGATGTGAGAACATTTGAGCAAATCAAAAATATTGAGATGGCTCATGAAGCTTGGAAGAAATTGGAAGAATTTCTTGAGGGCACTCAAGCCATGAAGGGTGCAAAGGCATATATTCTCAAAGAGAAGTTTGCAAGCTTTAAGATGAAGAAAGATGAGAGTGTGCCGGACATGTTCCATCGGATGGAAGTGATTGTCAATGATCTCAAAGCACTTGGTGAGAAGATAGAGGACAAGGACTTCTCCAATAAGTTCTTGAGATGCTTGCCCACAAGATTTGGTATGTTGGTCACCTTACTAGTGAGGACCGATTTGAACATAATGACACCAAACCAAGTCTTGGGAGATATCATGACCGATGATGCCTATAGAGATGATGATGAAAAGGAAGAAAAGAGGGAGAAGAAAGATGAGAAGAAGGAAGACAAGAAGAAGAGTGTGGCATTCAAGGCCACATCATCCAAGGGCAAAGCAAAGCAAGAAACATCAAGTGAGGATGATGATTCATGGGATGATAGTGATGATGAGAAGATGGCTCTCTTTGTCAAGAGGTTTGGCAAGTTCATGGTGAAGAAAGGCTACCGTGCAAGAAGAAAGAAGTCTTCATCAAAAAACAAAGATGAGTCAAGAAGATGCTTCAAGTGTGGAAGCAAAGATCATCTTGTTGCTCAATGCCCATATAATAACGACAATGATGATGACAAGAAGAACAAGAAGAAGGACAAGAAAGAAATGAAGGAGAAGAAGGGCAAGACATTCTTCAATAAGAAGAAGGGTGGATCATATGTGGTCACTTGGGATAGTGATGCTTCCTCAAGTGATGATGATGATGATGATAGTGATGATCACAAGACCACCAAGAAGAAGGTTCTTGCAAGTATAGCAATCAATGAGAAGCCTTCTCTCTTCAACTCTCCATCATGCTTCATGGCTAAGGCCACTAAGGTACAAACTTGTGATGATGGAAGTGAAAATGAACATGATAGTGATAGTGATAATGATGATGATGAACCTACTAAAGATGAATTAATTGACATGCTAGAAGATGCTAGAGAACACTTTGACATCTCAAGAAGGGAATGCAAAAGCTTGCGAAAGGAACTAAAAGCCCTTAAGCAAGCATTTGATGAGCTCAATGCATCTCATGAGAGGCAAGAGGATGCCCATGAGAAGCTTTGCAAGGCTCACAAAATGCTTGAAAAGGCTCATTCCTCTCTACTCGATGAGCAAAATAAAAAGAACCATGTCGAAACTTGCAATGTAGGTTTAACTTGTGATCTAATTGATACATCACTATCTATGCCTATCATTGTTACTCCTACTAACCCTTCTTGTAGCACTTCCACTTTCACCTCATCTAGTAGTGATGGTCTCACTTGTGATACCTCACTAGTGGTTGAGAATGAGAACCTCAAGAAGAAGGTAACTAAGCTCACTCACACCTTGGCTAAGGCTTATGGTGGTGAGGACCGCTTGCTTATGGCCTTGGGTAGCCAAAGAGCTTCTCTCTACAAAGAGGGATTGGGCTATACCCCTAAGAAAGGCAAGGCGGCCTTTGCTCTTCACAAGACAAGTTTTGTGAAGAACAATGGTCGGTTTTGCACTAGTTGCAAGCAAGTTGGTCATAGAGAGCATGAATGCACCAACAAAAGCAAAAATGCTAATGTATCCTCCATTAAGCTTAATTCTACCTATATGCTTGTTAAGGGTACAAATGGTATGAAGGCTAAGTTCATTGGCAAACCATGGATGGGCTCAAAGAAGAAAGCCATTTGGGTGCCAAAGAGCTTGGTTACTGACCTTCAAGGACCCAAGCAAGTTTGGGTACCTAAAAGGATTGATCTTCTTTTGTAGGTTAATTACAAAGCTGGAGGAAGGCATTGGGTTCTTGATAGTGGGTGCACTCAACACATGACCAGTGATGCAAGAATGTTCAACTCAATCAACACCAATGGAAATGATGGTTATGATAGTATCACATTTGGTGACAATGGCAAAGGCAAGGTCAAGGGGCTTGGTAAGATTGCAATATCCAATGACATGAGCATATCCAATGTGTTGCTAGTAGAGAGCTTGAACTTCAATTTGCTATCCGTGGCTCAATTGTGTGATCTTGGATTCAAATGCATATTTGGGGTAGATGATGTAGAAATCATAAGTGTAGATGGCTCTAACTTGATCTTCAAAGGCTTTAGATATGAGAATCTATACTTGGTTGATTTCAATGCTAGTGAAGCTAGATTATCTACATGCTTGTTCACGAAGTCTAGCATGGGTTGGTTATGGCATAGAAGGTTTGGTCATGTTGGAATGAAACAATTGAATAGATTGGTTAAGCATGACTTAGTTAAAGGCTTGAAAGACGTTGTGTTTGAAAAGGATAAGCTTTGTAGCTCTTGTTAAGCCGGCAAATAAGTTGGAAACACCCATCCTAAGAAAAGCATGATGATCACTAGTAAAACATTTGAGTTATTGCACATGGATTTGTTTGGGCCAACACAATACACTAGTATCGGTGGTAACAAATATGGATTTGTGATAGTGGATGACTACACTAGATACACATGGGTATTCTTTCTAGTGGACAAAAGTGATGTATATGCAACATTCAAATCATTTGTCAAAGGCATTCACAATGAGTTTGAAACAACCGTCAAGAGAGTTAGAAGTGACAATGGTAGTGAGTTCAAGAACACTAGAATTGATGAGTTGTGTGATGAATTTGGAATTAGACATCAATTCTTGGCCAAGTACACACCTCAATCTAATGGCCTTGTTGAGAGAAAGAATAGAACACTCATTGATATGGCAAGGTCTATGCTTAGTGAGTACAATGTGAGTCAATCTTTTTGGGCCGAAGCTATCAACACGGCTTGTTATTGTAGCAACCGCCTTTATTGTCACCGATTGAAAGAAAAGACACCATATGAGCTCTTGAATGGTAGAAAGCCCAACATTGCATATTTTTGGGTCTTTGGTTGCAAATGCTATATCTTGAAGAAAGGCACAAGATTAGGCAAGTTTGACAAGAAATGTGATGAAGGATTCCTACTTGGCTATTCCACAACAAGCAAAGCATATAGAGTTTGGAATTTGGATAGTGGTACTCCTGAGGAAGTTCATGATGTTGAATTTGATGAAACCAAGGGTTCACAAGTAGAGAATGAGAACTTGGAAGATGTTAGAGGCATTCAACTTTCAAATGCCATGAAGAACATGGATATTGGTGAATTAAGGCCTAGGCAAGTGATTGATGATGAAGATGATCAAGTGCAAGTGGTCTCTAACTCAAATGTGCAAGATGATACAAATCAAGTTAGTGCAAGTGACTCTCATGATATTGATCAAGATCAAGTGGCTAGTACATCATCTCAACCCAATGATCTAGCAAGTGCAAGCAATCAAGTTCCATTGCTCCAACCAACAAGTATTGCAAGAGATCATCCTTTGGACACTATAATTGGAGATATTTCAAGAGATGTACAAACAAGATCAAGATTGGCATCATTTTGTGAACACTTCTCATTTGTGTCATCCATTGAACCAAAGAAGATAGATAAAGCATTGAAGGATGTTGATTGGGTAAATGCTATGCATGAAGAATTGAATAATTTCACAAGAAATCAAGTATGGGAATTAGTAGAAAGACCAAAGGGACACAATGTAATTGGAACCAAATGGGTCTTTAGAAACAAGCAAGATCAAGATGGGATAGTAGTAAGGAACAAAGCAAGATTAGAAGCACAAGGTTATACTCAAGTTGAAGGTCTTGACTTTGGAGAAACATATGCCCCGGTTGCTAGATTGGAAGCAATTAGAATCTTGCTAGCCTATGCTTATGCCCACAACATCAAGCTCTATCAAATGGATGTTAAGAGTGCATTTCTCAATTGTTATATCAATGAAGAAGTATATGTTGAGCAACCTCCCGGTTTTGAAGATGATAAGAAGCCCAACCATGTGTACAAGTTGAAGAAGGCATTGTATGGCTTAAAGCAAGCACCTAGAGCATGGTATGAGAGATTGAGGGACTTCCTCCTCTCTAAAGGGTTCACAATGGGGAAAGTTGACACCACTCTATTCATCAAGAAGATTGGAAAAGATCTATTTGTTTTGCACATCTATGTTGATGATATCATATTTGGATCAACCAATCAAGAATTTTGTGATGAGTTTGGAAAGATGATGGCTAATGAGTTTGAAATGTCCATGATTGGAGAATTGAGTTACTTCCTTGGTCTTCAAATCAAGCAATTAAAGAATGGTACATTTGTGAGTCAAGGCAAGTACATCAAGGACATGATCAAGAAGTTTTGCATGATTGATAGCAAAGTCATTAGCACACCAATGGGAACCAATGGCAACTTGGATAGTGATGCAAGTGGAAATATGGTAGATCAAAAGTTGTATCGGTCTATGATTGGAAGCCTACTCTATGTGACCACATCAAGGCCGGATGTCATGTTTAGTGTATGCATGTGTGCAAGATTTCAAGCCTCACCAAGAGAAAGTCATTTGAAAGCTACAAAGAGGATATTGAGATACTTGAAGCATACACCAAATGTTGGTTTGTGGTATCCCAAAGGAGCAAAGTTTGAGCTAGTTGGTTACTCCGACTCGGATTATGCGGGATGCAAGGTTGAAAGAAAGAGCACATCGGGCACATGTCAATTGTTGGGAAGATTACTTGTTTCATGGTCATCAAAGAAGCAAAATAGTATTGCATTATCAACCGCCGAAGCCGAATACATATCCGCCGGTAGTTGTTGTGCACAAATACTTTGGATGAAGGCCACTTTGAGTGACTTTGGAATCAAGTTCAAGAAAGTGCCATTGCTATGTGACAATAAGAGTGCAATCAAATTAACCAACAATCCGGTTCAACATGCAAGAACAAAGCATATTGATATCCGCC
This sequence comes from Miscanthus floridulus, assembly GCF_019320115.1. Taxonomy (NCBI): domain Eukaryota; kingdom Viridiplantae; phylum Streptophyta; class Magnoliopsida; order Poales; family Poaceae; genus Miscanthus; species Miscanthus floridulus. The sequence continues at coordinate 115,194,938 of NC_089581.1, read as the reverse complement.
ACCATTTCATAAGAGATCACCAATAAAAAGGGGACATTTGCATTAAGAGTGTAGGAACCAAAGATCAACTTGCCAATATATTCACCAAGCCATTGGATGAGAAAAGGTTTTGCAAGCTAAGGAATGAGTTGAACATATTGGATTTCTCAAATATGTGTTGATGCACCCCCACTCATACGACATGCCTCTCCTTCGAGCAATCCAAGATAAAAGTTGATTGGCATGACATACATCTTTGCTAAGGACATGATTAGTGCATCTAGTCACATTTTTAATTCCATTAGGACCTCTCAAGTGGTTCTATTTTATTAGGCTCATTCATGAAAATCAAATGATTTTGATGTCTATATGGTATCACTATTGCTTCTATGCTTGACTTGATCTAGTGGTAGCATATGACATGTTTATGGGCTTGTAAACCTAGTGTTTAATCTAGAATATAAGCTCTAAGTGTTTAACTCAACATGATACAAGATAACCCTTATTTGGAGGTGTGAAGAAGCTTGTCCTTGGATCAAACCGAGTTAAATATCTTTGGCAAATGTTCTAGTTTGAACCAAATTTGGAAAAATGATCCTCACCCCATTGATTGACATTGATAATCTCGACCCTACAAGTAATACTATCTATATTTAGAACCTTTGTGGTCATTGATGACAAAGGGGGAGAGAAACAAAGATAGTAGTAAAAATAGTGAAAAAGGGGGAGAAATATCATAAAGGGAGAGAAACATAAAGATATCTTGATATATGAGAGAAATGAACAAAGGAAAGGGATCAACTAAAATTTTGAGCACACAAGTAGGGGGAGCAAGCTCATGAACTTGTTTGGTGCATTTGAATGTGCATTTTATATGTTTGCTTGCATGGCACAAGTTTTAAAATTCAATATCCATGCTTGTGAGGTGTATGCTAGTTGTCGGTTTGAATGATGTAATGAAAACTAGCATGCATAGGATATCTAGTGATTTCACTTCCAAATGTTTTCCAAGTGGTATTAAACTAACCATGGTGCTAAGGATGGTATAATGGTGCACTCCAATTGGTATCACACTTCAAAGGTCCATCTTTTATACCTTAGCATCATGTGGTAGACATTGTCTCCTATATTTCCTATCTAAGCATATGTGCAAGCTACAATCCAAACTCTTAGCACATATGTAGGGGGAGCAATTGCTACCATTTGGGGTTCATGAAACTTGTCCATACTCTTTTACACATGATAAATATGCTTGGACAAGCAACATGGATTCAATTGAATTTTAATTCATATCTTTCTATAAGGGTTGTCATCAATTACCAAAAAGGGGGAGATTGAAAGCTCTAGTTTGGTTTTGGTGAATTGATGAAACCCTAAGTACTAACCTAGTTTATCAAGTGATCATGAGATAGGTAGCACACTCCAAGTGGTGAAGTAAATGAAGATCATAGCATGATGATGATGATGGCATGGTGATGATCAAGTGCTTCAACTTGGAAAGAAGAAAGAGAAAAACAAAAAGCTCAAGGCAAAAGTATATTTTGTAGGAGCTATTTTGTTTTGGTGATCAAGACACTTAGAGAGGGTGATCACATTTAGGTTTGATAGCCGTACTATTAAGAGGGGTGAAAATCATATCAGAATGCGGTTATCAAAGTGCCACTAGATGCTCTAACTCATTGCATATGCATTTAGGATCTAGTGGAGTGCTAACACCCTTGAAAATATTTGTGAAAATACGCTAACACATGTGCACAAGGTGATACACTTAGTGGTTGGCATATTTGATCAAGGGTGGTGAAGTTTAGGTGCAAGGGTAAGAAACTCCACCGGCGGAGTGTCCGCCCGTAGAGTGCGGACAGTCCAACGGTGCCACCGGTGCCCTAGACAGAAAAGACGGAGGTCACTGTGAGTGACCGGACGCTGGCCTCAGTTGGACCAGAGCGTCCGGTCAGTGGCAACAGAGGACGTGCGTTTCGGTCTCATGACCGGACGCTGGATCGCTTAGTGACCGGACGCTGGTAGGGTGCGTCCGGTCAGTGCTGACGTACGCTGACGTAGGGCGTATAGAGGCAACACTGTGTGACCGGACGCTAGCTGTGTCCGGTCAAGCATGACCGGACGCGTCCGGTCAGGAAAAATCACATTTGGAACCTTACTGGAAACGACCGGACGCTAAGGTCCAACGTCCGGTCACTTTCTAACTGATGCGTCCGGTCAGCAGATGACCGTTGAAATCTGACAAACTGTATTTGAAGCAGGGGACACGTGGCGTGAATCACGTGACTGGACGCTGAGGGCCAGCGTCTGGTCGATCGGACCAGAGCGTCCGGTCACCCCGCGCAGTGCCCAGTGAAGGGGTACAACGGCTCTATTTCGTGGGGGCTTCTATTTAAGCCCCATGGCCGGCTCAAGCTCACCCTCTTGCACATTTTCATTGACATAGCAACCTTGTGAGCTTAGCAAAAGCCCTCCCACTCATTTCCATCATTGATTCATCATCTTAGTGAGATTGGGAGTGATCCAAGTGCATTGCTTGAGTGATCGCATCTAGAGGCACTTGGTGTTCGTGTTTCACTGCGGATTTCGCTTGTTACTCTTGGTGGTTGCTACCACCTAGACGGCTTGGAGCAGCGAGGATCGTTGAGCGGAGGGTGGTGATTGTCTCCGGCTCCGATCGTGGTGATTGTGAGGGGTTCTTGACCTTTCCCCGGCGGAGCGCCAAAAGGTACTCTAGTGTATTGCTCGTGGCTTGTGTGATCCTCATCTTGTGTTGGTTGTGCGGCACCCTATTGAGGGTTTGGCGTGTGAAGCCAATTAGCACGTGAACCTCCAAGTGAGTGAATCGCCACAACGAGGAATTGCTTGCCGGCAAGCAAGTGAACCTCGGTAAAAATCATTATGTTCATCATTGATTCCGAGGTGATTGGTCATCATTGTTATTCATCTTCATGATTGATTGGTTCATTCATCTACATGACGGTATAACCCTCTTGATCACTCTCTTTACTTTACTGCAAACTAGTTGATAAGCTCTTTAGTGTAGCTAGTTGTGAGAGCTTACATGCTTGGTTGGTGTGGCTCTTTAGTTAGCCTTTGAGAGCACACTAACATAGGGTAGTGTCATTGCTATTGTGTGAATTGACACTATCTAAACTAGAATTGTGGTAGGTGGCTTGCATTTTGAGTAGGCTAGCGCAACACTTGCTTCGCCTCATAATTGTCTAACCATTTGGTTAAGTGTTGTTGTAGAAATTTTTATTAGGCTATTCACCCCCCTCTAGCCATTTGGGCTAGGACTCTGGTCGCTGCTGCATGTGTCTTGGTTTAGTCTGAGCCACGTGAATACAGGCGGTCGGTGTGGAGCGGTCGCTGAGTCAAGACGAGGTGCTAGTGCGGCCTCCTATGCCGCACTCGGTGATTGTAGCAGTGATTGGGTGGAGCGACCCATCTGCCGCGTCCTCGTTCCCCTAGTGGAGAGTGAGGATGTGAGTCGACGTCGGGATATGGAGCACTCTGCTTATTGAACGGCAGCGGTCTCCACTAGTGCCCGGAGGGTTCGGGGGATCGCCTGTTCACGAGGGTCGTTTGGCTCGGACAGGCCACGTAGAAGCATTGCTGCGGCGGTGATGTTCTGACTGGCCTGAGTGAACTACAGGGGATCGGCCCCCCTATCCATGGTGTTGTGCCAGACCTGACGGGCGCACCCTCGGGCGCCGCTCGCCGGTCTATGCGCACGGGTGAAGGGTCGAGATGGCGACTAGAGGGGGGGTGAATAGTCTTTTCTAAAACTTAATCGTGTCGGCTAACCGATACAAATGCGGAATTAAAACTATCGGTCTAGCCAAGACTATACCCCACTATATATGTTCACTAGCACCTTTCAAAGATAACAATTATGCAACAAAGGTGCCGGGCTAGCTAGAGCCCTCTTAACCAATGCTAGGAGCAAGGTCACACAAACCTATGCCTCTAGTACTTTTAAGCAACAAGAGAGCTCCTACACATGCTAGTAAGCAAAAGCACAAAGCTAACAAAGCTCACTAGCAATGCTCAATAACAAGGCAACCAATGCCTAATTAGAGAGCGCAAATACTTAGTTACACAAACTAAGCAATGTGACTAACAAGGTTACTAAAATCAAATTAGCCACGCAAGGGAGCTACTTCTATGCTACACAAGCAAGAAGGTAATTAGCAAGCTACACAAGCTATCTAATTACAAGAGCAACTACACAAGCTTAATATGTATAACAGTAATTCCAAGCTTGTGTAACGGGGATGCAAACCAACGGGAAGAATAAGGTTGACACGATGATTTTTCTCCCGAGGTTCACGTGTTTGCCAACACGCTAGTCCCCGTTGTGTCGACCGCTCACTTGGTGGTTCGGCGGCTAATTAGCATCACCCGCTAAGCCCGCACGTCGGGCACCGCAAGAACCTACCCCTTGAGTGAGGGTAGCTCAATGACACGCTTTACTAGAGTTGCTCTTCGTGGCTCCCGCGGGGCGAGCACAATGCCCCTCACAAGTACTTCTCCGGAGCGCCGCACAAGCTTCTTGCGCGCTTCGACGGAGACCACCACCAAGCCGTCTAGGAGGTGGCAACCTCCAAGAGTAACAAGCACCACCGGCTTGCAACTCGATCACCTAGTGCCACTCGATGCAACCTCACGATGCAATCGCACTAGAATCGCTCACCCACACAATCGAATGATCACTATCAAGTATATGTGTGATGGAGGGCTCCCAAGCACTCACAAGCATGGACACTAAGTCCCTTGAGGTGCTCCACACCAGCCATGGCCGAAGGCCACTTCTATTTATAGCCCCAAGGGCTAAACTAGCCGTTACCCCTTCACTGGGCAACGGTCGGGCCGACCGGACGCTCCGGTCGTGTTGACCGGACGCTGGACCTCAGCGTCCGGTCGCTCGCAGACGACCACGTGTCCCGGTTCCAACGGTCATTTGACTTGACCGGACACAGCAGCACTCAACTGACCGGACGCTGAACCCCCAGCGTCCGGTCGTTTCCAGTAAGCTCCCGAGCATGACCGGACGCGTCCGGTCGAACGCGATCAAACGCAGCCAGCGTTCGGTCACACTCCAGTTACTGCGTCACCGTATGTCAGCCTGACCGGACGCAGCCTTCCAGCGTCCGGTGCATTTAGATCCAGCGTCCGGTCAGTTGACCGACGCCGGCATCTTCACGACCAACTCGTTTTCACTTCTAACTTCTTCACCTTTGCACCAATGTGCTAACCACCAGAATTTGCATCCGGCACAATAGAAAATAGGCATTCCATTTTCCCGAAAGCGCCGAATCCCGCCGAGCAAGCTCGGCGGGAGGGAGAGAGGGACCCACTTCTATTTATAGCCCCAAGGGCTAAACTAGTCGTTACCCCTTCACTGGGCAACGGTCGGGCCGACCGGACGCTCCGGTCGAGTTGACCGAACACTGGACCTCAGCGTCCGGTCGCCCACAAATGACCACGTGTCCCGGTTCCAACGGTCACTTGACCTGACCGAACGCAGCAGCTTCAACTGACCGGACGCCGGACCCTCAGTGTCTGGTCATTTCCAGTAAGCTCCCGAGCATGACCGGACGTGTCCGGTCGAACGCGATTGGACGCAGCCAGTGTCCGGTCACTCTCCAGCTACTGCAACACTCCACGTCAGTGCGACCGAACGCAGCCTGCCAGCGTTCGGTGCATTCAGATCTAGCGTCCGGTCAGTTGACCAACACCGGCATCTTCACGACCAACTCGTTTTCACTTCTAACTTCTTCACCCTTGCACCAATGTGCTAACCACCAAGAATTTGCATCCAGCGCAATAGAAAATAGACATTCCATTTTCCTGAAAGCGCTGAATCCCGCCGAGCTTGCTCGGCAGGAGGGAGAGAGGGACCCAAACCCATCTCACCCCTGCAAACACCACCTCCTTTGTAAATGTGCCAACACCACCAATTGTACACCACCATGTGTATGTGTGTTAGCATTTTCACAATCATTTCCCAAAGGATGTTAGCCACTCAACTTGCCACGCCACTCGATCCTAGCGACAATGCAAAGTTAGATCACTCAAGTGGCACTAGATGACCGATATGCAAACAAGTTTGCCCCTCTTGATAGTACGGCCATCTATCCTAAACCCGGTCATAAACTTCTCTACACACCTATGACCGGTGAAATGAAATGCCCTAAGTTATACCTTTGCCTTGCGTATTCCATTCCATCTCCTCCAATGTCAATGCAACACATGCACCAACACGATCAACAATGATATGATCCACTTCATATCATCACATGATCATATTGGTTCATCGATCTTGACTCTACTTGCTCTTCACCGTTGCCATCGTCCATCAGCGCCAAGTCTTGCTCAAGCTTCACCACCACGTGGTCCATCACTCCAAAGCCTTCGACTTGCCCTTCACGCTTGCAACCGGTCCATCAAGCCAAGTCTTGTCTTGATCTTCTCCACCTTGATCACATGACTCAATGTCATGTCTCATGTGCATTTAAGCTCCTTCATCATCACATGTGTGAGCTTTGCAACATCTCCAAGCCATTTTCACCTTCATGGCATATGTTGCTCACACACATGTACCTGTGGACTAATCACCTGTGTATCTCACATAAACACAATTAGTCCACCTAAGTTGTCACTCAATTACCAAAACCAAACAAGGACCTTTCAACGGGGCATAGTGTGGTGCGCCAAGCGTGTCGGCGCAGTTGGTGGCTGGTGCAGCCACTGTTGTTGTAGTGCCTCGCCATGCTCCCATGTGAGCTCGAGGGTCTCCGTACGAGTACGCGGTGAGGTGCGAGTCTGTGAAGACTCTGCTTCCGCCTGCGGGTGTCCCAGAGCATCCGCCATGGTGCACTCCCAAGACGGATAGTGGTTAGGCGCCATGTCGTTGATGCTGGACTCGTCACTCTTGCCATCGTCATCCATGAGGTCGAGGAAACAGGTGGGAGCATAGCTCACCATTCCCATGAATTCAGACATGAGAGGGGGCGACGCTGGCATCCTTCGGAGTCCTCGGGTGTATGTGTCCGTGGAAGATGCGAGGCCGTAGGGGTACCGATCGTACGACGGTTGCGTCGGGGACAACGGGGTTCCTCCGGGTAATCGGCGGAAGATAGAGAATAGTAAGTAAATAACAACGTGTACATTACTCACAGCGGGGTTTGAGCATAGAGTTTGCTCGAAAGGAAGCGCGGATGCCGCATTGTCGAAGCCATGCGTCTCGGAGTTGATGGAGGGCGCTCCTTCGATGGGTACCAGGACATGGGCCTCCTCACAGAGGTGTAGTACGCCGAGCCGGTCGGCGATGAAGTCCAGGCTTTCGAAGAGGAAGGCCTAGGATGGCTCGAAGACAGGTGTAGCCCACACCCTAGCTGGTGAGAGTGCGAGAAACTCCAGCGAGCCGAAGCGAATCGTATCGCTCGAGCCTGCCACGACAAGGGTGGTGGAAAAGTGGGCCATCTGTTGACCAAAAAGTGTTGAACGTACAACGTATTCCCCCACGAACGGCGCCAACTGTCGGTGCAGAAAGTGACCAACTAGTGAATATTTATAGTTTTACCATACGTTATGATCGGAGATGGCCTAGCACTCAATGACATATGATTTATATTGGTTTAGGCAACATGCCCTACGTCCAGTTTGGGCCGGTTAGCAACTTTATTCCTGAGCCCAGGTGCTCGAAGTTTACAGTGGGGTTACAAATGAGAATGAGGAAGAAGGGGTGTATAAGAGGTTCGGTCGGCTCCGGTCGGAAGGGCCGAGAGCGACAGGAGCTGCGCTATGAGTAAGTGTTCAAGCGTGTGCTTGGAGTCCGAACCCGGCAGTTCTGTGGTTGTGAGCTAGTGAACTTGATCGGTGCTTGTTATCTTCAAGAAGGGCTCTCCTTTTGTTGGAGGGGACGCGTCTCCTTTTATAGATAAAGGGAATGGCCTTACAAGTGAGAGGGTGAGGGCTCGTATGCTACCGAGCCTTGTTGCCCACGCCTTCTGGGCCTTGTTGCCCACGTGCGGCGGGTACAAGATAATGGTAGGCGCCTACAACACTATAAATACTGTTTGATGCACTGTAGAATGTCAGATGCATACGGGAGGTCGTGCTACCTTTTTCAGGGATGGTACACGTTGGTACCTGCAAATACTGTTTGATGCCTAGAGGCATGTGAGGAGTCTCACTATGGTCACTTGGTACGGTAAATCCCGGCGCCCATAACGCTATCGATGCCCAGAGGCACGTGGGGGGCCTTACCGTATGAGAGTTTTAGCGGTGCCTATAATACTGTAGAGGGAGATGTCAGGGTGGCTTTAGAGTACTGTTCCATGCAGGGTATGGTCTCTGGTATAGTGGTTTTGGCTTGTGAGCCTTGCCTTATTTTTCTCCGCACGTCTTCTGGTTCCTACCGAGCGGGCGTCCCTAGTCGGATGGCTCCAGTCTGCTCTGAGTGTGCCGGTCGGAGAAGAGCGGTGAGCAGGGTTCCTACGAATCCCGGGTCAGAGATGCGGGGTCGGAGTCGGAAGTAGTGTTCTGGGCCAGGCCTTCCGATCGGAGAGGCCGTCCGGAGGCGGCTGGAACCGAAGCGAATGCTCCGGTCGGAGAGGTGGGCCGAAATAGCCGACGAGCGGGCACTGTTTCTCTTCGGCCAGACCTTCTTATTGGTGATGGGCCGCCCTTCTGGCCTGTCGTTTTAGACTCTTGGGCGGAGCCTTGGCGTGGAAGCCGGTCCCCGAAGGACCCCGGGTTTTATGAACCCGACAGCTTTGGTTCCAGAATTTGTTTAGCACCTTCTATCATCGGCCTAACCACTTTGAAAGCACATCGTTTAGGGCATGTTCGGTTACCTCGGAACGAAGGCCTGGAATGATTCCTGACCGAAACGATTGTCTAATTTGTATAATATTGATTAGCGGAAATAATTCCTGGCCTCAATCCAGACTAACCGAATAGGTCCTCGGATCAAGTATAATAAGAGGCTGTAAACTTGCTAAATGCTGAGATGGAGGAGAGATGAGAGAAACGGGCTGTTACAGCCAGCTTGAGTACCAGAATCAAGAAATTTTGTGAGAGATGAGTAGACCATACATTAATAACGAAGAGCTCACGGCTGTGGATGGGCTGAGAAAAGGCCGCAAAAGATCCCAAAAGTACGTCGACACGCCACTGGGCACTGGGCCACTGGTTGAAACAACCCTTTCTTTTCACATGCAAAGTTACACCTACAACGACATGCCTCGGGTGAACACTACCACAGTACGAGGCGCGAGGCAAGCCAGCATTCAGCTACAACTACAAACATGCGACGCCCTAGCCACGACGCCCGCGCACAAACACAGAACAGGCCTGTCAGGGCATGGCCACGGCGCGCGCGAGTAGGCGCCTGGCCGCGGGCGACAACGCGCACGCGCCGCTCCCGCACGCCACGCCGGCGGTCGGTCCCGTGTCGTCCGGCTCCGGCTCCGGCTCCGGCGGCGGCGGGCGGGCGCAGGAGTTCAACCTGTCCTCGGGCGCGGCCACGGCCGTGGTGTTCGTCTCCATCCTGCTCTGCTTCATCCTCCTCTGCACCTACTGCCGTTGCGCGCGGCAGCGGGCCGTGGCGGGGGCGCGCCGCCGCGTCATGCGCGACCTCGTCCCGGGCGTGGCGCTCTTCCTCCGCCCCTCCGCGGCCGCGCTGCCGCCCGTGGTGCCGTACGCGGTCGCGGCCGCCAGCGCCGGAGCCGCCAAGAAGAAGGGCCTGATGCCCGAGGACTGCCCCATCTGCCTCGAGCCCTTCGGCGACGACGACGGCGTCAGGGTCGTCCCCGCGTGCGGCCACCTCTACCACGCGCCCTGCATCGACCGCTGGCTCGACGTCCGCAACTCCTGCCCCGTCTGCCGCTGCGCCGTGGCCACCCTCTACGCCGCCGCCGACCGCGACAGGGACGCCGCGGCGGTGGCCGACGGTGCCCACGACGACGACGACGACGATCAGGAGGCCGTCCTGCAGCGCGTCGTCGCGATGATCGAAGCCATAAGAGTCGAACAGAGAGAAGACGCGGTGGCGCGGCGCGCGCCGGCCGGCGGAGGCGGAGGGTCATGACATGATTCATGATTGATACATGCATGGTTCAATTGCAGTGCAGGTGCAGCTAACTTTAACTAACCTTGTAAATTCGTGAGTAGTTTCGGTGTCACAGTATATAGGGCTACCTGGTGTGAGTGTGATCATTCACCATTTTTCTGACAACAATTTTTTCTTGAATTGTGTATATTCGAAATTATGGCATGTGATGAATGATTTTTTTTTCATGGTTCAAGGCATGGTCATGACCAATTCAGCATGACATCCCTGTTTTTGAAATGCTCTGGAATCGGTCTTGTTGCCTTGTACCTATACATACTTTGCCAGACCAAAGCAAGTTCAAACAACAAAAATATATATAACACTTTTAAGTATGCCATCTTCTAATTGTGTGTATTGTAGTGGTTTGTCATATTGGGTTGGGGGAATATAGCCAACAACCGCTGTAGTTGGAGAAATCATAAAGTCCAGCTAAGCTTTATTCCCAGGTGTATCAAATCATACAAATTTGCCTGCATAATCATAAATATTCTGCCGTTGGACAGCAAGCAGTCCAGAAATTGAGCAGAAGGCCTCCTCCCTGGTGGCAAAAGAGCGCTGTAAAATCATTGCCGACGCCTCACCTGCCGGCCTTCCATTTTTTTTTTGAGGGTGCCGGCCTTCCATATCTTCTTTTTTTTTAGGGTGCCGGGCTGCCGGCCTTCCATATCCAATATATATATTGGAATAAGACCTCAGAGGAGAGCCAATGAGGCGGCACTCCGTACCAAGATCCTTCATAATCCGGCAACTCGTGGTAGGTTAGGTGGTGGCTGGCGTCTTTGGGTTGACATAGGTACAGCCAGTTATAGAATTTACAGGATTATTAGGATGTACCAATTTGTCACTTGCACGAATGCAAGCTGGCAGACAGTGATAGGTGTGATAGGGTGATAATCTTATTTTGTCCTGTATTTTTTTTTTTGTTTTGTTTTTGGGCATTGCATAAGCCTTGTAGAAAAGCACTCGAGCAATGCGAGGTTCAGTTTTCTGCCCAACAACGGTTTCGTCTTCTTGAGCCCAGAGCCCCACAAGTCCCCAATTGTTGCATTTGTCAAAATCTTGCAATTAATCAATCAAGGTTAGGGATCACATCACATCATATGTATGGATTGCAAAATACAATAGGCCGGCATCCGTCCAGGCTGGGCATTTAGACTCGAGATACCACTGCCTGATTCTGAATGCAACACAACAGCGCGTTAGCACCCGTCCCCTTCGCAGGCTCGCACATAGGCCTCCACGGCCACAACAACGCTGCAGGTGACTCTGGGCAAACCAAACAGTCCAAATCATGCAGCACCCCACAAAGGAGCGTGGACTCTGGGCACGTGATGAGATTGCATAAACAAAGACGAACCATACGTGCTACCTCCACAAAAGGTCTCCTACAAGTTCTTTGCAGAGTGACATGAACGAGCACATAATATTAGTACCATCTATCTAATCTTTTTCAGGCACAGTTCAGAAGGAGCTACGTTTATCAGAAGCTATGTTGTGCGTCGTGTAAAAAGGCAGGGTGATCCGTATGGTCATATGAACATGATCGGTAGTCACTCTAGCCCACATAGTCTCGCATAGCATTGACAGTTCAAGACGATCAGGGCATCTCAAGTTCTGAGAATAGTCATTGTCCGATTTGTCTCCGAGGCTGGAGAACACCCGTGGCTCTTGGTGCCCTTGCTCAATTCTCACGATGGTGGCCTCCAAGATCCGGATGCCTCTGGCATTTTTCACAACATTCTTCCTGGCAATTAGACAAGCAGCTCGTTACATGTACCATTAGAAGGATCGATGCTATATAGTGGAAGCAGAGGAGGTTGAAAATGATTCTTTGAGTAGATGAAAGAGGGTTTTTTTTGGGCACGTGATTTTATTGTTCCTAACATTGGTGATTCATCTAGGAAAGCAGAATACCTATGTTCGGTGTCTGAAATGAATGTTTGTATTTTGGAAATAAAATTTCATTATCTCATGAACTTAAATCGAAACCAATCAATAAAACAAATGCTTCCTAGGTGAGGTGTTGAGGAGACCTTTCTGTCGGTATGTCCTACCAGGATATGTAGTGGACGGTGTATTCTCTTCTTCCTGATGACAGAGCCCCTATCCTTGGTTCCAAAAACAAACATGCAGAGAAAAAACTTGCTTCAGCTTCAGTTCAACCCAAGTATAGGAGTAATAAAGAAGATAATGTTAATTTTACAATTATTTTCCCCAGGTAATCAAATGCAACTGGGTGCATTCAAAGAAGCAGGAAATGAATACACGGATTAGGTACCTTCGCTGTGCTGTGGCCTGTGGGCCTCATGAGTCATGACTGTGGCACCCAGCTTTTGAGCTCTGTCACTAATTGCTAGAACCACCGTCCCCCCTTTTTGTTTGCATTTACATTTTTAAGCTCCATCACTAATTCCTCCCGTTGGGCCTCTACTTCCGCATACTGCAAGCTCATGTTCAGTAACCTGTCCTGCATGTCTTTTAGTTCTGATTCCAGTTGTGCTATTTTGTCATCATTATTCCCCTCACCATTCCTGCTCCCAGATTGCCGCTCTGCAGTGGGACTGTACATGGTAAAAGTAACAATATGATCCACTAGGAGGTAGGCCGCAGCCAGGTCATGAATACTTCTGAAAATTTTTGCATATTTGGATTGCTAACACTGATTGACAGCCTATACCATTTCATAGAAAAAAAAAATTGTCCAGACTCTATAACAGTATTTCCTCTTTTGCATGTACTTAGTATAACACTGACTGTTTCAGGACACTAATGTTTAACATGACTGCCAAGATGGAGTTTTATTAACAGATCATTAGAACTTGATCAATCGTTGGATATGCTCATATGCATACATATAATATTAAATCTTAGGGGCGAGTGTAAATTATATTTCTTGTACAAAGTTGGGAAAGGGATGGACAAGGTATGTGCTGAATTGCATTACCTCTTCACCTGTGTCCTATACATGCTATTTTCCTCCAGAGCTTCGGCAAGTCTGCTTTCCAATGACTGGATCTTTGCTTGCAGGTCTGGTTCCTCATTAACTGGAGAACAACCTCCATTGTCAGTAGGTAGATCATTGTTCCCCTAAAAAAAGTAAGGAAATAGCTGAGAGAAAGTAATCAAGTTGTTTTTCACTTTTCACATTTAAATCTAATTATTTAGCATAACAAAAGTTTCATATGTTTCACCATGCGCGCACACAAAAGTTATTTATTGAGAGAAGTACCTGAAAGCATACTGAATAAGAAATCTAATTACTCACCTGTTTTATGCTGCTCAGCTTTGCTTGCATGGATGTTTTACTTTGTTTGTCTCCGTTGATTGTATTTGAAGTATCCTGCATATGTGAGACTTTGTCTGTTAACATGGCCTTTTGCACCTTTAGTTCATCACATTCTTCAGACATCAACCGAAGTAGCTCTTCTAGTCTTCCCTTTTCAAACTCAGCCTCATCAAGGGAACTTTGCACTTTCAAAAGTTCATCTTGGACACCTGCTATTTTCTGAACTTGAACTTTTAATCCAGAATTTTCTTCCATTATTTGCAGTTTCTCATAATCGCTAGATTTATATTTCAGTTCTAATTCATTTGAAGTTATTCTTAAATTTTCTTCATTGGATTTAACAGCTTCCATCAGCCTTCTCATATCCTCGGCATCTGTTTTCAGCATTTCTTCGTTTTGTTTCGACACATTGAGTGAATCAGAGAGGGATTTAATCTTGCTTTTAGACTCCTTGCGTATATCTTCCAACTGAGACTCGTAATGTCTCAATTGCTCATTTACATCATGAAGATTGGAATGAAGTTTCACGTTGTCTGCTCGAAGGATGGAGGCCTCACGAATAGTACCCAACATGGAACTTTCTTGTTCCCCGTGTGTTGAAGATAGTTGTGCAGTAAGGCTCATGACCTCCCTCTCAAGATTCTCTACCTCGATAGTCTTTTCTTTATCAATCTTGTTTAAAAGGAAATGTGCATGATTTATCTTTTCTTCATGCTCCTTGTGCTCATGAAGTATATTCTCCAGTTCCAAGATAAAAGATTGCTCTTTTGAAGATATATCTTTCTGAATCGAAGAAAGTTTTACCTCTAGGAAGTCCACAGTTCTGCAAAAATCTGTGGTCTTTCTTTTCGAGTGCTCCAATTCCTGCTCTAGCTGTGTAGCACAACTGTGCAATTCCAACTTTTCCTTCTTTAGATCATCCGTCAATGCTTGAAGAGAATTGCAATCTTCAATGAGATTATCAACTTTAGCCTGCAGTTTAGCATTCAATCTTCTTAGAGCCTCTGAATCCTCCTGCACTTCTGAAAATCTTTTCTGAAATTCTAGTTGTTTTTGCTTCACTTCCACCTTTTGAGCTTCCAACTCTGATTGCTGCCATTCTACTTTATCCTTGAGATCTATGATCATTGTTCTAGAATCATCCATTTGCACTATACATGACTCGTACTCACTTGTCAGATTAGTCAACTCAACCTCCATTCCAGAAATGGACTCCAATAATTCTAATTTTTCATCTTCCAGCCTTGATATATGCAACTCTAGTTCCACTTTGCAGATTTCAAGCTCATGTATCTTCTGTCCAAGTACATTATCTATAAACGTTTTCATTTCTAGTTTAGAATGCTGCAAGCCTTCAATCTCTTTTTCTTTGAGCTGAACTGTACCCTTCAACAGATTCAATTCAGATTCCGTGTTTCCTAGTTCTTCACTTCTTAACTGGTAGCCTCTTGCAATATTGATTTCCTCTCTCTCCAGCTCTGTAGCACAGAAGCTACTTAGGTTCTCTCTGAGCTCAGATAATTCAAGAGTTCTCTCTTTTAGCTCCTCTTGGCTTTTTTTGAGCTTCTCTTCTAGTTCTCTAGACTCCGATTGAAAATTCAACATCCTCAGCTCAAGGTCAGCACATTTTCTTTCTAGGTATTTTGCTCTAGATTTTGATGTCCCAGAAAGATCTGTCGCATTTAACATTTCCTGAATATCAGAAATGCAAGAATCCTGTCCTTCGACCCCACTAACTTCTTTCAACTTTTGTATAAGCTCCATATTTTCCTCTGTTAATTCGGAACAATCATTCTCAAGATCTTGCATTTGAACCTTCAAAAATTCATTCTCTTTTTCCAGTTCAAGATATATAGCATCAGAACCAGCACCACCTGCATTCTCTATGCTGAGTACACGATCCAACTTCTCCCTCAATGCTACGATTTCATCTTCTTTTAGTGACATCTTCCTTTCCCACTCTGCATCTTCTTGAACTGACAATGCATTCATGGGTACCTCATGATCAATCGCATTACTCATTTGAGTGAAATTGGAGATTTCTGTTCTTTGTGCTTCTATTGTTTCTTCCAGTTCTTGAAGAATAGAAACAAGCTCTATATTTGCATCTTGACTCTTCTTCAGTTGTGTTGTTAAGTTTTCATTTGATTCTTTTAGAAATTGCACCTCATCTTTTAGTTCAAGCTGGACATCTATTGCATCACCAGACTTGGGAATTCCAGTAACAGTTTGCCGTGCAGTAGCCACCTCCAAAGACAATTTCAATTCTTCAATTTCTTGTCTCAGTGACTCTTGTTCGGCTTGTGAAGCAGAAAGTTCCAGCAATATCTCAGTCTGTTTCTTGGATTTTTCATCACATTCCTTCTGTAATGTCTCTAGATCATTTTTCAAATTTTGAGAATGGCTCTCCCACATATGTGCCTCGCTAAGAAGTTCTTCAATTGTTTCTTCAGCAGCGTCAAGGAGATCTTTGGATGAACCAGATGCCCCTGATGACAATTGAGCAAAACCACTTAAGGATGACTCATCGATACTCCCCTGCAGCATGTTTCGACCTGGAGTTTGAGAACTGAAAGATGAATCATTAGATCTATAAATCAGATCACCATGACCCACACTGATATCGTCAATAAAAGAACTAACAGTATCTTGCCTCTCTATGTACAATCCCTCATCAGAATCATTCCTTGGAGATCGTGAGAAGCTTGTATCCTGAAATACATTTCACAATCTATATTTGCGCATAGTAATCTTACTACTCCCTCCAGTTCAAAATACTTGTTTTAGCCTCTTTTACAATCTTCAAAATGCCTGTTCTACAACTAGGTAGCTTCAATATATTTTTTCCAGCCATAACCCATAACCTTATTTCTTCATGTATGCACACTTTAGGGAAGACTAATTGAGGGTAGTATTGTCATTTAATCTACCTTCTTCTTTTTTTATCGAACACGCAGGAGAGCTGCGCATCTTTCATATTAGAGAGAAAAAAGGGGAAAGAAACCCCATACAAGACAACCTACTTCCCTCCACTTTATCTACCTTCTTAGTTCTCGTCCCCATCTCTAAAACAAGTATTGTGAACCGTAGGGAGTAATTAATAACAAAAAAGGAAGAGTTTTGAGCAATCGTACCCTAATCCCAACTTCATCTTGATGAAAACCACCTAAATGGTTTGTTGATGAGAAATTAACATTCCTGGTGATCAAGTTATTAGAACCATCTGATTTGTTGTCCATGTCATCATTGCTTGGACTATTGCCAACAAAACATGGAGATGGTCCATTCCATAGTTCCATACCAGTGTATAGGGAAAAAGGTAACCAAAAAAAAACCCTTCTATGAGAAGCCAAGAAAAAAAGGTTGTACTGAGGTGATCACCTAAGACCTAAGATATAGCCAAAGCAACAATAGGAATCATCAAGTACCTTGATTTAGACTTTGTGCCAAGACACTGAATCTTAAGCTGCACATAACAAACATTAGACATTAGTTTAAGTAAATATATGTCAAAAGAAATGTATTTCTTCTGCTGAGAGATTCTCAAACTACACAAACCGAGGTGGTTCCCCTCTAGAAAACCACTTAAACCCAACTCACCCCAATGAGAGAAATGTTGTGACCTCTCGTACAAATGGTATAAACTGCTCAGCAACCACTTGAAACATCAAAATGCATAGTATTTAGTATTTTTGTTCATTGGATGGGAAAACACAAACTTTGTGTAAATTGTAAGATGAGTGAACATCTCAGAATCCAAAAGCTTTAGTATCTTCATTTATTGGACAGAGAAGCATACAAAATTTAGACTAAAAGTTGATTTGTGAGCCCTTTGCAAGATTAACTGGTCAAACCAAATGGAATACAGAGTTACGGACTATATCGTAGATGCACTACAGCGTGTGCACTGCTAGTAAGACTATGTTGCATACGAGGAGTAGCAAACCATAAGCTACAGTATATTATTAATTAAGCACAAGCACTCCTGCAATACAAAGTGAAGGCAATGGCCTAACCAAATCACCGCCAGTGGGTATACAACATCCAGCTAATTTTGATGCCAGGTCACAAGAATAGGAAACTAGTTCAGAGAATAGAAAAGTAACACAATTTATGCAGGTCAAGAGAACATCAAATTACTTTGACTTTTTCGGAAATACTTTAGTTTGAAGCATAACTACAAAGACTAAAGGAATGGTGAACCCAGTGAATCATATGAAAATACCAAACTTTTGGAAATTCTGGAGTGGGGGTGGGGGTGGGGGGGGGGGGGGGGGGGTGAGGAGCACACCTATTGAAACCAACCTGTAAAACTGTTCCAGAATTGCATTTCTTCAATGGCAATGAGATCGCAGTTGAGTCTTCTGAACTCAGATAGTTAGTCAGGTTTAGAAAAACTTCCCCGAGAATAGCACCTTTTGTTGATCCCTGTAACAGGTAATGTTTTGCAAGTAACACTACAATATAGTACATAGGCAAAAATCACATAAACAAGTAATAAACAAAACATGTGTATGGCAACAACATTATACCATGGAAACAGCAATCCTACATTGACAATCCTCATATTCTTTTGACGCTTCATCTTGAGAAAACCATATTGATTCCAGGATCGAGTCAGGCCATTGACAGATTCCATTTCGAGCAGCAGCTTTACTGGACCTGGCAATTGTTTTGCCTGTGTCCACTGAGATTATAGAAAGTAACAGCCTGTCAGATACTACTGGCACCTGTTCAGAAACGATAAATTAGAAGATAACATTAACAAACTTATCTCACTGGTAACTATTGAACAAGTGCCAATCAAAATCAAATTAATAAACTCGAGTACTTCAGGACATCACACAACATTACCACTAAATTCACAAGCATAACTGGTGTTTCTATTTCACTATCATGGAACAAATGAAATAGCACATGTATTGTTTCCTCTGTATGTTTTATGATGCATTCCACCATGCCTATTCTGAGTAAAAATGAGTACAACTGCCGAGCAATAAATGCCAGAGACCCTTATACAATCAAAGTTGCAATCAATCTGGGCCCCAGTCACTGCTTAAAGCTGCATGCTCATTACAATAAAAAATAGCATAGAAGCACACTCCTCAACAAATAATGAGGAGATGGAGCCATCTACAGATGCCTCCACTATGGTCTGCACAATCCAAAAGAAAGCATAATTATCTCGAGGTAGCGAACAATGATCAATAAGTAGTCTCCTGATTTATGATCTGTTGTTCTAGATTTTGATGACTAGCATTTTCTTCTCTTACTGAATCTAACTGCAAAATGACGACGCCAAGGAGGAAACTCTTTTCTATTACAGGGAGCGCATATGTACAGTCCACGCTGCCAAGCAACGCATGCTAAGATTAAATTCAGTCATTCAGTGGGTTACCAATCGATTGTCTGATCCATCACGCGAGGACAAATCGCCGCATCACGTGGCAGTAACCCATCATCAACGACATTTTTTTTTGTAAACCCGGAATTCAATCCGCTCAATGTTGAGTTGCGATTCTTGCCCCCACCCTAAAAAAAATTCCCAATGCATACACTCTAGCAATGGAACGAACGACCGCTCGGCTTCACACGAATCGCCGAACTCGCAACGCGTAATAATGAGAGAAACAAACAAAAGTCACCTGGACGGCGCGGAGGCCGGAGAACCTGAACTCCACTCGCTCCCCAAGCCGGCGGCGGTTCAGCCTCGACATCCAGCCCTCACCTCCGTCGCCACTTGGGCGTGCGTGCGTGCTCGCGCCCGAATGGCCGCAATCAATCTGGGCCCCATTCACTACACCCTGCTCCGCGCCATGGCGCTATACCTGCATGGATCATTGCGACATGCATGCGGTGGGAAAGGATTTGGGGAACCAAGCCGAGGATCGTCGGGTCGAAGCGGTGAAGAGGGTCGCCTTTTTTTAGCTACAAGTTTTACGGCGGTTGGAATGCGCGCACAAAAATTGTTCGGGAAAACAGAGAGAAATATCACTTGTGTGGGCTGAACTCCGACTAGGCCGAAACCGGTTGACTGGGCCGAACTCTAGCTTACATGGGCCGAAAACTGCATTTGTGAGACCAGGAAGAGGCGTTGGTCGGAAGGCTAGGACCCGATGATCGGCGGCCTTGTTCCCCCGCGTGGTTCTCCCGTGTCCTCTCTCTAGTGGCGACGGCTGAGCGAACCCCGCCACCGCCGCCACCGCCCTACGTCAGTCGCCAGGTGCTCAGGTTTCCATCTTCGGCCCTTCACCGGCGACCAGCACCCAAGAGGTACGCCCACCCCTTCTCTTCCGTTCCTGCTGTGCGGAACCGAGCACCCAGACCCTAGCTTAAGCTATTTGCACTCGGATCCTGATCTGATCCAGTTACTGAGGGTCTGTTTGGATCCATTAGCACAAAAAAAAAAGCTAGCTAATAGCTTATAGCTGCTTTTTTTTAGCTAGCTAATTTTTAGTAGGGGTTGTTTGGATTAATCTGCTAATAGGTGGTTGGATAGTGAATTCTAGATACATATGAACTATTTGCACCTATTAGCAACTCCAAATCTGCTAATGGAACTAATAGTTACCAGCCGACCAACTATTAATTAGCAGGTCTGTTTGGATTGTACTCATTTTAGCTGCTAATTTTTAGTGCAAATGGATCCAAACAGGCCCTAAGTGTAGTATACATGTTTTGTGCCTACAGACTTCATTTTTTTTCTTTCTTTTTTTCTTTTTTTTTTTTTGCAAAAAAATATTGGGTGTACATGTGTATACCCATGTCCTTTACTGGGTTCGCCTTATGTTCTAGGCTTCCAGCAACAAGCCTTGATCTCTGGCCATTTCTGTACATAGATATAGGAAATGCAGGTGTAGGATGTTGGCATGCTGCAGCTTATCTGAGAACCATCGTGATTAGATACTAACCCGTGACCAACGAGCTGGGAAGCAAGGGACATTTGCTAAAGTCCTCAAGTTGGTGTTAGCAGTAGCCACAGAGGAAAGAAAAAACTTTGGCAGTAGCCATTCTAAACATGAGTAGTCTTTTTTTTTTATCTCCCAAGTGATGCCTTGCTGTACTTTATCCCATTTCTAGTCCTATCCTACTAAATTAGGGTAAGTGCTGCACAAAAAAAAAATCATCGTAGATTCACAGTGTATTATTTTCTCTAGGCAAAAAAAATCTTCTACACACGCAAACCCATTTGTATTAAGCTTATTGTACTCTAAGTGTCAAAAAAAAACTACCTGTTGAAAACTTCCCAGTAAGAGGCCCCTGCATTATCAGCCATAGTTCTTGTGGTGCTTACATGGATATGAAAGGGCTCTATGACTATGAAACTGTGATTATGGGCAACGTCTTTGTGGTTCATGCTATCATGTTTATCAAAGTTCTGCTCACTTGATAATTGATATGTGTGCCATTATTTTGAATTGACTAGCAATGGCTTCATCTTGGACGCATGGGTGAGAGATTACAACGAAGCATCCAGGCTTGTCTGACTTCCAGAGTTGGCACCATCATAAAAAAACCATGTATCATAAAAATTGACTATATAAGCATTTTGACCACATAATATAAGTATGCAGTTTTATGGTGCTCAATTCATGATGTGCACAATTAGTTCTTTTAGATTCAAGATGTGGCACAAAGCAGACCCTGGTGAAAAAAAACTTTGGTTCTAAAACTGGCCAATTATATGCAGTTAGTTAAGCCCTATACGTGCATACATTATTACTTAAAACAGTGAATAGAAAGTATGGTAGACACCAGTTAAGAGATTATTGCTTTACGACTCCCTGTATCGACCAATTACAACTTACAAATCTGCAAGACCTGTGAAGCTGTAATAACCTACATAACCAAATCTATACGGAACTAGATCTAAATTACTGCACCACATCTTATTTGTCTGCAACTCTGCATGTTGTGAATTGTGATACTCTGTTATCATCGGAGGCTATTTTCCCACATTCAGGAAAGCGCAGTAATGTCAAAGCATTAAACTGTTTCATGGGAAATACAAGTATGGGTCCCAACTGATTACATCCTGACCGCTAAATTTTTGTTTGGAAAGATCCAGCTGGTTGAAAAAGTGAGTATGGCATAAAAAAATCTAGTCCAGCAACATTAGAAATTCTGATACTCGAAAATTTCATGGGCTATACGAGACTATGAAGGCTAGCCATCAGGGACCGAGCCCAAGGCCTGCTCTGAACTCCAAACCTACTCCCCAAGTTCCAAAACATGGCATAGCCAGGGCACTGTGCTTGCATCCCTCAGTCCTCCACCCACTGGATTCTCAACCTTCCGCTATTCTGTCCGTTGTTGTAACTTCAACACTGTTTCATCCATCGTTCTTGTGCAGTCGAGTGGTGTTCAAATCTGAAGATTTCTTTCTCCCTTTATGGTTTGGTTTATTCCTTTTTCCGATTTTCTTGGTCAGTATTCCTAGACTGCTTGGATTTATTATCCTAGGAGTTCATTCTATTCTTAGGGCTCCTCTCATTGCTGTGAAATCAAATCCGAAGATTTCTTCTTATTTTAGTTAGTTATGATTCATTTGTTATGTGCTAACCTCCCTTTGAATCAATCAATCCGTAGTTCGATTAAGTCATTCTTCTCCATCGCCCCAAGATTGAAATTAGTCCTTGGTACCCAATTAAGGTGGGACTGTAGGTAGTTTTTCTTTTCTTTTTAGAAAAATCAATGACCCATTAGGCCGTTACATCTCACCTTGTTTGGTACATCTACTGCTGCCATGATTTGTTTGATGTGACAATTATTTTTGATGCAGCCAAGCTGGTTTTCTAGGAGAGTAAGACCATTGCTTCATGCTTGATCCATTAAAAATTATGATGGTATCTCCTCCATCACAAAAACATGTCTATTGTCTGAAAAAAAACTTACATTTGTATCAGGCTGTGATGATTGCTTTACAAGGATGATATGGCCTCCCGTCCAAAGCTGTCTGGTATTCAGAAGCAGGTTTTGGTGCTGTACAGGGGATTCCTTCGGACAGCACGCCTTAAGGCCCCTGAAGAGCGCCGCAGGATTGAGTCTGTTGTCTCTGCAGAGTTTCATGACAACGCAAGGAGTGTTGACCGTAGGAACTTTGTACACATAGAGTACTTGTTGAGGAGAGGGAAGAAGCAGCTTGAGCAGCTCAAGAATCCTGATATTACTGGACTTGCTACCCTTGAAGTAAAGAAATGAGGTACGTAGTTTTCAAAAACACTTACGCATTTGACTTTGCATGGTCTCTGATACATATCTTTGACCACTAATTTGTTCTAGAATATTATTCTTAAAAACCTTCAAATTTTAAACATTGTTTTTCTTATATCTACACATATAACTACTTGTTCCCAAACTGAATAATGTAATAGTTACTGATGTTTGTAGTTTTTATGTTTGGCCAAATCTTGTCATAAACAAGTTTTTGTGTAAACTGCGGGAGTAAATTTTCCAGTGTTGTACATGCTTAAGAAGTCTTTAAATATGAGAAGTACCATCTAGTTCTTTCATAACAATGCTGATAGCTATTATTTTCCACTTATAAATGATGAAACAGAAAACGGTCTTCTAAACAGCAATTAACTATGACCTGGAATCATTGGTTCGTTTAGAAAATGCTGAGATGGGATTAGTTGTTCAGGATAGCACCCATGTTATTTTTTTTATGAACCCTGCGTTTGTACAGCTATGTCTCGTGCTTTTCTTTTAGTATATGGTTAAATGCGTGACTGTGCCTTCTACTACCGTGCAAACATCTGAAGTGCCTTAATATGATAGCTGTGTATTCTGATTATTATCTCAGCAATTTTTTCTTCTTGGACAGCAATTTTTACTTCTTTCTTTTTTTTTTACAGCAACAGTTGTCGAAATTTACAGGTCCATTCATTGCCAGAACAAAGCATCATCATGATACCGGTGTTTCTAATGTGAAGATTTGGGACCTGCCATTGATTGTGTCCAAAGAAAATAAATATGACCATACATTACAGATTTGATATCTGGGGTTTTCTAATTAGCCTATGGGTCTCAAGATAAATCTTGTAGCACCTGTCCAGTGACTCAACAGTAATACTATTTTACTGTCTTTTGGTGTAAGCAGAGGTTAACATTAAAAAAATTGTGATTGGTCTGAACTTTTTGTACGATATGAAGCATGTGATTCAGCTCAACTTTGACTTCTCCAACTCTACCAAGTTTTTATGAAAAAGTGCATTAGCATCTACAAATGCAAATAAATGCACTATCAAGACATGTTTTTAATGAAGAACTAGGTGAATATCCTGTGCGTTGTCGTGGGACTTTTAAAAAGTGGTATCTTGTGAATGACAAATAGATTGATCATGCAAGAAGCACAAACATGCACAAAAGTGAAATAAAAATATGGTATTATTGTACCATCCAACAAAGTAGTATACATGAAGACCAATGGCAATTAATTTCACGAAAGGACAAAATGTGGCTTAAGCTAATTACAATCCTGAAATAATGTTCAAACAGGATTAATATGGAAAATGATGTAAAAGGAACACCATAGTCTTCTTGATGTGCTGAGGGCATGGTACTTCTCCATATGCTAACTTTGGTCCTGGAAAACAATAGTGGATACATTAGTCATCAAGCAGCAGAGTAGATTGATCGATCTCACACCTTTAGGAATCAGAAACCAATTTGAAAGAAGAAGCATAAGCTCTGAGCACTTACCTGTGGTTTGTCTCCATTCCTTCTTGGTGTGTGGAGCACTATATATAGAGGGAGAGCAAGAAAACCAAATGAGACACGATGGCCAGCGTGAGAGCTGGAAATGGAGTGGAGAGGATATTTATCAACGTAATTAGGATGGAATTGCATGTTGCATGCATGTAGTAGTGGAATGAGAAAGGATCAAACGTAAAGCACTAAAAGGCATGATGGCCATGCGTGTGAGTGGATGGAGGAATGGAGAGGCTATTTATGAAAGTGATTAGAATGAAAATTATTTAACCAAGGTCGCCCCGTGCATTCAGCAGTGAAATGGGAAAGGATCCTACGGTACACCATGCTTGAGTGAAATGGGAAAGGATCCAATGGTGATGAATTTAAGATGCCGTGGCTGCACCAGAGAAGAGAGAAATAGCAATTGATGACACTTAGTGGGTTCCATCTATATAGGTTACTATAGAGGACATCCCCGTGCGTTGTTGCGGGTATCCAATAGAAAATACGGATGAATTTGGTTAGATGCTAGCTTCATTATGGAAGTGGAGTAGAGGAGTTGGAAGGACATGACAGTTTGTTGCTGGACGGAGTCGTCATGGAGAAGGTGTAGGGTGAACATTTGTAATGGACGCATAGTTGGATTGGTGGCTTGGTGCATTAAAGGAACTAAGTGGAGAACAATACGGTGCCTCTTGATGGCTTGGTGACTTGGCAGCAAATGCAATTTAGTGTTTGAAGTTACTCTTAATGGGGTTTACGAATGCAATTTAGTGTTTGTACTTAGTGACTTGGTGGGGCTCTGGTGATGACGTGGCCTCACGAAATCTCAAAGAAATAGGTAGTGGGATTTTGCTTTATAAAAGTACTAGAGGAACACCCCACGCATTGATGTGGGAACTACTGATTTGGAATGAAATTTAACTATTCATATAATTCTTAGGAAGAGATTAACTATTATAAACTAATGTTAGTGGATAGCGTGGCGCGCTGATGTGAACAACTAAATATATGTTAGTGGGTGATGTGTCTTGCTAACGTGGATATTATAATTGCTTGTGCTAGTGGATTTTAATTGCAAGTGACAGTGGACTGCTGAGGTGGATACCTTGCATGTCAAGATAATATTCTAGTAGCGTTTAGAATTATAAGAGATATAGATAAGATATAGATTTAATAAAGAGTAATTTGATATTATGAACGCTGATGCATTTTCCTATAAATTTAGTTCAAATTAGAGAAGTTTGATTTGGGACAAAGAGAGTGATAGAGGCCCTATTTTGATCTCAAGATATTCTAGAAAATGTGATATAAAAAAAAGAGTATCATAATTGCAGATACTATGAGACAATGCCAGCGTCAAGAGGGTAGGATTAGTTTTTGTATTCAGAGTTTAACAAAAGAAGATTGTTTTTGTTACTGACCTAGGACGATGTTTTTTTATCGCCAGCAGTTGTCCGTTCGGGTGTAAAGTCGTTCCTGCGTGCTACGACGTTGAGCATCAGCTCATGGAGTGACCGCAGGCGCCGTGCCACTGCCTGCCACTCTGCCAGTCTGCCACTTCCCCGACCCCGTCGAGGGCGTCACTACTTCGTTGCCGACGCGCGACGAGGTGATCGCCTAGTCAAGTGATGGGCCGGAAGCCCGGAATGGAGGCGGGAGCCCAGGCAAGAAAAGAACGCCAAGGTTTGCAGGCCGTAGCGGATCAACAACGCTATTGTGTTGTGTGACGGTAGCGTGCGTGTGCACGTGTGTTGTCCGCCTACGCGTGTGTATATATATATATATATATATATATATATATATATATATATATATATATATATATATATATATATATATGGAGAGTATATTAAGTAGCCACCTACAAAATAAGTTATTCTGTAGCCACCTCCATTTACAATAATTTTATATGCTAATTTACGATAATGTCAATACATATTTATGATAATTGGGTTACTATAATACATGGAGATATTTACCATAACGTTATAGTAAACCACTTAGTAAGGAGTTATTATAATCTCATAAATTAACATAGTAATTATCGTAATTTAAAGTGGCTACGGAATAAGTTATTTGGTAGCCAGCTATAGTGTAGTAGTTCTATATATATATATATATATATATATATATATATATATATATATATGTATGTATGTATGTATGTATATATATTCGAAAAATATTATCGAAACAACTCCATTACGTAAAATACCAATAAAAGATACAACTGTTGTCTGAAACTAGCATTGAAGGTAACAACGTCAGCATCATCGTCAATTCCTGTCCATCTAAACGCAAAAAAATCCAACTCTCAGTGTCGGTGTTTCGAGTAAACACCAACGAGTAAATTTGTATTATTGCGTGTTGGACCCGGATGGTGTGCTAAAAGATACAAGATTTATACTGGTTCGACAGAATATCCCTACATCCAGTTTGTGGCTGTTGCTCGTGTTATTAGCACTGAAAGGTTCGTAGTAGGGGTTACAAACGAGCGAGAGAGGGACATGTCCCAAGTCTCTGATGGAAAGGTTGAAAGGACGCTAAGAGCTTTGTTGCTGCTCAGCTGTGTGTTATGTGATGCGTTGTGTGTTCTATTTTTCTGTCCCCTTAGTGGGGTGCCCTGCCTTTCCTTTTATAGACAAAAAAAAGCAGAGATTACAGATAGGAGAAAGAAGAAAAACTAGAGGCAAAGAAAATCCTTCGAAGGTGTCGGGTCTTCCTTTTCCTCGGAGCGAGTCCTGCTGTCACGGCAGACGGCGCTAGGGATAGCTCCATGCTGGGCGTCTGTCCGCTGATGATGCCGTGCTCTGGCTTGATCAGCAAGTGGTCACGTCCCATCCCACCCCGACGAGCGCACGCGACGGACCAGGGTATTGATCCGCGACCCTATGAGGAGCGGACGGCGCAGTGACCGCACGTCCGTCATTGTAGAGGATGTGAGTCTCCTCCTGAACCGTAGTGGTTGTTGTATTCTTCCGTCAGGATCTGCGCCCAAGGGCAAATGGTGGCACCCACAACACTGTAAGAGAAATGTCGGTGCCCACAATACTGTTCAGGCTCTGACATGCCTGGAAGGGCTTAAAGCACCCGTCTTGTCATATTCTGACGGTAATTTCCTGCAAGCGTGCAGGGTATGGTCCTCAGTATTGCGGTTGACTTGAGTGCTCCACCTTATCTGCACTCGTAGTTATGAAGGAGCAGTGCGCAGTCGTCGAGCGAGGCGGAGCCTATCCTCAGATGTCGAGCGAGGCAGAGCCAGCCCTCAGACGTCGGATGAGGTCGAGCCAGCCCCTAGGGGTCAGGTGAGGCGGAGCCAGCCCCCGGACATCGAGCGAGGCAGAGCCAACCCTCGGACGTTGGGCGAGGCAGAGTCTTGCCTCAGACGTCGGGTGTGGCAGAGTCATCCCTTGGACATCGGGTGAGGCGGAGTCTACCCTTAGACGTCGGGCAAAGTGGAGCCACCCTCAGACGTCGGGCGAGGTAGAGCCAGCCCTCGGATGTCGGGCAAGGCGGAGCCAACCCTCAGGGGTCAGGCAAGGCGGAGCCAACCTTTGAGGGTCAAACAAGATGGAGTTAACCCTCTGTCGTTTGGGCAAGAGGTGTAGTCGCACTTTTGTTTGTTCAAAAGCATCAACATTTGATGGTTATTAGCTCCTCCTCTTTGGGTATCCTAGTATTTGGTCCCTGATAGTAGCCCCCAAGCCCCTGGGTGATTCAGATAGAATTGCCTAGGGGGTGACTTGACTTGCCAGAGGGTGCGCGCGAGGCACCCGACAGGTGTAGCCCCTGAGCCCTCGGGTGATTCCGATAGAATCAACTGGGGGCTGATTCAACTTGCCAGAGGGTGCGCGCGAGCGCACCCATCAGGTGTAGCCCCTGAGCCCTCGGGTGATTCAGATAGAATCGCCTGGGGGTGATTCGGACCCTTCGTGGGTATGGCTGTGAGATTTGATGGTTTGTTAGTCAGATAGCTTAAATGGGGCCCTGGTATCCCATTCGTGGGGATCCGTCTAGGGTCAGCCTGGTTGAGACTCAATCGTGGACCGAGACTCCTGTGAAGCTCATGCGTCTGAGTTTTGGCCGCTTGTGGGCCCATCCTTTATCGTAAGGGTGCCTTAGGACGGCTGCCACAACAGTTGATGGGCCAGCCCTCGAACTCCTGAGCCTAGGCTAGCCAGACAAAACACTTTTTGACCCGTATCCCCTTTGCTGGCAAAGAGTCCTAGTCCATCAACGGAGGCGAAACGTCAGGCACATCTTCAGAAGGAAAGGATAGGGATTATGGGCGCATATCCCGTGATGTGACATGGTGGTGGATCATGGTAGGCGTGGAGATCTAGGCAGACGGTTGCCTTCCTCGCATCCATCGCCCCTATAAAACCAAAGGGTTCAACCCCAGGGTTTCATACTTTGCCTCCTTGCCTTCACATCTGCAACCTCCACCGCCAATCACCCAAGCTCCCCGCATCCGCATCTTAGCCACCATCAAGTTCGCATCCACCCACCCAATCATTCAATGGAGCCATGGTGCAGATCCAATATCCCCCTTCAACGCCTAGAGGGCCTCATCCGCTGCGGTCTTCTCTATGCGCGGACCGCCACCCGATGGCTACATCGCGTCCTTCGCTCACTTCCATGAGCGGGGATTCGCCACCCCCACCCACAAGTTCCTTTGGAGGTTGCTGCATTACTATAAGGTGGAGCTACAACACCTTAATCCCAATAGAATCCAGCACATTACGGCATTACTTTGACCTATGGCAGTACTTCTTTGCCATCACTCTCCTAAAGAAGCGAGAGAAGAAGTAGGAGTTGAACGTGCCGATGGGATGTGCTGGCATCCAGCTTCGCAACAACCACGTCAACGAGTATCCGTTGATGCGTCTGTCGACCTCCAACAAGGGGTGGCATTCACATTGGTTCTACGTCAAGAATGACGTAGCCACCCCCTTGCCAGAGTTCACCAGGCGCCTCATTGAAGAGGTCCCAAAATCTTGGAGGAGGTGGGGAGTCTCGGAGAAAGATAAGAAGAAAATCCAGGACCATCTCATCGCTGTCTGAATTCTGAAGGAGATGGGCATGAAGGGGTCGAGGATCATCGATGCCTACCATGCGCGGAGGGTGGCACCGCTGATGAGATGCGCGCTTCCCCTCCACATGATGGCACCTAGGGCATCACTTGACAGAACGGCGCTCACCGAGGGAGCCCTCTCCCCCTCCGAAGTGGCGCAACGCATCAAGGAGGTGATGGAGCCTCTGCGGGATGACACCGGTGCTGTCCTTGATTTTGTATATCCAGTGCTGGGGCATCCCCCAATGCGGTCGAAACCAGAGTACATTGTCTTCGTAAGTTTTCTTTCCTTGTGCCTCCTTTTTAATTGAACTCCTGACCTCTTGACGCTGATATTGAGATAGGGGGACCAGCCGAAGAAACTCGTCCTTATGGACCTTCCAACTTCGCTGCCAAAGGACCCGGCCATGACGGCAGCCAACCACGCCACAGCCGAGTGGCAGCAGAAGGCGAAGGAGGACGAGAGGAGGAAGAAGCAGCAGAAGCTACGTGCACGGGAGCATGAGGAGGACACAGACAGTGACGACGATGATGATGAGGAAGATGATGAGGTAGTTGCCAACACCTAGTGTGATGACCTAGAGAGTGAGGATACACTGATAGGTACCCACTTATCCATGCAAGAACCCTTCCTGTTGAAAGGTCCTTGTTTGGTTTTGGTAATTGAGTGACAACTTAGGTGGACTAATTGTGTTTATGTGAGATACACAGGTGATTAATCCATAGGTACATGTGTGTGAGCAACATATGCCATGAAGGTGAAAATGGCTTGGAGATATTGCAAAGCTCACACATGTGATGATGAAGGAGCTTAAATGCACATGAGACATGACATTGAAGTCATGTGATCAAGGTGGAGAAGATCAAGACAAGACTTGGCTTGATAGATCGGTTGTAAGCGTGAAGGGCAAGTCGAAGGCTTTGGAGTGATGGACCGCGTGGTGGTGAAGCTTGAGCAAGACTTGGCACCGATGGACGATGGCAATGGTGAAGAGCAAGTGAAGTCAAGATCGATGAACCAATATGATCACATGATGATATGAAGTGGATCATATCATTGTTGATCATGTTAGTGCATGTGTTGCATCGACATTGGAGGAGATGGAATGGAATGCGCAAGGCAAAGGTATAACCTAGGGCATTTCATTTCACTGGTCATAGGTGTGTAGAGAAGTTTATGACCAGGTTTAGGATAGATGGCCGTACTATCAAGAGGGGCAAA
Source organism: Miscanthus floridulus (assembly GCF_019320115.1). Taxonomy (NCBI): domain Eukaryota; kingdom Viridiplantae; phylum Streptophyta; class Magnoliopsida; order Poales; family Poaceae; genus Miscanthus; species Miscanthus floridulus. The sequence continues at coordinate 115,164,553 of NC_089581.1, read as the reverse complement.
CTTGTTTGCATATCAGTCATCTAGTGCCACTTGAGTGATCTAACTTTGCATTGTCGCTAGGATCGAGTGGCGTGGCAAGTTGAGTGGCTAACATCCTTTGGGAAATGATTGTGAAAATGCTAACACACATACACATGGTGGTGTACACTTGATGGTGTTGGCACATTTACAAAGGAGGTGGTGTTTGTAGGGGTGAGATGGGTTTGGGTCCCTCTCTCCCTCCCGCCAAGCTTGTGAGGCGAGATTCGGCACTTTCGGGAAAATGGAAGGCCTATTTTCTATTGCGCCGGATGCAAATTCTTGGTGGGTAGCTCATTGGAGCAAGGGTGAAGAAGTTAGAAGTGAAAACGAGTTGGTCACGAAGATGCTAACGTCGGTCAACTGACCAGATGCTAGGTCTGAAAGCACCGGATGTTGGCAGGCTGCGTCCGGTTAGGCTGACGTACGATGACGTAGAAGCTGGAGTGTGACCGGACGCTGGCTGCGTCCGATCACGTTCGACCGGACGCGTCCGGTCATGCTCGGGAGCTTACTAGAAACGACCGGACGCTGGGGGTTCAGCGTCCGGTCAGTTGAAGCTACTGCGTCCGATCAGGTCAAGTGACTGTTGGAACCAGGACATGTGGTCATCTGTGAGCAACTGGACGCTGAGGTCCAGCGTCCGGTCAACACGACCGGAGCGTCCGGTCGGCCCGACCGTTGCCCAGTGAAGGGGTAACGGCTAGTTTAGCCCTTGGGGCTATAAATAGAAGTGGCCTTCGGCCATGGCTGGTGCTAAGCACCTAAGGGGACTTTGTGTCCATGCTTGAGAGTGGTTGGGAGCCCTCCATCACACATATACTTGATAGTGATCATTCGATTGTGTGAGTGAGCGATTCTAGTGCGATTGCATCATGAGGTTGCATCGAGTGGCACTAGGTGATCAGGTTGCAAGCCGGTGGTGCTTGTTACTCTTAGAGGTTGCCACCTCCTAGACGGCTTGGTGGTGGTCTCCGTCGAAGCGCGCAAGAAGCTTGTGCGGCGCTCCGAAGAAGTGCTTGTGAGGGGCATTGTGCTCGCCCCATGGGAGCCACGAAGAGCAACTCTAGTAAAGCGTGTCATTGAGCTACCCTCACTCAAGGGGTAGGTTCTTGCGGCGCCCGACGTGCGGGCTTAGCGGGTGATGCTAATTAGCCGCCGAACCACCAAGTGAGCGGTCGACACAACGGGGACTAGCGTGTTGGCAAACACGTGAACCTCGGGAGAAAAATCATCGTGTCAACCTTGTTCTTCCCGTTGGTTTGCATCCCTGTTACACAAGCTTGCGTTTACTTTCATATACATTAAGCTTGTGTTGTTGCTTTTGTAATTAGTTAGCTTGTGTAGCTTGCTAGTTACCTTCATGCTTGTGTAGCATAGAAGTAGCTCCCTTGCGTGGCTAATTTGGTTTGTGTAACCTTGTTAGTCACATTACTTAGTTTGTGTAGCTAAGTAATTGCGCTCTCTAATTTGGCATTGGTCGCCTTGTTATTGAGCATTGCTAGTGAGCTTAGTTAGTTTTGTGCTTTTGCTTACTAGCATGTGTAGGAGCTCCCTTGTTGCTTAAAGTACTAGTGATATAGGTTTGTGTAACCTTGCTCCTAGAATTGTTTAGGAGAGCTCTAGCTAGCCCGGCACCTTTGTTGCATAATTGTTATCTTTGCAAGGTGCTAGTGAACATATATAGTGGGGTATAGTCTTGGCTAGACCGATTGTTTTAATTCCGCATTTATATCGGTTAGTCGACGCGATTAATTTTAGAAAAGACTATTCACCCCCCCTCTAGTCCGCCATATCGACCCTTCACCTGTTCCACGCAAGGGAAGGTGTGGCCATGAGGACGGAGGAGGTAGGCCAAACCGTTAGCCCAGCCTCAAAGCCATCAGGGACGGGTAGATCTACCACTATGCCCAAGGTGCTAGTAGAGGGGTTCAGCCCTGCTGCCGTGCCTCAAGAGCCAGCAGGGGTGGGCGGATCCACCACCATGCTCCAAGAGCCGGCATGGTTGGGTGGATCTGCTGCCGCGCCCAAGGTGCCGAGGAAGGGGAGTGGCTCTGCCGCTGTGCCCCCAGATGCAAGGGAGGCGAGCCCCTCGGCCCGAGAGCAGGGGGCGGGCTCAAAACGTCCTCGTACCGAGGAGGTGGAGCAGGGACTTAGGGGTTTGTCCCCTAAACGTATCCAACATCCAAGAGCGCCATGTAAGTCTTTAACTCCTCTGTTTTCTCTGTTTTTAGCATGATTTATGCCTTTTCTTTTCTTGCAGCATCGGGAGAGGGTCAGATGGGGCACCTCTTTGGTGCTGACGCCCAAGAAGGAGCGTCGCCATTCAAGCGAGGCAAGGGTTGTCGGTTATTGCCTCATCGCTCGGTTAGGCACCGCCCGTGGTGGCACCCATGCCCTTGGTGGGTTAAATGGACACCGGGGCTGAAGGAGCGCCCTCGATGGTTGTTGAGCAATCAGCGATGGAGGTGATTCTGCTACCTACGTCAGAGCAGATGGAGCTGCCACTTGCACTTTGTGGCACCGTCTGTGGTGGGCGCGGTGGTGGCCTCGACTATGATAAGCCAGGCATAGCCGGGGATAGCCGTGGTGGTGCCCAAGGAAGCGGCGCGATCCGTGCCACCGGTGGCCTAGGACGGTGGGAGACACGGCCAAAAGGTCCCTAGGCATCGTGGCGGTGGTGGAGAGGACCAGCGGGGGGTCACCCTTGGCCCTGATGTCAAGAGGCAGCCGCTCGCCCACATGGGGTGAGTCACTGCTCCAGTGGATGGATCTGAAAGACCCAACATCGATACTCTTCTCGCTCGATTATGCCACCGAGAGCATAGAGCAAGAGAGTCTCAATGAAGGGATCCCGACCATGCTAGAAGTCCTGAACTAGGCCAAGGGCATCCTACGCGATGTCGTCGTCCCTACTGGTCGGATATCCACTTAACCTTTCCTCTTGCTTTCTTCTTTCTTTATGTATTTTTGTGTTTTGACACTGATCTTGTTTTAGTCCCTTATCGCTCATAGCCGGGAGAAGTCCTAGTTCCTTCATGAGCAGAAGGAGAAGTGGGACCACATCACCGAAGAGACCCAACTACGTGGGGATGTGAGCGCCCAGCTCGTTGTCGCCTAACAGAGGGTGGCCGAGCTGACTCCCCTAGCCGAGGAGGCGGCTAGTCTCTGACAGCGGGAGGCCGAGGCTTGTCGGGATGCGGAGGATGCTGAGAAGGCATTCTAGGATCTGTCAGCGAGGGCATGGTAGGACAAGGAGGAGGCCACTAGAGTTTAGAAGGAGTGGGACAAGCTGCTCTAGAGGGGCGCCAAGGCCCACCAGTAGATCCTCGACCTCCTGGCTGAGGTGGAGAAGGAGTGGGAGCTCAAGCTAGGAGCCGAGGAGAGGTCCTGGCCCTATAGCAGAGGGTGAACCTAGATGTCGAGGCGGTTGCCTGGCTACGTAGGGAGCATGATGAGCTATGTCAGACCACGGAGAGGCTCCGCTCAGAGCATGGCATAGTCCGCAGGGAGCGCGACCAGGCCATTCAAGAGCGTGATGAGGCACATCATAGGGTCATCCCTCGAAGCTAAGCTCGAAACCATGACAACCCAGAGGCTAGAGGCTGAGAGTGTCTCCACTGGACTAGCCACGGAGCTCACCAAGGCATGGAGGATCCTTCAGGCGGAGAGCGACGAGCACGATCTCCTATGAGCTGCCCTCGGAGTGGTTTGCGATGACTTGGAGGTGGTGCGGCCAGAGGGGACCAACTCGATTGTGGCCCGTGCCGTAGACATCATGGCACGGGTGCATCAGCTCAAGAGGGAAGCTCTTTGCTCTAAGATCACCCAAGCCTTCGCCATCGCCCGCTCGCATTACGATGAAAGCATCGACTTGGAGACAATGAGCCTTGACTTCACGCTTGGCTACAAAGCCTCCGAGCTAGATGAGATAGAAGCGGCAGTGGCTCCTCTTGTGCAAGACCTGGCAAGCAAAGTTGAAGATATAGTTCTCCCCCGAAGGGGGTAGTTAGTCAAATAGGCTAGATAAGCGTTCTTGTAACCTGTGAACAAGTGCCGATCCTTATATACCATGAAAACAATTTCGTAACTTTGTTTTTTTATTTGTTTGATTGAACTTATTTTTCTTCCCTTTTTGTGTGCAAAAGAAAGGCTCACGTATTTTGACCCCTCCGTTTGTTAAGACCATAGGGCTCGAGGCGTAAGAGGAAAAAACTTCGAATCACGCTGGTGAGGAAAGATACCATAGCCGTCGAGGCATAGTTTTTTTGCAGTTCTACCAGGCATGCTTAGTTTATTCATTTCCGCAAACTTTGCCGCTAGGCTTAACGTGAGGAAGAGGTCTGATGCAGTGACTATTTTTAGAAAAGGTGTACTTATACCTTCATCATCCCCTGAATGAGGTCCGACCCCTTTGCCGCTGCTAGGGTTGGATGTCACTGAACATCGAGGGAAGGATAGCAAAACTTAGGAGAATGCATCTCTTGTATTTGCACGTACCCGCTCCTTAGGATCTTAGCTATCATTCTACGACCATGCATTAGGTCTCCTTGTAAGCCCAACCTTCCTTGATCCCCTATGCGTGGCGGGGATTTGGTCAAGGGTCGGCTCATTTTTCATGACTATCACCCCATCCATAGTTTTCACAATAGGAAGGGTTGAGTTAACGTCATTTGCCTTGACAGTTCGGGTGACGTGCTCGATGAGCTCGCTGACGGGCATGTTCGAATGGAATTCGGTTTCATCGCTTGTAATGGGGTTGGCAAAGCCCTCGGGGGGCATCCTGTTGCTCCTTAACTCACCTTCCAATAGATTCCCCTTCAATGGAGGTTTGGGTCGAACGAGAAGGTTGAGATGACCTTGTCCACTTCTAGGTGGGATGGGCGAAGGCCGCTGGGGCTCATCTACGTTTGTCTCCTAGATCTATTTGACATGAGGTGGCCTCGGGCCCTTCATGGGTGGCCTTTGAACCTCAGTCTCTCGATCTAGGATCGGGCGGCTTGAGCCCCTGAGCCTTGTGGGGTTCAAAAAGGGGTCGGCCATGTTTCATGCGTCACCCCGTCCTTAGTTTTTGTAACCAGAGGGGCTGAGCTAACGACTCTTGCCTCAATGGCTCAAGTGTCGCACCCACTAAGCTCGCTAACAGGTATGTTCGAGTGGAATCCGGGTCCGTCATCCATTGACGGGGTCGACAGAGCCCTCATGTGGCATTCCACTACTTCTTAACCCACCACCCGGTAGATGCCTGAGCCGTTCGATAGGCTCAGGTGGCCCATTGGCCTCTCCTCGATTGGAGATTCTATGGGTTTGGCTCGGGGTTAGAATCAAATGAGAAGGGTCAAGATATCCCTATCCGCTTCTGAGCAGGGTCAGGCAAGGTTGTTGGGGCTCATCTCAGTTTTTTCTCCCCTAGCTCTGTTTGACACAAGGTGGCCTCGAGCCCTTCATGGGCCAGCCTTCGAACCTCAGTCGATCGCCATTCATATTGAATAAGACATCTACAACTTCGTGACGCGACACAAAGTATTGTGATGCGGCAATCGCACATGCAACGCTTGGATGTACGAGATGATTGAATAGATGAATGTATAAATGATCATAGTTTAAGAAAAAATAGGGGTCAATAATGTTACCTCAATGGCACGAGTGACAGGTTCTGGGAGCTCTTTACCGGATATGTCTGTGCCGGGTTTGGGTCCGACGTCTGGCGTACACTGCATGAGACTCCCATTCCTTTGTATCTATCATTTGGCAGCGGCCCGAGCCATTTGATTGATAGCCTCTCCTTGATGGAGATTCTGTAGGTAGGCCTCTCCAAGTCCTTGCTGATACGGTGGAGGTTAAGGTTTGAAGTGTGGAGACAAGGACTCTGATCGTGCTGGTGGACCAAAATGCTATAGCCGCTGGGGCATAGGGTCCTAGCGGTCCAACCAGGCCTACTCAAAGTTTGCACCCATACACCGTGCCTCCAGTTTTTTTAAACATAAGGAGGGTCCGGGCAAAGAGAATGTCTAGCGAATAGACACCCTCGCCAGCTCCCGCACAATTCCCAACCCTTTGCCATCGCTGGGGTCAGAAGCTTGATAATGAAATTAATACATAAAGTAAGCAAGTGAGAATGCTTATCTTTTGGCAGCGGTCTTGAGCCATCTGATCAACCTAGGCACTGGTTTTACCTCGATGGTAAGTGTGGTGGGTTCGGAAAGCCTCCCCCTGATATGAGCGTGACCCTGCTTGCTCCTTATCCATTTCTCATTAGTGGTCAAGCCATACGATCAACTCATGTTACCTGTTGAGACAAGATTTCCCTATAGAAATAGGGGATGAGGACATTTCGTGTAAGAATTTAGTTAGGTAAATAAGCCCAGTGTCGAATTTGCGTAAAAATGGACGAGCTTTTCATTATAGCAAATAGTTTTCTAGCTCTTCTCCCTCTTTTCGTAAAAGAGGTTTTAGTGTATTCCGACCCTTCCCATAGTTGATGTCATAAAGGCTAGGAGTGCGGGTGAGTTAGCACTGATCATGCTAGTGAGCAAAGGTGCCGTAGCCGCTGGGGCGTAGGTTTCTCGCAGTCCGCCTGGTTTTACACAGAGGTTGTTCCCGAAAACCCAGCTCCTAGGACTTAACGTACAGAGGGCAGGCATAGAGAATTTTTGTAGGATAAATGTACTTATATCAGCTCCCAAGTGAGGCCCGACTTCCTAGTGTTTGCTGGGATCAGATGTCATGAAGGATCAGGGAGTTTTGATAATGAAACTAATAAGTAAAAATTGTGCATTTATTAGGGGTAAAAGCGATGTAGCTGCTCGATGTTCTAGGCATTGATGAAGACCTCACCGTTGATGGTTTTTAGTTTGTAGGCGCCTGGTCAGAGTACCTCCGTGATGATGTACGGTCTCTCCCACGGCGGGGAGAGCTTGTGGCGGTCCTTGTTGCTCTGGACGAGGCGAAGGACTAGGTCCCTGATGTTGAAGGCCCAACCCCGCACTCATCGGCCATGGTACCATCGCAATGCCTATTGGTACTTGGCTAAGCAGAGGAGGGTGACGTCGTGAGCTTCGTCCATGGAATCCTCATGGGATGCCTCTACTCCTTGTTCATCATATGCCCTAATCCTTGGTGCTCCATAGTCGAGGTTGGTTGGGAGGATGACCTTAGAACCGTAGATCATGAAGAAGGACATGTAGCCGGTGGCTCGACTAGGGGTTGTCCTCAGGCTCTAGGGTACCGAAGGAAGTTTGGCGACCTAGCGTGCGCCGAATTTGTTTAACTGGTTGAAGATCCTGGGTTTGAGGCCTTGCAGGACCATGTCGTTCGCGCGTTCCACCTGCCCATTCATTTGGGGGTGTGCTACGGAGGCCCAGTCGACGCGGATGTGATGTTCATCGCAAAATCAGAGGAACTTCTTCCTAGTGAACTATGTGCCATTGTCCATGATGATGGAGTTTGGGACTCCGAAGTGATGGATGATGTCGAGGAAGAATAGCATGGCCTGCTCGGATTTGATCACGGAGATTGGCTGAGCTTCTATCTATTTTGTAAACTTGTCAATGGTGACAAGCAAGTGGATGTAGCCCTCGGGCACCATTTTGAGTGGTCCAACTAGATCAAGTCCCTAGACCATGAACGACTAGGTGATGGGGATCGTCTAGAGTGCTTGGGCTAGTAGGTGAGTTTGTCAAGCATAGTACTGGCACCCTTCATAGGTGCGTACGATTTTCTTGGCATCGGCTATCGTGGTAGGCCAGTAGAAGCCCTGTCAGAACATATTTCTAACTAGGGTTCTAGGCACGACATGGTGACCATAGACCCCACCATGGATATTGCTCAGCAAACACTTCCCCTATTCAAAGGGGATGCAGCGCTGTAGGATCCCGATGTGGCCTCGCTTGTAGAGTTCGCCCTCCACAGGAACAAAGGACTTGGCATGACGAGCGAGCCATCAGGCCTCTATCTTGCCTGTTGGCAGTGTGTCATGGAGGAGGTAGTCGAGGTAGAGAGTTCTCCAGTCGACCAAAGGGTCGGGCTCTGTTGCTGGATCTTCTTTGAGCTCCATGACTTTAGAGTTGGATGTGGCTGACGGTTGTTCAGCCCTTGGGCCAGGATTGGATGGACCATCATTGCCCTGTTCTGACTCCTCATAGTGAACCAAGGGCTTGTGCTGGTCACTGGCAAAGATGCCCATTGGCATCGGCTCTCGACCGGATGTAGCTTTCACAAGCGCATCAGCTGCCTCGTTGAGACGCCTCGGGATGTGATTGAGTTTGAGGCCATTGAACTTGTCCTCTAACTAGTGGACTTCTCGGTAGCACGTGGCCATCTTAGCGTCATGGCAACTTGACTCCTTCATGACTTGGTCGATGACTAGCTAGGAATCCCCTCGAACGTTGAGACATTGGATGCCCAATTCGACAGCAATGCGTAAGCCATTGATGAGCGCCTCATACTCGGCTACATTGTTGGAGGAGGGGAAATGGAGACAGACCATGTACCTCATGCATATCTCGAGGGGTGACATGAAGACCAGCCCTATGCCGGCGCCCTTCTTCATAAGTGATCCATAGAAGTACATGGTCTAGTACTCTTTGTAAGGAAAATGGACCCTTGGCCCATTTACTTTGGATTTTGGTGCTTGATGACCAACACAACCAAATTGGACTAATGAATTTGCAAGTGTTTGTTTTGTAGCTCAATAGGGTGCAAGACGTAACTTGGACGAAGGTGATGTCATGATCCAATGATCAACACCTCAAGCAAGACCTTAGGAGTACAAGAGAAGACCCAAGAGATCAAGCAAAGTCCAAGCATGAAGATTGGAACCAAGCCGTATGCAAGATCACGAAGAAATGAGCTCATTGTGGTGACTGGATGCAGGACCGGATGCTGGACAAGCAATCGGATGCTGCGATCGGATGCTGGGCAAGTGGCTCGGTAGATAGGCGACCGGACACTGGACCGGATGCTGGCGGCAATCGACCGGACGTAGGACAACAGCGTCCGATCGATTACAATAAGGTTCCAGAGCAGCAAATCTATGACCGAACGCGTCCGGTGGCAGGCGACCGGACGCTGGTCAGCGTCCGATTAGTATTTTGCCAGCTCAATGGTCAGGACAATCGGACGCGTCTGGTCAGGACGATTCAGCGTCCGGTCAGTAGCAGTTTCATAGGAATCCAACCCCAACGGCTACTTTCTCAGTGGGGCTTATAAATACAACCCCCAACCGGCCATTTGAGTAGTGTGGAGCTGAGGAAACATACCAAGGGTGTTGATACACCATTTTAGTGATCTCCACTTGCATAGTGCTTAGTGATTCATCAGGTGATTAGCGTAGGTGCTTTGCGAAGTGCTTAGGTTGATTAGACCACCGCTTATGCGCTTGCTTTAGGTTTAGGCCTAGTGTTTAGTGAGGTTTGCATACCTCTTACCACTCGGTGCTTGCGAGCACCATTGTTGTACATTGGAGGGGCTTGAAGTCTTGCGAGATCACACCAACCATGTTTGTAGTGTGGCTGCCACCATGTACCGGAGGGAACAAGGCCCGCGGCATTTCGACCGGAAGCTTGATAGTGAAGACGGCGGGGAGCATCCGGGAGAGCCTTGCCGGAAGACATGTCGGAGACCCACTTGCTCGTGGGGAAGGCTCAAGGCTATCCACGGAGTTACCCGACCGGGAGCTTGGCCCTTGCGAGGGATTCCTTGCGAGGGGCTCCAACGAGGACTAGGGGGAAGCTTGCACGCTTCTCGATACCTCGGTAAAAATACCGGAGTCGATGATGGGAGTTTGCATATCTCTACCTTGCTCTTTAGCTTCCGCATTTACATTGTTTACATTACTTGTTTTGCGGTAGAGATAGCAACTCACTAGCAAAACCGTAGTTGCACATTTAGATAGTTCATCTATTGCATAGGTTTTGCTAGAGTTAGAAAAAGAGGCCAGAGTTTTGGAGTTAGATTTTTAAGTTGCCTAATTCACCCCCCTCTTAGGCGTCATGGTCCCTTCACTCTTGATTGGCGACCGCTGGTGGCATTTGGACCTCAGTCCATTCCATGATGAAATCAGCCAACACCTAGGATTTGATGGTTGCCCGGGACGCATACGCAATGCCCTGACCCATTAGCTCGAGTGCCCATTTTGCAGTTCTCCTCATGGCATCGTAGTTTTGGATGACCTCGCCAAGGGGGAAGGATGTCATGACTATTACTAGATGTGACTCGAAGTAGTGGCGTAGCTTCCTCCTGATGATGAGGATAGCGTACAGAAGCTTCTAGATTTTGGGGTAACGGGTCTTCAAGTCAGATAGGACCTTGCTGATGAAGTACACAGGGCATTGTACTTTGAGATCATGCCCCTCTTCTTCCCACTCCACTACCAAGGTGGCAATGACTACTTGGGTGGTGTCCATGATGTAGAGCAGAAGGGGTTCTCCCTCGGTGGGAGGAACCAGGATCGAGGCCTTTGTCAGGAGCTGTTTAACCATGTTAAGTGCTTCCTAGGCGTCGGATGACCATTCGAAGTGATTGGCCTTCTTCAGAAGTCGATAAAGGGGGAGACCTCGTTCACCAAGGCATGAGATGAAGTGTCTGAGTGCGGTGAGGCACCCTATAACTCACTACACCCCCTTTATATTCTGAATCGGACCGATCCTTGTGATAGCCGAGATCTTCTCCGGGTTGACCTCGATGCCATGCTCAAAGATGATGAAACCAAGTAGCATGCCCCTCGGGACCCCAAAAACACACTTCTTGGAATTGAGTTTGATGCTGTTCGCTTGGAGTTTTGCAAAGGTCTGCTCAAGATCGACAACGAGATGGTCAGCCCTTTTGGACTTGACCATGATGTCATCAATGTAGGCCTCAACGGTCCACCGATGAGGTCTCCGAAACACTTGAGCATACAACGCTGGTATGTAGCCCCAGTGTTCTTTAGACTGAATGGCATTGAGACATAGCAAAACAATCCAAAGGGGTGATGAAAGATGTCACGAGCTAGTCGGACTCTTTCATCGTGATTTGATGGTACCCGAAGTACGCATCAAGAAAGCAGAGGGTTTCACACCCTGAGGTACAGTCAACTATTTGGTCTATGCGCGGCAAAGGAAACAGATCCTTTGGGCACACTTTGTTCATACCCATATAATCAACACACATCCTCCATTTTCCACTCTTCTTTTATACAAGAACGGGGTTGGCTAACCACTCTAGATGGTATACTTCTTTGATGAATCCAACCACCAAAAGCTTTGTGATCTCCTCACCGATGGTCCTATGTTCCCCTCGTCGAAGAGACGCTAGTGTTGTTTCACCAGCTTGGAGCCTAGGTGGATCTTCAAGGTGTGCTCGTCGACTTCCCTTGGAATGCCTGGCATGTCCGAGGGCTTCCACACGAAGATGTCTCTGTTGGCATGGAGGAAGCCGACGAGCATGCTTTCCTATTCGGAGGAGAGCATGGTACCAATGCACACCATTTTTCCATTAGGGCTTTCGGGGACTATGAGGACTTCCTTAGAGCCTTCTGCTGGCTTGAAGGACCCGATCGACCTTTTGGGGTTGGGTGCTTCTCCGGTGACCTCTATTTTGATGTTCGTGAGCTCTCCGGAAGCTACGATCGTAGCGGCGTGATCGCAGCACTCGATTTCACATTCGTATGAATGCTGAAAGGAGGTGCTGATGGTGATGACCCTGCCTGGGCCCGACATCTTTAGCTTAAGGTAGGTGTAGTTGGGGACAACCATGAACTTCACGTAGCATGGTTATCCTAGGATGGTGTGGTAAGTTCCGTGGAGCCCAACCACTTCAAAATTTAGGGTCTCCGTCCTATAGTTGGACGCCCCCTAAAGGTGATGGGTAGATCTATTTGCCCGAGTGGCATGGCTAGCTTTCCAGGCACAATACCATGAAAGGGCACTCCGGTTGGCTGGATGCACGCTCGGCCAATGCCCATAGCGTCGAGCGACTCGGCTTACATGATGTTGAGGCCACTGCCTCCATACATTAGTACTTTGGTGAGCCGCTTCGTGCCGACGATTGGGTCGACCATGAGTGGGTACCTCCTTGGCTGTGGGACGTTCTCCGGGTGGTCGGTCCGATCAAAGGTTATAGCAGACTCTAACCATCGGAGGAAGGTAGGTGTGGCCGGTTCGGTCGCATAGACCTTGTGATGCGCGATCTTCTGGCGGCGCTTGGAGTCGTAGGCTTCTAATCCTTTGAAGATCATGAGGCAGCCATCCAGTGTTGGAAAGCCGCTGTCTTTCTCCTCGGAGTCATCTACGGTGGGGTTAGGGTCCTTTCTGTGCTCCCCTTTGTTGGAGCCTCCAGACAAGAACTGCCTCATTAGGCTACAGTCCTTGTATAGATGCTTGACCGAGAAGGCATGGTTTGGGCATAGCCCCTCAAGCAGTTTTTTGAATTTGTTTAGAGTGCCCTCCGTGGGCTTTCGACCACCCCTACGCTCAGTGGCGGCCACGAGCGAGCCCTCGTGCTATTGCTTCTTGTTCTTCTTTTTGGCGGAACGATTGGATGAACCTTCATTGACATCCTCGTCTCACCTCGCCTTGCCATTGAGACAATCAAACATTGCTCCGACCACTTCTTCGCCCGAGGCGTGGCTAGTGGCGATGTCAAGGAGTTCCTTGGTGGTTTGTGGGCCCTTGTGTCCTAGCTTGTGAACTAGAGACTCGCAGGTGGTCCTAGATAGGAAAGCCCCTATAACGTCGGCATCGGCAACATTGGGTAGCTCATTGCACTGCTAGGAGAAACATCGGATGTACCCATGGAGGGTCTCACTGACTTTTTGTCGTCAGTTTTTGAGGTCCCATGGGTTCCTAGGGTGCTTGTATGTGCCCTAGAAGTTCCCCATGAAGATCTTCTTCAGGTCCGTCCAACTCTAGATCCTATTGAATGGCTAGTGTTCCAACTATGTTCATGCTGAATCATCTAAGAACAGTGGAAGGTTGTGGATAATGAAATCGTCATTATCCACACCACTAGCTTGGTAGGCAAACCGATAATCCTCGAGCCATAGTCCGAGGTTTGTCTAACCAGAGTACTTTGGGATGTTGGTTGGTGGCCGGTACCTTGGCAGAAAGGCAGCGTTGAGGATGTGTCAACCAAAGGCCTGAGGCCCCAGTAGGCCAGGGCTCGGGCTTCGGTCCTCGCCGCTGTCGTAGCGTCCACCATGATAAGGGTGATAGCCGCATCTAGCTCCCTCTCTTGGGTCATCATAGGCACGTCTGCGGGCATCGAGGGTGTTGTGTGCATCATGGTTACGGCTGAGACACTGACGCACTAGGACCGCGGTGTGCTGCCTACTTCCTTGTGGTTCTTGGTGGATCAACGCATCCGTACCGAGGCGTTCTAAGAGTGTGCACTAGCTGGCGTTGAGCTCGTGTCGCTGAGACAAGCTCTTGGCCTACTGCACTGCCACATGTTCGAGCAACGTGTGAATCTCGTGGTGGGCCTAACGATCCTTGGGCATCGCGGCCTCTAGAAGGCCATGGAGCAAGGCCGCCACGACGATGATGTTCTGGCTTGCCCGGGTGAAGCGAGGGAGGGCTTCATCATCTACGATGATCTTCCAGTTCATGTCACAGGCCATGGCGCATGCGCGCCCACCGTCTCCACTATGCTCTATCTCCTGGTCGAGCTCTGCGTATTCCTACTCGAGCTAGAGTCGCGCTTCCTCGATCTCTTGGTATTGGGCTTTCAGCTGCTCCACCGGCATGTGTGGTGGGGCTGCTGTCTCCCTCTTGGCCTCGTCATTGAGGTTGTTTGTTGGAGTAGCCTCCCCCTTATGGACGCTTTTGACGTGTTCCTAGGGCGTACACGTCATGAAGCATTCACAAGAGGGGTGATGGCTTCCCCTGCTGGAGTCAGAGCTAGAGGGCGACCCTGGCTCCTCTGCCAGGAGGTCGTGGAAAGATTCCATGATATGTTCGATCACCCCCACAAACTTGTTGTTCATGGGGGATGGGATCATGCGCTATGCCACAAGGTGCCTAACGGTCGCCGTGGCGTTGAGGAGACCAAATGGAAGCACTATCAGGGTGCTTCATGTGGGGTATTCTGGAGAGAGGGTGAGGCAGCGTGGGTCCTCCCTAGATGACTGGGGTCCTAAGGAGACACCGAGCTAGCACTCAAGCCTATCGTAGTTGAGGCCAATGGAGGGGAGAGGTTGGATGGCGGCGTGAGCCAATGCCAACTCTGCTCCCACCGTGACGATGAAGTCCAGGTCACCAAAGCACACGTGTGCACCTAGGACCTAGCTGATTCCATAGCTAGCCATCCATGGGCTGATGTTAATGTTGGAAGGCGCAATGGTCCCCTACCTAGCACGCCAACTGTCGGTGTTTCAAGTAAACACCAATGAGTAAATTTGTATTATTGCGTGTTGGACCCAGATGATGTGCTAAAAGACACAAGGTTTATACTAGTTTGGACAGAATGTCCCTACATCCAGTTTGCGGCTGCTGCTTGTGTTATTAGCATTGAAAGGTTCGTAGTAGGGGCTACAAACGGGTGAGAGAGGGACATGTCCTAAGTCTCTGATGGAAAGGTTGATAGGACGCTAAGAGCTTTGTTGCTGCTTAGTTGTGTGTTATGTGATGCGTGGTGTGTTCTATTTTTTTGTCCCCTTAGTGGGGTGTCCTTCCTTCCTGTTTATAGACCAAGAAGAAGCAGGGATTATAGATGGGAGAAAGAAAGAAAAACCAGAGGTAAATAAGGTTCTTCGAAGGTGCCGGGTCTTCCTTTTTGTCTGAGCGAGTCCTAGTGTCACGGCAGATGGCGCCAGGGATAGCTCCATGCTAGGCATCTATCTGATGATGATGCCGTGCTCTGGCTTCATCAACAAGTGGTCACATCCCATCCTGCCCCGGTGGACGGCGCGATGGACCAGGGTATTGATCCGCGACCCTACAGGGAGCAAATGTCGCAGTGACCACACGTCCGTCACTTTAGAGGATGTGAGTCTCCTCCTGGACCGTAGTGGTTGTCGTATTCTTCCATCAGGATCCACGCCCGAGGGCAAATGGCGACGCCCGCAACACTATAAGACAAATATCAACGCCCACAACACTGGTCGGGCTCTAACATGCCTGGAAAGGCTTAAAGCGCCCGTCTTGTCATATCCTAATGGTACTTTCCTACAAGCGTGCATGGTATGGTCCTCGGTATTATAATTGACTTGAGTGCCCCGCCTTATCTACGCACGCAGTCAGGCGAGGCGAAGCTTGCCCTCAGACATCGGGCGAGGCGGAGCCAGCCCTCGGACGTCGAATGAGGTGGAGCCAGCCCTTGAATGTTGGGTGAGGCAGAGTCTAGCATCAGACATCAGGCGAGGCGGAGTGATCCCTCGGACATCTGGCGAGGCGGAGTCTACCCTCAGATATTGGGCGAGGCGGAGCCAGCCCTCAGACATCGGGCGAGAGCCAACCTTTGGGGGTCGGACGAGATGGAGTTAACCCTCATCGTTTGGGCAAGAGATGTAGTCACGCTTTTGTTTGTTCAGATGCATCAACGTTTGATGGTTATTAGCTCCTCCTCTTTAGGTACCCCAGTATCTGGTCCCTGACACCTCACCGCTGGCAAGATGTAGCGCGTGTCGGTGAAGAACTATGATGGGTACGCACTGATGGATGACACGTGCTCCACCAGGCACCAGCCGCTGGGGTGGCCTAGCCATGGCATGCCTCACGGCCGCCTTCCATGATTCTAGGAAGACGGCCATGCCGACTAGCGCTGTGGCGGTGACGACGCTGGCCACAGGCCTGGCCTTGGCCTTGCTGCCGCCACACGCCTAGATGAGCACGATGCCCACGGCCAGCACCTGGTTCTGGCAGAACAAGGCGGTTGTTGCTCATCACGATGCTAGCCACCTTCGGTCTGAGCTGCGCTCAGGTCCAGAGAGGTTGTTGCGCGCAAGCACCAGCGACCGCAGCGACCCCATGTCCCCGACGGACTCCAGCAGCGCACCTTGCAGTGAGTTGTTCTGGAGGCATCAATGCTGGAAATCTTGGGCAGCGGAGGCACGTCGGTGCTAGGCCCCATGATGTGGAGCTGCGTCATGCTGTTGCTGTAGCAATCGACGAAGGCAGAGGCAGTTTTGTAGTCCCCACCGTAGCAGAAGTCGGTGCTGTAACTACTATTGGCCCAAGTGCGGAGCACCGATGGGTAGTTGAGCAGGTGCTGGATCTAGAGTAGCGACCATGTCTACGACGATTGTAGCTATTTGGACTCGGGCACCATTCCTAGCACTAGCAGCAATGGCAGCAAGATGAGCAGAGGATGCCGAGAACCTCCTAGAGCCATTCTTGGACCTTACTTACCCTTGCTGCTCTAGCTTGCCACAAAGAGGAAGGGGATCCACCTACGCCGGAGCTGAGGAAGATGAAGGGGATGTGATTTCCACTGGTGCTCACGTTGGAAGAAGTGAGGAGCAACGACTGACTCACGTCGTTAGTTTATACCGTGATAGAACGGTAGATTCGGGTAACAGATGGTTTCTTCAGTGGTATTTTACGTGGCCATGATATTTGAGTGGTATTTTTTGGATCTCGTGATCTTTGGATGGTGTGAAACTAAATTTTCCATAATGTTAAATCCTACTAGTATAATAACCATCTCCTTAAACATGCTACAAATGTAAATAACAACACAATAACCTAAAGGCATACTACATGGCTACAAAATCCATCTACCCAAAGGCCCCTGAAACAACAGAGACGTGCTTGCTTGGGCGTGCTGGGGGTGTGGGGGCGCAACGGCGTGTGGCCAGCATGTAGTTGATCGCGTGCACGATGAGCGTGGAGCGCACATGTATGGCGATGGCGCCGTGACTGACTGACCCGTGGAAGCGAGGCGTCGTGCTCGACGTCAAACGTCAATCGGTCTATCTACTGCCGCCTGACCGGTGACTGCGGCAAGCAAAACGTTTGACGATGTGACTTGGGAGTTTATCCACTTGCTCTCCCTCCCTCTTTTGGCTCTCCCGACCTCTCCTCTCTAGATGGAGTTTTTTTTCTCGAATACGCACAAGTGATGCGTATCATTGTATTAGGTAGAAAGAGTTTGAGCAATACAAGTGCCGTTCCATGGCTTTGTTAGTGTTTTGCAAGCTCTACATTCTGAAACCAACAACATTCAAGGGTGACCATCCCAGCTACAGGCGAGCCAACGTTTCAAGCCCCCGTGCGCCGGCCTCAATCCACCGATCGGCCTCGGCCTTGACTAGCTGCAGCACCTCGTTCACCGATGAGGGTGCCTCCCTGAAGCACCTGGCGTTTCGTTCCTTCTAGATGGTCCATCAGACTAGTGCAAATAGGGAGTCAATGCCTCGGTGCCGGACACCATTGTATGCCGCTCACAGCCATCGCCACCATCGCAGTGTTGTAGCTGCGGCTGGTTGTGGTAGTAGGCGTTACAAGGCTTGGAGAATGTGGAACTAGACCACTCTGGTGAAGGGGCACTCGGCCAGGATATGATCAATGGTTTCACGCCCTTGGTCGCAGAGGTAGCACATCTCCCTTGCTTCTAGCCCGTGTCTAGCTCTCCTATCTCAGGTCCAGTGGTGTCGTCTGAAGTTCGGCCAAAGAAAGATTTTGATCTGTAGTGGAGCCTAGGTTTTCCAAATGAGTTTGTGACCCAAGAACGGAGTGGATGTTGCATGCAGCATGTAGTAGGCAGATTTCGTCGAGTAAGCTCCATCGTTGGCCCAACGCCAAATGGTTTGGTCTGGTTGATCATTGAGCTGTATGTCTTGCAGCGTATCCCACAGTGCCAGGTACTCATGGATAGCTTGCATTGATACTTCTCCAGAGATCGACTGCACCCAGGACCTGTTGAGCAGACCCTGTTGCACGGTCTGTCTTCTGCGCGTTCTCGGAGGCACGAACTGACATAAGCATGGAGCAATGTCTGGGACGGATTCACCGTGTATCCTCTTATCTTCCCAGAACAGTGCCGACGCCCATCACCAATCAGCGTGTAAGTGGAGGCCTTGAAGAGCGCCAGGACTTCAGGCGATGTCTTGATCGGCAGCTGACTCCACGCCCTATCCTGATCAGTCTTCTGGAGCCACAGCCACCGTGCCTGCAATGCAAAACCGGCGAGCTTTAAGTCGCTGACCCCTAGCCCCCCAACTCCGTCGGCCTACAGACGGTCGGCCAAGCCACCATGCATTTTCCTTGGACTGAGGCATCTGTTCCCGTCCAGAAAAATCTCTTGCATATGGTGTCAATCTCCTTTGTCGCCCATGGCGGCAGATTCTCCGCTATCATCGCGTAGATCGGTACCGCACGCAGCACCGATTTAATCCACATGAGTCTTCCGCTTCTAGCCATCAAGTTGCCGTGACATGGTGGCATCTTCCTCGCCACGCCCTCGACGACCGATTGAAAGTGGGACTTAGGTATTTGCTTTGTGCTCAGTGGGAGGCCGAGATACCTGATGGGAAACTGCTGCACTTGACAGTCTAGAATGGACACAATTTCCTCTAGTGAATCTTCCCCACCATAGATCGGCGAGATGGAGCACTTTGCCAAGTTAGTTTCCAGGCCTGAGGCTTCGCCGAAGATGTGCTTAACAGCCCTTGCCTCCTGGACGTGTGGACGGATGAATAGAATGACATCATCGGCGTATAGGCTGCACTGAAACTTGATTTCAGGCGGCTTCATCTTCCTCATTACCCCATCAGCGTCCGCTTTTTGGAACAGCCGTCGTAGCACGTCCATAGCTATGATGAAGAGCATTGGGGACAAAGAGTCACCCTGGCGTACACCTCTGAGATGCTTGATTGGTGACCCTTTTTGACCATTAAGGATAATTCTAGAGGTTGCAGTACTCAGCAGCGTTTCCATCCACTCCCGATGGAGTTTTTTTACTGATGCACGACGGCTGTCGGGGCTATGATGTTACAGCAAGCACACAACAAGGGAGAGATGGTGGTGAGGCCTGTTTCGGCTTTCAACTCCCGAGCGGGCCAGATACGGCCTACTCATAGGCGTCCAATGTTGGTTGGCCCATTTCGAGAGCATAGGAGTGCTGCGTGCGCCAGAACGCTAGTGCTGACACACGCCATAGCAACAAGGAGGTAGCCAGCTAGTTTTGTTAAATCCCGCTCCCCTAGTGCTGCGTGCGCCAGAACGCATTGCCTACCGTCTACTCCGTCCGCCCCTAAACGTTCGTTGTTTTCGTTTTCCAAGAAATAGTTTTGACTAAATATATATTAAAAATCATTAATATTTATAATACATAATTAATATTATTGGATATATATTTAAATTTAGTTTTTAATAAATTTATTTAGAGATAGAAATATTACACCTACTTTCTTTAAATTAAATTAAAATTATTGATACGTAAATTGTGACCGGGCGCCATCGTGCTTGTGGATCACGCACGCCAGGACAGGCAGACAGACAAGATCAGAGACTGGTACCTACAGGTCCAACTCCATCTCTTTCGCTAGCTACAAGCAGCTTGGTCCCTGGCCATCTTGTCGCACTGCATATGCCAAGTGCATCATGCGCGTTTGTGACCAGTACACTACTGCTATAGAGAGGTATTCAGAGGAGGAGCCGAGATATTAAATTTCAGCGATCATGTCTTAAGAAGAAAGTTGCCGCACTGAACACGTACGTCAAATAAGTATACTAGCAGCAGCATCGCCTAAATTTGCAATAGGTTATTGTTTATTAGTGTAGTGTACGAAGTTAGATGTGTAATAAGGCTCTGTTTGGCCGGTTTCAATTCCCAACTCCACACATTAGGCCCAAGAGTTTATAGGCCAAAATGAAGTGTTTCAACATATATAATGGAAGTGAAATATGGCTCACCTAAGCGCCATCGGTGCACTCTAAGCTCCAGTTCAGCTCCAAAAATTCTAGAAGCTGAAGATACCTTTAGGTTGAGGATATTCCAGCAATGTGCAATGCTGTGGATCTGTAGCAAGACGGCCGCATGCCGGGTATTCTTCTGGATGAAGAGAGGCAACTAGTTTTTGCTAAATTGCCACCACGGGCCACGGCACTATAGTTAGTTGCAAGTGGTGATGGACTGCTCTCTTTTCCTCCTCCTTTACCACAGAAAACTCCAAAGTGGCAAAGCAATAAAGTTGATTGAAGGGGGTCCATTGAAAGCCGCACTTGAAGGAACAACATAGCTGCAATCAAGGGCATGGACAATGGCTACACCACCAAAAGTGTCGAAAGCCATCAGTTTAACAATGTAATTTGACATGGAGGAGTGCCAATGCAAGTTTAACAATGTAATTTGACATGAACATATATGTATATAAACGAAAAAAAAGTGTGAATTGTTTGGGATAAGATACTGAACAAGAGGTGCTACTAGCAACTCTGATCTCCCAAATGGGGATGGCACTCACAGAGGCAGCAAGCATGATTGATGATAGTATATATCAAACACGCCAAAAAGCTCACACACTAGCCAATTTTGAAACGAGAGAAGGAGGCATGCAGAGCTAGGTTGATTTACAAAGACACGTCATATATAGGTAGGCGTATACCAAGTAAAACATCTATGCCTAACAAACCATGCACATTGACCCAGGCCAGGCTAGCAGAGTAGATTTTTGCAGCACACCACACTCAGGCACTCAGGTAGTGATCCCATCGATCCGAGTGGCACGCGGGCCATGCATGCGTATGCATGTTGTATTGCCTACTGCCTCGGCCCTCAAGAGATGGCGACGTCGCACGGCACGCTCTCGAACGACCTTGCAGACGACGGCGCGAGGCCGATGACGACGGGCGAGCAGAACGCCTGCAGGTCGTAGCGCCTGCTCCTGACGCCGGCGACCTTGAACTGGACGCGCGCGCGCATCCGGACGTCGACGCCCACCTGCCCCGCCGCGAGGTCGTGCCGCAGCTCCCGCGCGGTCTGCTCCCCGACGGGCACCGACCGCGCCACGGCGCGCACCTCCAGCCGCGTCTCGTTGCGGTGCGGCTGCCGGAACGGCGCCGGCGCGTCCTCGACCGCCAGCTGCGCCGCCTCGCCGTACAGCACGCGGAACTCCACCCACTCGTACAGGATCGACACGCGCCGGTTCGGGTTGTCGGCGGCGAGCGTGAGGTAGAACGTCGCGTTGGCCGTGGCGTCGGGCGGCGGCGTCACGTTGAAGTGGCGCACCACGGCGCCGGTGACGGTGTAGTCGATGGGCTTCGGCCGGACCACGAGCCAGAAAATGAGCGCGGCCAGCCCCGCGAGGAGGATGGTGACCACCAGCGCGGCCACGAGGCAGCGGAGCACGGCCACCCGCCGCGCGCGCCCGCTGTACGTGATGTCCCTCCGCATCGCCGCCGCCGCCGGCATTGTTACTGTAGGAAGCTGCTGTACGTGGCGACGTTGCAGTTGTTGCGGTTGCGCGGCGCATGGACGGGTCGTGCCTGCTGCCGCGGCTTTGTATAGAGGAGATCGTCGTCGTTCAGAGGACGAGGTGTGTACTCCATGTGCCGCAGGCTTTCTTGGCGGGCAACGAATCAAAGAGATGGCCACAGCTAGATGTCTGTGGTGTGTTGCATTGAAAGCCGTGATCCGATGCTCTTCTTTTTGCTTTCGGTTTGTGCTTTGAGTGACTGTTGACGATGGCGAGATTCGAATTTGAGTTCTCCCTGCGCACTGAAGGACTTTCGTTGAGTCGTTGAGACATACCGTGGAATGCTTACAGCGTGCTAGGCTCCCGCGTAGGAATCTACTAGCGAGTACTTTCTCGAGTCAACAAAGCAGCTTGATGTTCAAACAAGGAGCAAAAACGTTTGGATCATATCCAAGCGCAACAAAACTAAGAATCTCAGTTTTATTAGTCCTTCTTGAACTATTTTTCGAGAGTTTGTCTACCGGACAACCATGTATTTTATACAATTCCAACACATGAATTTTTTTTTTTACCATAAGATTAAGATTCAACAGCCTTCACCTTCTTCTACCTCTAGCCTTCTTCTAATTACAATCATAAAATCACAGATCCACAGATCATAGATCACATATCACAGAAAATAATTTTTTTTCTATGAAAGGACAAATTACAGCCTCCACCATTCGTCGTGGGTCGTCACGTCGTGTTCCCCTGGCCGGGCGCGATTCTCCATGTGGACTGCTGGTGCTGCGCACTGCTCGACACAGTGAGCCAGGGCGCGATTCTCCATGCGGACTGCTGGTGCTGCGCACTACTCGACAGTGAGCCAGTCGAGGCGCAGAAAGCAGAGCTGGTGTTGCGCCGCCGCGTGTTCTGTGCTAAAAAATTTATGTATTTTTGTACATTAAAACACGCGTGTGTTGTATAGCATTCCTGTTTTTTGAACGCAATCCTTCTTGAACTTTGAATGAAAGTTTCCTTAGGAACACACTTCTCCTATAGTCCTATATCACAAATGCCTAAATTAGAGTCCGTCTAGCCAGCACCCGAGTATTTCGTCGGTTGTGAGCACTCGATCACGCTACCTTCACTGTTCTTCTTCCTCTTCGCCCCCGTCGCTGCGCACCGCCCTGCTGCAGCCGTGCTAGGGTTTCATCGGAGCACAGCTGCAGCGACCTCCTCCCCCCTTCCCCCTCCTTCCACGGAGAGCTCTGGCCATGGACGCCCCCGCCCCCGCCCTGACCTGGCCCGGTCGCCTCCGCCGCCGCCAAGGCCCCTAAATCATCCTGCCGCCATCCCCACGGCCTGGCCAATCTTTCTTCCCAAAGCCTCCTTCTAAGCCCACCGGTGTTGGAGAAGAAGAGGGGAAGAGGCCGGAGAGGGAGATCACCGGAACCCTAGCGCCGGACCATCTTCTTCGTCTCTGACGTGGGCGCGGGTGTGGGAGGGAGAAGGAGACGCGCTGTAGAAATCGAGTGTTCCAGCACTCGTTGTTGGATATCCTTATTTTTGCCTTTAGTCCTGGTATTTTTGTGTTCGGGACTAAAGGGACTATTAGTCCTGGTTGTATCCTCAAACAAGGATACAAAGTTTCTGTCCCAAGCGTGTGGCGACGGTAGGCAACAATTAGTCCCGGTTATAGCCCAGAGCCAGGACTAAAGGTTATCCTTTAGTCCCGGTTGGACCCTCGAACCGGGAATAAATCTTTACTCCCAGCTTGAGGCTCTAGCCGGGACTAAAGTAGTCCTGGCTCTGGGCTATAACTGGGATAAAATCTTTCTTGATAAAATAATATAGTCGCGCTGGACAAAAAAATGGGGCAGCCAGGCATTAAACCCACGACCTCATAGCCAAGGTCCAAACCGCAGCGCACTAGCTAGCCATCTGAACTAAGTCACTTTCTCGACAAGAAAGCACCCAAACATTTATTTAATAAGAGAAAATACCCTTTAATTGATTATATTCTTTTGTTAACTATACTTTGAATTTTCTGGTCCATGTGCTTTCTAGTGCCTGATTGATCTCATAATTTTTATCAGGGTTTCAAATGCCCAGTGTGAAGCCACCACCAAGTTCGAGATTTTTCTGAATTGGTTTGGTAAAATTTTCACTTTAATTGAATTTCCACACGACTTCACCGATTAATTATACGTTGAACTGAGTCCACCCCCCGAAAAGATTCGGAATGATGCCAAACTTTGCCAAATGGTCTCTTGTGCCCTAGAAGACAAATATTTATGGAGGTTGATGCAAAATTATATTGTTTTGAATATGTAATTCACCGTATTTCGTCTCACGCGGCACAAAGAAAAATGTAATAATAAAAGTAATTATCAGAAAAATCTAAGATCTTGTGTGGGGCCATATTTTGGGTGTAAATGACTGGCAAAAAAATTTCAAGCCATTTCGACATAGGCGGAGTCGACGTGCTTCACAGAGGTATATAGAACCTTTCGTCGAACCCTATCTATACACCTAGGTTCTCTGGGACTCTGAAGTCCATTTGCTTTCCAGTGCCGGATTGGTCTCAAATTTTTTTCTCAAGACTACAAATGCCCTGTGTGTAGCCACCACCAAGTTTGAGATTAACCTCAAGATTTACGTTACAATTACTGAAAACTAATTTCCTATCGAAAACCAATAAACTTAATAATTTCAATTAAAGTCTACATTTTTGCATTAACAAAAATAGTGAGTATTAGTTGCATTATGTTCAACATTTATAATAAAAAACACAATTGTTTAGGTCACATATTTTTTTTGTGCAATAAATGAAAATAAAGTTTATTACTTTTTCTAAAAAATTTTATGCCTAGTATTGAATTTACTGCGCAAATAATAAGACTTAAACATTTAAATACAAAATATATATAAAATAAACTGATCTGCTTAAAAATTGACGCGAAATAAAAATATAGCCCACCTTTAGTCTCGGCTCCTGCCACCAGCTGGGACTATAGGTGGGCTGCATTTGGTGGCCCGCCAAAAATTCCTTTAGTCCCGACTCCTTTCAATTGCCGGGACTAAAGGTCCCACCTTTAGTCCCGGCTGGTGGCAGGAACCGGGACTAAAGGTGATTTAGTCCCGGGAGGTGGATGGAGCCGGGACTAAAGGTCCCACCTTTAGTCCCGGCTGGTGGTAGGAGCCGGGACTAAAGATGCTTTAGTCCCAGGTGGTGGGTGGAGCCGGGACTAAAGGTCCCTCTCGTATATATCGCCGCCTCCCTTCTCTCTTCCTCCTCATCGATCGCGTCTTTGTCTTTAGCGCGTCCCTAGAGCTCCGCTGCCACCGATTTGCCTCCCCAGCCACCCCCGACGCCGTCTTCCTCACCGGAGGGCACCCCGAGGCTCACCCACCTCGCCGGAGTAGCCCCGACGCCGCGCCCCTCACCGAGTAGCCCCCGGCCGCCCCCGACGCCGCGCGCGCGCCACGCCGCCGTTGATTTCGCCTTCCTGGCCACCCCCGACGCCGCCTTCCTCACTGGAGGGCACCCCGACGCCCGCCCACCTCGCCGGAGAAGCCCCGACGTGCCGTGCCCGGCCAGGAGCCCCCGTGCCTGGATCCAGCGCCGCTGTCCACCACCGCCCGTCGCCACTGCACTCCATTATAATTCTAAACCGCCGGTATATATATATATATATATTATATTTATGAATTATATTGACGAAATGTGTATTAATGTATATATGTATGAAATTATATGTGTATGAAATGTGTATATATATATATCAATTAATGTATATATGTATGAAATTATGTAGGTATGAAATGTGTATATATATATATATCAATTATAATGTATATATGTATGAAATTAATGTGTGTGTATATATATATCAATTAATGTATACATGTATAATTTTTCCTTAGGAAAAAAATCAATTGTGTTATATTCTGATACCATGTGGCCTATACCCTAAACCCAGCCTAAACCACCCTAAACCCTAAACCACCCTAAACCCTCCCCGGCCACCGACGCTGGCCGGCCACCCCGCGCAGGCACCACCGCCCCGAAATGTGTATGAAATGTCTATGAAACCCTAATTGCATAATTATTGTTTTATAATTGTTTAGGCTCTCTATGGCCGACCCGAGAGATGATGACCTGGAGGCGGAAATAATGGATATTATCAACACCGGCACTGAACATTGTGCCGATGTTGATAATGACCAACAGGAAGACGACGGGAGTCAATACTTGAATCTCGATCATATTGTTGAGGAAGTTGTTCATGAAGATAATTCCGACGAGGTATATATTTCTCAATATCTAGCTCTCATTTATTTATTATGCATACATGTAGCCCACTGGATCAACCTTCATTTTATAATACTTTTTGTGTTTCTATGCGTACATAGCCGTCTGGATCGACGACGACGACGGGGAACACAAAGAATGTTCGAGGGGCCAAAAAGCCGTTGGAAGGCCGCTACATCATCCGAGAATTCAACGTGGCTACAGGCGAACCACTAGGACAATATGCACAGAAATTCATGTACCACTGTGGGTACCTTGTAAGGGACAAGCTCCTGATCAATGCCTGTGAATGGAAAAAAATAACAATGCTCCTCATATTAGTTATGTCTCTGATAAGGACAAGGAGCTGATTTGGCAAGATGTTCTTGCACATTTCACGCTCCAAACAGATGATTATCATGAAGACATCACCCATGAAAGGTTGATGGAATGAGTTAGGCACTAGACAATGAAGAAGATGGCCACCCAATTCCAATCTTGGAAGAAGCAGTTGTACAAATCATACGTCAAGAAGAACAAGACTCCAAATTGGAACAATAAGGGCCCAATCGCGAAGGCAAGGCCCTACTGGGAGGAATTTATACAGTACAAGACATCAGAAGAGGGTGCGGAACGGGCGAGAAGGAACCAAGAGAATTCTAGACAAAAGCAATACCACCATAATATGGGATTAGGTGGCTACACGACTTCCGTTCCCAAGTGGCAAAAAATGGAAGCAGACCTTATTGCCAAGGGGGTCGTACCTGAATCAGCATCGTGGCCTGAACGCACAAAGCGTTGGTTTTTAGGTCATGGGGGAGGATTGGACCCAGTCACCGGGAAGCTCATCCATGGCACAAAACTCGAAAGAGCAACAGAAAGGTTGATTCAAATTCTAAAAGCTAGAGATAGTGGACTATTCTGGCCCAATAGAGAGAAAGATGAACTGACATATTCCATCGGGACTGCTGAGCATTGTGGACGAACTAGAGGCAAAGGGGCCGTTCCATGGGTGCAAGGTTTCTCTGAATGGATCGATTCATACAGAAGCCGCCAGAGACAGAAGGATGAGGAGGCAGAGAGGATCCACATCATGCAGCAATATGTTATTGAGTCACGGGAAGCGGTGCTTGAATCACAAAGGCGAGAAAAAGAAATGCAAGCGAAAATGCAAGAGGAAGTCGCAAGGCAAGTGCAAATACAATTGCGTGCCCATGGGATTACAACAGCTCCGGGAATCAACATTAGCTCTGATCAGTTGAGAAGCAGTTGTGCTTCTACGGAGCTGCCTGATGCCATAAAAGATGCAGAGCTGCGCTTCCCCGTGGATGACGTCACTGGACCTTTTACATCATGTGAGCTGCACATTCCAAAAGATAATGGCACAGTGAAGGTGGCTATTGGTGTTGTAAACCCTATCGACCGTACCAAGACACCAAGAATCCATGGGGCAGTAGTACCAACTGGATATGCTACCGTCTCGGTGGATAAAGCTATTGAAGGTTTTAGTGATGTGCCTCTTGACATTCATGGAGGTGATGGGGAGAAGACCGTGGGAGAAGCAGAGAAGTCATTCATTGCATGGCGCAAGCGCTACATCAATATTCCCGAGAAGCCGTTGCTGCACAATAGGTATGGATGAAAGTGAACAAAACAATTTTTTTATTAATTTTATATTGCCTCTTAAATAACAATTGACTCATTGTCTTCTGTACGCACACAGCAGGGCCTCCCCCAACCTAAGTCGAATAGTACAATCACCAGACCAGCATAGTGCTCCAGGCGACGGTTACGATGGGATAGAAGACACGGCTACATCCCCACCATCTCTAAGATGGTCTCCACCGCCGCTGCCACCGCCTCCAAGGCGTTCCCCAACGCCGCCTCGAAGGTCTCCAACGCCTATTCCCCCACCATCTCCAAGACGGTCTCCACCGCCGCCGCCACCGCCTCCAAGGCATTCCCCGCCGCCTCGAAGGTCTCCAACGCCTATTCCCCCACCATCTCCAAGACGGTCTTCACCGCCGCCGCCACCGCCTCCAAGGCGTTCCCCAACACCGCCTCAAAGGTCTCCAACGCATGTTCCCCCACCTCCTCCCATGAACCAGGGAAGACGGCTGCAAACAAATAAGCCATCTGCCCCACCGGCGAAGACAACCAAGAAGGCCCCTATGAAACCAAGGCCAATTCCACAGAAATTGCCTGGCAAAATGAGTAAAGAGGAGTTACATGATGCGGTTAAAAAAACCGTCGAAGCATTCTTCTCAGGCACATGGAAGAGGAAGCAGCAGGAGCAGAAGCACTTCCACCTACCTCTAGCTAAACTAAGGCGGATGGTGGAAGTTGAGCAGAAAAAGAGGCGGCAAGCTTGTAAGCCCTCGCCACCATCATACTTTGACCGCACTCTTAACAAGATAATCAAGAAAGCTGCTAAAGCAGGGAAAACTATTGCACAACTCGGAGAACAAGAATTACAATCAGTCCCTCCTCTAGTTATTGCTAATGAATATGGTTCAAACACAGATATGCTGGATATGATGGAAATACCTGCTGATAAAGAAGTGGATATGACGGAACTTGCTAACTTTTATGCTATGAGAGGTATCGACCTTGGCGATTTCCTCTTCGAAAGTGCGCCGGTAGCGGATGAATGGCAGAAATATGAGCATGGCAGGAGTCTATGGAATCCTAAGACCATCAATGAACTGGGTACACAATTGTTCAAGCTAAACACCTTGTACCTCGACGCGTGTCACCGAAACGAGTTCTATATTTCTGTCAGAATCAAAGACGACCATTGGTTCCATGGCGATGATGTTATGTACATTGAGTTAGCTGAATTACACCAACTAGTGCACCGGAACTCTCTCGACAAGACTCTCATCAGCTGCTATTGTCTGTAAGTGATTCTTTCTACTAATTAATAATAAGTCGCTACGTACGTACATGTCTGTGTTTATTATCCTCACTCTATATATATGATGCAGGTTTGAGATGGGAGAGTGCAAAAAGAGAGGGTGTACTGATATTGGTTTCATTGATCCACATATCGTATTCAAAAACCCTAAACCCCAACCAACATGGAAAGCAGAAACGGAGGCCAATATCAAGATGTTCTTAGAGAAGCAACGTGACAAGAAATGTATACTCTTCCCCTACAACTTCAGGTAAGTGTTCATAATGTCGACGATCGTGTATCCATATATATATGTTCACTGTACCTGTTAGCTAATTAATGAGTGTTAATGGACATGGCAGTGAACATTGGATATTGATGGAACTCGATCTGGAGAAAGGTCATCTAGGCATCTGGGACTCGATGAGAAAAGAGCAAAAAGAGTTTCAAGAGATGATAGATATTATTTAGAGGTAATTGCAGTCTCACTAGCAAAACTATTCCAGTCTCTCTGCATGTAAATTAATGGTCCAAATATTTTTTATGTTATTTGGTAGTTGTTGGGAAAAGGTCTGTCAGGAACACCATATGAAACGCAAAGTGCCACTGAAAGTAGTGCTATACAAAGTAAGTACTATATACCTACCTTAGTTCAATTTCCCTATGCTCTGATGATGACGAATCTTTTTCTCGTAAAGTGGGTTCTGCAGCAGCCCCAGGGGACCAATCTCTGTGGATACTATGTTTGCGAGTTCATGAGAGTGTGCTAAAAAAGAACTAGTCTATAGAAAAAAAGGGTAAGTGTACATATATATATATATATATTCTTCATACATATATTTATATATATATATATATTCGTGATAGATACAATTTATTTATCATTATTCTTGATACATATATATATATATATATATATATATATACTAATATACTTTTTCTTTATCTCATATCTCAAATCGAAGACTTGTTGGTTGAAGGAAAAAACCCTGGACACACACCATCTCAAAGCAATCCAAGAGACAATAGGTGGATTTCTAAATGATCAGGTCTTAACTCCCGGCGGCGAGTTTTACTATGACCCAAATATGTGATGATGAAAACCAAATTTCATATTGATCCAAAGAACATGTGACGATGAAATGTACAATTAATGCAAACTTTACATGTGACGATGAAATGTAATATTATGTTTTAGTTTACTTTTACTTGTATTGCTTGCGTGCATTGATCGAGCGAAAACTTTACAGTACGGCGCGTATACGTATATTACTTTGCAGCGAATAATGCGTATTCGAAAACCAAATTAAAACAAAAAAGAATCATCAATTGAAATAAGCAGGAAAAGAAAAAAAAGACCCTTTAGTCCCGGTTAGTAATACCAATCGGGAATAAAGGGGCCAGTCCAGGCGCTGGCGTGGCTACGTTTTTAGTCCCGGTTGGTATCACCAACCGGGACTAAAGGTCCACTTCTATTCCCGGCTACTGACCCTTTATTCCCGAACTCGTATTCCCGGCTGCATAACCGGGAATAAAGGGGGTTGGCAGCCGGGAATAAAAGCCGTTTTTTTACTAGTGGTGGTTGTTTAGGTTACATGTAATTTTATCATTATTTTACTATAAAAAATATAAATTATATCTTGTAGATTGTCTTTTTAGTTGTAATATTGTTGTCTGCAAATTCCTAAAAATCCAGGCACAAATATAGCACTGGCTCCCTTGAGAACATGCATCCACGACACCCCTAGCACACTTGTTGGAAACAAACTAAGGATCATCATTTGCAAATCTATCTATATCTCTTATAAAACTAATTCTTATTATTATAAGTCTATCTCAATACATAATCCATCCACATTATCCCTCACTATCTACATCATCTTCACTAATAGCCATGTCATCCGGCTAATTTCTAACATTATAATCCAAGCTATATGTCATCTTTACTTAATTTTAATCTAAATTCTTCGCAACCTCTATAACTAGGCGTGAGGTATCTTCTAGTAAATAAGAAATCAAATATCGACTAGCAGCTCCAGGCTAATTAGTTGCAACCGTAAGCAAATTAATTGTTTTTTTAGTAATTCCTCTGGACTTTTTTTAGATGAAAAAGACGCGTGTTACGTATCTACAGGGCGTGTTTGGGGTCAGAGCTTCCCACCTAGGGGACTTCTTGAAATGAACGGCAGAGCTCCTGGGACCGGT
The DNA here is from genome assembly GCF_019320115.1 of Miscanthus floridulus. Classification (NCBI taxonomy): domain Eukaryota; kingdom Viridiplantae; phylum Streptophyta; class Magnoliopsida; order Poales; family Poaceae; genus Miscanthus; species Miscanthus floridulus. Next base: position 115,133,824 of record NC_089581.1, on the reverse strand, counting down.
TGTTTCTCGGGTGCCGATGGATCGTGATCCATCGTCCATGGTTTTCTTTTTCTTACTTCATCTTGGCTTCTTCGCTACCGCCGGCAGACTCGAGCTCCGTGTGAGCCTGCCTTCGTCTCGGTCACGAGGCCGTTGACGAATCACTAGTTAGGCCAACCTCGCCGATGAACTGCCTCCCTTAACATTGCTGGAAATATATGCAGCCTGCGGCCCGTTGGTCCACCCCTAAGCCCGGTGTTTTGGCTTGGCACGGGCACGGCACTGGCCGGTGACTAGCGGGCTCAGGCTAGCCCAACTCAATGTATAAGGTCGTGCCTAGGCCGCTCCAAGCATGGCGGGCGGCACGCCAATGACCCAATAAATAGCATCAGCCTGGTACTAGGCCCATTAACAACATAGCCGACTAATATATCTACACAACCCAATACTAACTCTCAACGTACGTGTTGTGGGCGTCTACATTGTACCGTGTAATTCTAAAAGAAATTGTTGCCTTAGACTCACTCGATCATATTGTTCCAAGTTCCCACCCACGCCACCTCCTTCGTCCGCAATTCCGTGTCGATCCCCACATCCTCATCCGCAGCTCCTCCTGTTCAAGACTCGCTTGGAGCGAGAGCACAAGTCGCAAAGGGCGACGCGAATCGCCCGCCCCTACCTCGGCGGTCGTCTTTGCTTCCTCACTCGATGCGGACTCCTCCGGTCATCCTCGGTCCTTAGTGCAGAGTCGCATCCCCGCACAAGGACTCCTTCCTGCTCGCGGCAGCCTCCTCCCGCCTAAGGCCCGAGCGCCGTTCCTTTTCTTCCCGAGCACTGACCACGACTTTCTCTCGAGCGCCGACTATTCTCCTTCCTTGCACCACTAGAGAACATCAACTACTCTCTGCGACTCTGCCTCGTGCTATCCCGGCCTACTAAGGCTTGCAGACTCATCGGACCAGCCCAACACGGAAAAGGGCATGACGTGCCGTGCCTAGGCTGAAGGCCAGGCCTTGGCCCTATTTTTATAGGCACGTATAGTTGGCCAAATGGCCCACGACCCAGCGCATGACCCACGACATAAGATTTTGACCCCGCCTAGGCATAGCATGGCCTGATGGTCGTTGTGCCCATGCCGGCCTGGCCCGACTATGGGCCCATGCCTGGGCCACACTCTCAGCACGGCGTGCTGGCCTGGCCCGATCAATAGGAGGCCTGCTAAGGCCATCTCAGATCCCTTCACCTCTTGTATATACGAACATATCAAACCCTAACCCCATCTCTCGACTGAGTCCCAGTCGCCGCACGCCCTTCCTTTCTCTTGTCCGTGAATACTCCAACACCGGTGCCCTCCCATCCCTTCTCCCTCCACTAGCGCTTCCCATGATCCCGTCCCTTCTCCCCTCAGTTTCCTTGCTCTTGGTTGCGCGACTATGGCAACCGAGCGGGCGTGCCTCGACATCCCAGCCATGTGTGGGCGCAACGGCGTGGTGCTACTCCCTGGACTCGCGCGGGCGCATCGGCGCTTCTACTTGGCCTCACACGGGTGCAACAGCGCTGCTCTCCAGCCTCGTGCGGTGGTATACCTCTCCTGAGCACAATGGGCTCGTCGGTCTATCGGGCCAGCATGGCATGACCCAAGGCTTATAGGGTCATGCTTGGGCCGTAGGTACAGCCCGTGGGTGGGCACAACACGACCCGGGGAAGCAACCGTACCGTGCTGGCCCGACCACTAGAGGGCCATGCCTTACCGGGCCTCGTGCCAGGCCGAGCGATCCATTTGGCCATCTATATTGGCACGCTCGGTGTTCGTGGGCCATGCTTTTCACTGGGCCCATGCTATGCCGGGCCAGGCAGCCCGTGTGGCCATGTATAGATGGAAGTGATGACAACATGGGATATGGTTTGTACGGTTGAAAGCTCTAGTTTGATTTTGGTGAATTGATAAAACCCTAAGTGCTAACCTAGTTTATCAAAGTGATCATGAGATAGGTAGCACTATTCCAAGTGGTGGAGCAATGGTGAAGATCATGATGATGGTGTGACCATGGTGATGATCAAGTGCTTGGACTTGGGAAAGAAGAAAGAGAAAAACAAAAAGCTTAAGGCAAAGGTGAAACTTGATAGTAGCTTTTTGGTTTGGTGATCGAGACACTTAGCGAGTGTAATCACATTTAGGATCGATAGCCGTACTATTAAGAGGGGTGAAATTCGTATCGAAATGTGGTTATCGAAGTGCCACTAGATGCTCTAACTCATTGCATATGCATTTAGATCTAGTGGAGTGCTAACACCCTTGAAAATGTTTGTGAAAATATGCTAACACACGTGCACAAGGTGATACACTTGGTGGTTGGCACATTTGTTCAAGGGTGATGAAGTTTGTGAGGTCAAGGAAGTCACTGGAGTGATCGAACGTAGGACCTGACCCTGGACCTGCATGTCCGGTCAGCTCGGCAGTGAAGAGCGTGGCGTCAGTCTCTAACCAGATGCTGGCTCAAGTTGTGACCTGACGCGGCGGTGGTGAGTCTGGTCAGTGCTGATGATAGATGACATGAGTAGTTTGGCAAGCGCAACTCGGACCTGACGCAGTGGTGCATCTGGTCGCATGCACCTAACGCGTCCGGTCATGGTTTTGGTGCTTGAGGAGCTCTCTGGAAATGACCTGACGCTGGGAGGCCGAGTTGATCGGCGCATTTGGTTATGTGTTGGTGGCGCGCACGGGTCTGTTGAACTAACTCGATCGACGCGTCCGGACCTTATGACCGTGCGTCCGGTCATCACTTAAGTGATCGCGTAGGAGATTTTGATCGTTGGAGATCAGGCGGCCATGGTTTAAATGGTGATGGCACATGGAGGTCATCCGTTTGCCGGACGCAGGGACCGTGTGTCAGGTCAATTCGACCTCCACATCCACTCAGCGTGATGACAGTGAGGTGCAGGGGGCCAACGGCTCTATTTCATGGGAGCCTCTATTTAAGCCCCTTGGCCGGCTCAAGCTCACTCTCTTAGTCATTTACATTGACATAGCAACCTTGTAAGCTTAGCCAAAGCCCTCCCACTCATCTCCATCATTGATTCATCATCTTTGTGAGATTGGAAGTGAATCCAAGTGCATTGCTTGAGTGATTGCATCTAGAGGCACTTGGTGTTTGTGCTTCACTGTGGGATTCGCATGTTACTTTTGGTGGTTGCCACCACCTAGATGGCTTGGAGCAGCGAGGATCATCGAGCGGAGGTTGGTGATGATCTCTGGCTCCGATTGTGGTGATTATGAGGGATTCTTGACCTTTCCCAACGGAGAGCCAAAATATACTCTAGTGGATTGCTTATGGCTTGTGTGACCCTCATCTTGTGTTGGTTGTGCGGCACCCGGTTGTGGGTTTGGCGTGTGATGCCAATTAGCGCATGAACCTCCAAGTGAGTGAATCGCCACAACGAGGACTAACTTGCTAGCAAGCAAGTGGACCTCGGTAAAAAAATCTTGTGTTATCATTCTCCCGAGATTTTCATGGCATTCATTGTGATTGATTGACTCCATCTTGTGATTGGCTCATTCCCCTACATGTCGGTATAAACACCACTACCTTACTCTTGTATTTACATTCCTAGTGTGTAAGCTAAGCTCTTTAGTGTAATTAGTTTTGAGAGCTAGCTTGTGTCGGGTCTAGTGGCTAGTGAGGCTCTTTAGTTAGTCTTTGAATGCTCACTAACTTAGTGGTAGTGACCTAGCTTTATGTGGATAGAGACTATAGTGACTAGAATTGTGATAGGTGGCTTGCATTTTTGGTAGGCTAGCGCAATACTCGTTTCGCCATTTATTTGTCTAACATCTTTGATAAGTGTTGTAGAAATTTTCAATAGGATATTCACCCCCTCTAGCCATTAGGACCTTTCAAGTGGTATTGGACCTTTCAAGGTGTGGATGGTGGTGGAGACCAAAATTGAGATAGCCGATCTGGAGAATCCCCCCGTGGCCAAAGAAGTGCTACTCCAAAACAATGATATTGCTCTTAGTGCTATTCATGATGCTATTGATGAGAGAATATTTGAGCAAATCAAGAACATTAAGATGGCTCATGAAGCTTGGAAGAAGTTGAAAGAATCATTTGAGGACACTAAGGCAATAAAAGGTGCAAAGGCATACATTCTCAAGGAGAAGTTTGCTAGCTTCAAGATGAAGGAAGATGAGTGTGTCGGACATGTTCCATTGGATGGAGGTGCTTATCAATGATCTCAAAGCACTTGGTGAGAAAGTGGAGGACAAGGACTTTTCACATAAGTTCTTGAGATGCTTACCCACAAGATTTAGCATGTTGGTCACCTTGCTAGTGAGAACTGGTTTGGACACAATGACATCAATCCTAATCTTGGGACATATCATGACCAATGATGCATGTAGAGATGTGATGAGAAGGAAGAAAAGAAGAAGAAGAAAAATGAGAAGAAGGATGAGAAGAAGAAGAGTGTGGCATTCAAAGCCACATCATCCAAGGGCAAGGCCAAGCAAGACACATCAAGTGAAGATGAAGGCTCATTCTCTTGGGATGATGATGATGATGATGATGATGAGAAGATGACTCTTTTTGTGAAGAGATTTGGTAAGTTCATGGTGAAGAAGGGCTATCATGCTAGAAGAAAGAAGTCTTTATCCAAGAACAAGGAAGAGTCAAGAAGGTGCTTCAAGTGTGGAAGCAAGGATCATCTTGTTGCTCAATGCCCATACAATAGTGACAATGATGATGATGACAAGAAGAGCAAGAAGAAGGACAAGAAGGAAAAGAAAGAGAAGAAGGACAAGATGACCTCAAGAAGAAGAAGAAGGGTAGTTCATATGTGGTCACTTGGGATTGTGATGCTTCCTCAAGTGATGATGACAAGACCACCAAGAAGAAGGCTCTTACAAGCATTGCTATCAATGAGAAGACTTCTCTCTTCGACACTCCATCATGCTTCATGCTAAGGCCACTAAGGTACAAACTTGTGATCATGGATGTGATGTGGAACATGATAATGAAATTGGAAGTAAAAGTGACAATGATGATGAACCCACTAAAGATGAACTAATTAACATGTTCAAAGATGCTAAAGAATATTTTGATATTAAGAGAAGGGAATGCAAAGACTTGTGAAAGGAACTAAAACTCCTTAAGCAAGCCTTTGATGAGCTCAATGCATCTCATGAGAGGTTAGAGGAAGCCCATGAGAAGCTTGGCAAGGTTCACAAGAAGCTTGAAAAGCTCATTCCTCTCTACTTGATGAGCAAAATGAGAAGGAGCATGTTGTAACATGTGACAAAGGCTTAACTTGTGATATAATTGATGAATAAGTCTATAAGCCCATCATTGTTGCTCTCACTAACCCTTGTTGTAGCACATCCACTTCTACCTCATCTAGTAGTGATAGTTTCACTTGTGATGCCTCACTAATGGTTGAGAATGAGACACTCAAGAAGGAGGTAAAAGAGCTCAATCACACCTTGGCTAAGGCCTATGGTGGCGAGGACTGCTTGCTTATGTGCTTGGGTAGCCAAAGAGCTTCTCTCTACAAAGAGGGATTGTGCTATACCCCAAGAAAGGCAAGGCAACCTTTGCTCCTTACAAGACTAGTTCTGTGAAGAACAATGGTCGGTTTTGCACTAGTTGCAAGCAAGTTGGTCATATAGAGAAACAATTCATAAAAAAGAAGCCTCAAGCCAATGTATCCTCTATTAAGCTTGAATCTTTCTATGTGCTTACTAAGGGTACAAATGGTGTGGAGGCTAAGTTCATTGGTGCACCATGGATGAGCTCAAAGAATAAAGCCATTAGGGTGCCAAAGAGCTTGGTCACTAACCTTCAAGGACCCAAGCAAGTTTAGTTATCTAAAAAGAATTGATCTTCTTTTGTAGGTCAATTACAAAGCTGAAGGAAGTCATTGGGTTCTTGATAGTGAGTGCACTCAACACATGACCGGTGATGTAAGAATATTCAACTCAATCAATACCAATGACAATGATGGTTATGATAATATCACATTTGGTGACAATGGAAAATGCAAGGTCAAAAGGCTTGGTAAGATTACAATATCCAATGACATGAGCATTTTAAATGTGTTGCTAGTTGAGAGCTTAAACTTCAATTTGCTATTCGTGGCTCAATTGTGTGACCTTAGATTTAAATGCATATTTGGGGTTGATGATGTAGAGATCATAAGTGTAGATGGCTCTAATTTGATCTTCAAAGGCTTTAGATATGAGAATCTATACTTGGTTGATTTCAATGCTAGTGAAGCTCAATTATCAACATGCTTGTTCACTAAGTCTAGTATGGGTTGGTTATGGCATAGAAGGCTTGGTCATGTTAGAATGAAACAATTGAATAGGTTGGTTAAGCATGACTTGGTTAGAGGCTTGAAAGATGTTGTGTTTGAGAAGGATAAGCTTTGTAGCTCTTGTCAAGCCGACAAACAAGTTGGAAACACCCTCCTAAGAAAAGCATGATGATCACTAGTAAAGCATTTGAATTATTGCATATGGACTTGATTGGGCCAACACAATACACTAGCATCGGTGGAAACAAATACGGGTTTGTGATAGTGGATGACTATACAAGATACACTTGGGTATTCTTTCTAGTGGACAAGAGTGATGTATTTGCAACTTTCAAATCATTTGTTAAGGGTATTCACAATGAGTTTGAAACAACCATCAAGAGAGTTAGAAGTGACAATGGTAGTGAGTTCAAGAACACAAGAATTGATGAGTTATGTGATGATTTTGGAATTAGACATCAATTCTCGACCAAGTACACTCCACAATCAAATCACCTTGTTGAGAGGAAAAATAGAACACTTATTGACATGGCAAGGTCTATGCTTAGTGAGTACAATGTGAGTCAATCCTTTTGGGCTGAAGCTATCAACATGGCTTGCTATTATAGTAATCACTTGTATTATTAGCCATTGAAAGAGAAGACATCATATGAGCTCTTGAATGGTAGAAAGCCCAACATTGCATATTTTTGGGTCTTTGGTTGCAAATGCTATATCTTAAAGAAAGGCACTAGATTGGGTAAGTTTGATATGAAGTGTGATGAAGTATTCTTACTTGGATACTTCACTACTAGCAAAGCATATAGAGTTTGGAGTTTGGAAAGTCTTACTCTTGAGGAAGTTCATGATGTTGAATTTGATGAAACCAAAGGTTCCCAACATGAGAATGAGAACTTGGAAGATGTTAGAGGCATTCAACTTTCAAATGCCATGAAGAACATGAATGTTGATGACTTGAGGCCTAGGCAAGTGATTGATGATGAAGATGATCAAGTGTAAGTGCTCTCTAACTCAAATATGCAAATTGACACTAATCAAACAAGTACAAGTGGCTCTCATGATAATATGCAAGAACAAGTGGCTAGTACATCATCTCAACCCAATGATCAAGCAAGTGCAAGCAATATTCCAATACTCCAACCAACTAATATTACAAGGGATCATCCATTGGACACTATCATTGGAGATACTTCTAGAGGTATACAAACAAGATCAAGATTGTCTTATTTTTGTGAGCATTTCTCATTTGTGTCATCTATTGAACTAAAAAGGATAGATGAAGCATTGAAGGATATTGATTGGGTCAATGCTATGCATGAAGAATTGAACAACTTCACTAGAAATCAAGTATGGAAATTAGTGAAAAGACCAAAGGGATACAATGTGATTGGAACTAAATGGGTCTATAGAAACAAGCAAGATCAAGATGGGATAGTAGTAAGGAATAAAGCAAGATTGGTAGCACAAGGTTACACTCAAGTTGAAGGTCTTAACTTTGGAGAAACATATGCCCCGGTTGATAGATTGGAAGCAATTAGAATCTTACTAGCCTATGCTTGTGCCCACAACATCAAGCTCTATCAAATGGATGTCAAGAGTGCATTTCTCAATGGCTACATCAATGAAGAAGTATATGTTGAGCAACCTTCCAGTTTTGAAGATGACAAGAAGCCCAACCATGTGTACAAGTTGACAAAGACATTGTATGGCTTCAAGCAAGCACCTAGAGCATGGTATGAGAGTTTGAGGGACTTTTTCCTCTCTAAAGGGTTCATGATGGGCAAGGTTGACACCACTATTTTCACTAAGAAGATTGGTAGACTTGTTTGTGTTACAAATCTATGTTGATGATATCATATTTGGATCAACAAATCAAGACTTTTGTGAAGAGTTTGGAAAGATGATGGCTAATGAGTTTGAGATGTCCATGATTGGAGAGTTGAGTTACTTCCTTGGACTTCAAATCAAGCAATTAAAGAATGGTACATTTATGAGTCAAGGCAAGTACATTAAAGACACGCTCAAGAAGTTTGGCATGAATGAAGCAAAGGCCATTAGTACACCAATAGGAACAAATGGAAATTTGGATAGTGATACAAGTGGCAACATGGTGGATCAAATGTTGTATCGGTCTATGATTGGAAGTCTACTCTATGTGACCGCATCAAGGCCAGATGTCATGTTTAGTGTGTGCATATGTGTAAGATTTCAAGCCTTACCAAGAGAAAGTCATTTGAAGGCTACAAAAAGAATATTGAGGTACTTAAAGCATACACAAAATGTTGGTTTGTGGTATCCCAAAGAAGCAAAGTTTGAACTTGTTAGATATTCGGACTCCGACTATGCGGGATGCAAGGTTGAAAGGAAGAGCACCTCAGACACATGTCAATTTTTGGGAAGATCACTTGTTTTATGGTCATCAAAGAAGCAAAATAGTGTTGCATTATCAACCGCCGAAGCCGAATACATATCCGCCGGTAGTTGTTGTGCACAAATACTTTGGATGAAGGCCACCTTGAATGACTTTGGAATCAAGTTTAAGAAAGTGTCATTGCTATGTGACAATGAGAGTGCAATCAAGTTAACCAACAATCCAGTTCAACATGCAAGAACAAAGCACATTGATGTCTACCACCATTTCATTAGAGAACATCAGTAAAAAGAGGACATTTGCATTAAGAGTGTAGGCACCGAAGATTAACTTACCGATATATTCACCAAGCCATTGGATGAGAAGAGGTTTTGCAAGCTAAGGAATGAGTTGAACATATTAGATTTCTCAAATATGTGTTGATGCACCCCCACTTATATGACATGCCTCTCCTTCGAGCAATCCAAGGTAAAAGTGGATTGGCATGCATACATTCTTTGCTAAGGACATGTTTAGTGCATCTAGTCATTCCTCATGTCTTATAGGCTCATTTATGAAAATCAAATGAATTTGATGCTTGTATGGTACCACTATTGCTTCTATGCTTGACTTGATCTAGTGGTAGCATATGACATGTTTGTGGGCTTGTGAACCTAATGTTTGATCTAGAAAATGAGCTATAAGTGTTTAACTCAACATGGTACAAGATAACCCTTATTCGGAAGTGTGAAGAAGCTTGTCCTTGGATCAAACCGAGTTAAATATCTTTGGCAAGTGATCTAGATTGAACTAAATTTGGTAAAATAATCCTTACCCCATTGATTGACATTAACCTATCTAAAATTTGAACCTTTGTGGTTATTGATGACAAAGGGAGAGAGAAACAAAGATATAAGTGATAGGGGGAGAAGTAATCACTAAGGGGGAGAACTTTGACATAGGGGGAGAAATATGAAAGTAAGGGGATCAATTAAAATTTTGAGCACACAAGTAGGGGAAGCAAGCTCATAAACTTGATTGATGCAATTGAATGTGCATTCCATATATTTGCTTGCATGTCACAAGTTTTAAATTTCAATATCCATGCTTGTGTGGTGTATGCTAGTTTTAGGCTTGAATGATGAAATAAAAAAACTAGCATGCATAGGTTGTGTAACTAGAGTTGTGTTTATTTGGTGAAAACTAGACTCTTGCTTCTAATGTTGATCTCATGGAGTATTCTAGTTTTTGTGTATGCCTATTTACTAATGGTGCCAAGGATGGTATATTTAGTGCACTCTGATTGGTATCACGCTTCAAAGGACCATCTTTTATACCTTAGCATCATTTGGTAGACATTACTTCCCCAAAACTCTAATCCATGCATATGTGTAAGTTTCAATCCAAACTATTAGCACATATGTAGGGGGGAGCAAATGCTACCAATGGGGTTCATGAAACTTGTCCATATCCTTTTACACATGGTAAATATGCTTGGGAAAGCAACATGGATTCAAAAGAGTTTCAATTTATATCTTTATGAAAGAGTTGTCATCAATTACCAAAAGGGGGATTGAAACCTCTAGTTTGGTTTTAGTGAATTGATGAAATCCTAAGTGCTAACCTAGTTTATCAAAGTGATCATGAGATAGGTAGCACTATTCCAAGTGGTGGAGCAATGGTGAAGATCATGATGATGGTGTGACCATGGTGATGATCAAGTGCTTGGACTTAGAAAAGAAGAAAGAAAAAACAAAAAGCTCAAGTGAAGGGTCAAGAAGGCAACTAGAGGGGGGTGAATAGTTGTTACTAAAACTTAATCGCATTGGCTAACCAAAACAAGTGCAGATTTAAAACTATCGGTATAGCCAAGACTACACCCCTCTATATATGTTCTCTAGCACCTCGCTAAGATCCTAATTAAGCAATAAAGGTGCCAGGCTAGCTAGAGCTCACCTAACCAATTCTAGGAGCAAGGTCATACAAACCTATACCACTAGTGCTTCAAGCAATGAGGGAGCTCCTAAACATGCTAGTAAGCAAAAGCACAAAGCCAACTAAGCTCACTAGCAATGCTCAATAACAAGGTAACCAATGCCAAATTAGAGAGCATAAATACTTAGCTACATAAACTAAGCAAAGTGACTAACAAGGTTACACAAACCAAATTAGCCATGCAAGGGGGCTACTTCTATGCTACACAAGCAAGAAGGTAACTAGTGAGCTACACAAGCTAACTAATTACAAGAGCAACTACTCAAGCACAATGTATATAAAAGTAATCACAAGCTTGTATAAAGGGATTGCAAACCAATGGGATGAACAAGGTTGACACGGTGATTTTCTCCCGAGGTTCACGTGCCTGCCAACATGCTATGTCACCATTGTGTCGACCGCTCACTTGGTGGTTCGGTGGCTAATTGGCATCACCTGCCAAGCCCGCACATCGGGCACCACAAGATGAAAGCTCTAGTTTGGTTTTGGTGAATTGATGAAACCCTAAGTGCTAACCTAGTTTATCAAGTGATCATGACATAGGTAGCACACTTCAAGTAGAAGAAGCTAATGAAGATCATAGCATGACAATGGTGATGGCATGGCGATGATCAAGGGCTTAAACTTATTATACTCGACCGGACGCTGAGGTTCCAGCGTCCAGTCAGTTTTAACCGGAGCGTCTGGTCAACGTCATAGCCGTTGAAATCTGACGAATAGCATTTGAAGCTGGTGACACATGGCGTCCATTGGGCGACCGGACGCTGAGGGCCAGCGTCCGGTTAGTATGACCGGAGCGTCCGGTCAGAGCGCGTTTTGCCCAGTGAAGGGGTATAACGGCTCTATTTGATTGGGGCTCTATTTATAGCCCCATGGCTAGCTCAAGGGATCTCTCTTGCACATTTTCATTGACATAGCAACCTTGTGAGCCTAGCCAAAGGACTCCCACTCATCTATATCATTGATTCATCATCATAGTGAGATTGGGAGTGATCCAAGTGCATTGCTTGAGTGATTGCATCTAGAGGCACTTAGTGATCATGTTTCACTGCAGATTTCACTTGTTACTCTTGGTGGTTGCCGCCACCTAGATGGCTTGGAGCAGCGAGGATCATCGAGCGGAGGTGGTGATTGTCTCTGGCTCCGATCGTGGTGATTGTGAGGGGTTCTTGACCTTTCCCCGGCGGAGCACCAAAAGGTACTCTAGTGGATTGCTCGTGGCTTGTGTGATCCTCATCTTGTGTTGGTTGTGTGGCACCCTATTGAGGGTTTGGTGTGTGAAGCCAATTAGCGCGTGAACCTCCAAGTGAGTGAATCGCCACAACGAGGACTAGCTTGCCGACAAGCAAGTGAACCTCGGTAAAAATCATTGTGTTCATCATTGATTCTGAGGTGATTGGTCATCATTGTTATTCATCTTCGTGATTGATTGGTTCATTCATCTACACGGCGGTATAACCCTCTTGATCACTCTCTTTACTTTACCACAAACTAGTTGACAAGCTCTTTAGTGTAGCTAGTTTGAGAGCTTGCATGCTTGGTTGGTGTGGCTCTTTAATTAGCCTTTGAGAGCACACTAACATAGGGTAGTGTCATTGCTCTTGTGTGAATTGACACTATCTAAACTAGAATTGTGGTAGGTGGCTTGCATTTTGAGTAGGCTAGCGCAACACTTGTTTCGCCTCATAATTGTCTAACCATTTGGTTAAGTGTTGTTGTAGAAATTTTTATTAGGCTATTCACCCCCCTCTAGCCATTAGGACCTTTCACAAGAACCTACCCCAAAATTGAGGGTAGCTCAATGACACACTCAACTAGGGTTGCTCTTCGTGGCTCCCACGGGGCGAGCACAATACCCCTCACAAAGCTCTTCTCTGGAGCACCATACAAGCTTCTTGCGGGCTTCGATGGAGACCACCACCAAGCCATCTAGGAGGTGGCAATCTCCAAGAGTAACAAGCACCACCAGCTTGCAACTTGATGACCTAGTGCCATTCGATGCAATCTCACAATGCAACGCACTAGAATCACACTCACTCGCAATCGATTCGCACTCTTGCAAGCATAAGTGAGTTAGAGGGCATCCAAGCACTCCTACACAAGCCACATAGGCATGAGGGTGCTCAGCAACCAGCCCAAGGCTGGCCACACACTCCTTTTATAGCCCCAAGGGCTAAAATAGCTATTACCCCTTCAATGGGCAAAGCGCGTACTGACCGGACACATAGGTCATAACGATCAGACGCTGGACCCTAGCGTCCGGTCATTTACAGAGAGGTTCCAGAGACGTTTTTCAGTGATCAGACGCGTCCGGTCATCACTGACCGGACTCTCCCAGCATCTGGTCACTTCTGGATACGCTAAAAACACTAACTGAACGCTGTGATTGGACTCGCAGGTGCTAAGCGGACACAGACCCTGAGCGTCCAGTCATTTTTCATGCCAGCGTCCGGTCATAGACCTTTCAGCGCTAAAACGGCTATAACTCTTAGCTCCCAACTCCGATTTTGATGATCTTGGACATTTTGGAAAGCTTACTCAGAGGGATACATATCCCACATGCATACTTGATCCAAATCACAATGGATCAAAATAGTATTCCAATCCAAGGACCATCCTATAGTTTGGAGTATACCGAAAAACATTTTTCTCTTGTCTAAGTTGATTCACAACAACTCTAACTTCTTCTCCTTTGCAAATGTGCCAACACCACCAAGTGTGCACCACCATGTGTATGTGTGTTAGCTTTTCACAAACATTTTCCAAAGGATTAGCCACTCAACTTGCCACGCCACTTGATCCTAGCGATGATGCAAAGTTAGATCACTCGAGTGGCACTAGATGATGATATGCAAACAAGTTTACCCCTCTTGATAGTACGACCATCTATCCTAAACCCGGTCATCAACTTCTCTACACACCTATGACCAGTGAAATGAAATGCCCTAGGTTATACCTTTGTCTTGCGCATTCCATTCCATCTCCTCCAATGTCAATGCAACACATGCACAAACATGATCAACAATGATATGATCCACTTCATATCATCATGTGATCATGTTGGTTCATCGATCTTGACTTCACTTGCTTTTCACCATTGCCTTCGTCCATCAGTGCCAAGTCTTGCTCAAGCTTCACCACCACATGGTCCATCGCTCCAAAGCCTCCGACCTGCCCTTCATGCTTGCAACCGGTCCATCAAGCCAAGTCTTGTCTTGATCTTCTTCACCTTGACCACATGACTCAATGTCATGTCTCATGTGCGATAAGCTCCTTCATCATCACATGTGTGAGATTTGCAACATCTCCAAACCATTTTCACCTTCACGGCATATGTTGCTCACACATATGTACCTATGGACTAATCACATATGTATCTTACATAAACACAATTAGTCCACCTAGGTTGTCACTCAATTACCAAAACCACACAAGGACCTTTCAATCTCCCCCTTTTTGGTAATTGATGACAACTCTACAAAGATATGGAAATTAAGCTCTTTTGGATTCATGCTGCTTGCCCAATCAATTTTACTATGTGAGAATGATTTTGGACAAGTACCACAAACCCGAGATGGTAGTATTAGCTCCCCCTACATATGTGCTAGAGTGTTTGGTTTGAAGTTCACACATATGAATAGATTGGGAATGTGGGAGAGTAATTACTACCAAATGATGCTAAGGTGTATAGAATAAACCTTTGAAGTGTGATACCAATCGGAGTTGCACCTTTAAGTTCATCCTTAGCACCTTGGTTAGCTAGATATCACATGGAAATAAAATCACTAGATACCTCATGAGACCAACATTAAAAGCAAGGTACTAGCATTACTTGAAGAACATACCAAGTGTCTAGCTATCATCCTATGCATGCTAGTTTTCATTTCATCAAACAAATTCTGCAACTAGCATACACCACACAAGCATGCATATTGAATTTAAAAACTTATGCAATGCAAACAAGCATATGAATATGCACATATCAAATGCAATCAATCAAAGCTCATGAGCTTGCTCCCCCAACTTGTGTGTTTCTCTTGTCCAAGAATTTTGATCCATCTCTTTTCTTCAATGTTGCTCCCTCTTTGTCCATGTCCATGTCCAACCTCAACTTCTTTGTCTCAATCTCTCCCAAAGCTTTCATATCTTATCTCTCCCTCTTGTACAATCTCAATCTCAGAGCTTTCATATCTTTGTACAATCTCTCCCCCTTTGTCATCAATTTCCAAAAAAAGGTGTGCTTCTCATTGATGCAAAGGTATGCATTTGGAGTAGATGGTTGAGGCTTGAATCTTGCATTTTTTATGGACATCACTTGATTGTTGGAATGACACCACTTGTAGATACCACTTGTAATTTGTACCACTTGTATCTTGTGTAGGGCTTCTTGAGATACCACACATAGGATCTTTGATCTTGATATCAATTTGTGGGACACCTCCCCCTATGTGATAGCATGGGTCATCCATTTGATACACTTGAGCTCTTATAGGTGAGGGATGCATTCTTTTTTTGATGATCACTTAAAGTTGAGGATCACTTGTGGAACCATCGTCTTGCATGATTGATACCATGTGTAGATGGGATACCACTTGAAAGAATCTTCTAGTATGGACCCACTTGTTGGATTTATCAATAAAAAATATTTCTTGAACCTTTGTTATCTTTATGAGTAACATTTATAGGATATCACTTGTGAGTTGATCTAGACATCACTTATGAATTCTTGATGAAATACTTGAATCTAGATACCACTTGAAACAAACAATCTAGATATCCATTTGCATTGTTGTCTTGTGCTTATACTCTTTTTACTTATCATGAGCTTCTAAGTTGACTTGAACTAAATTGATTTGCCTAAACTTCCAAGTTCGGTTTGAACCAATGACAAGCTTCTTCACACCTTTTACAAGGGTTATCTTTCCAATGTTGTACTTGTCACTTCTTAGCAATCCAAATTAAATCAAGTACTTGGGTTTACTTAGCTTATGAACAAATTCATATACTAACCACTAGATCAAGTAATCATTCAAGCAATAGTGGTAGGCTATGAATATAAAACTTTTGTTTGTTATGCCTGATCCTATGAGGCATGTACTATATGCACTAACCACATACTAGTAAGGGATGAAATGATCATGCACATTACAATGATACCTTTGCTATGTTGGAGTAGAGGATAGTCACATAGATTCCAATTCATTACTCCAATAGTAATGTGAAGTCCAATTATAAGCTTGGTGAAGACCAATAGATACCGTTTTGAATTCCATTCTTCACCCATATAAAATGAATACCACTTATGATCAAGTACACTTTCTTGTTGTGGTTGACTTGCTTCATCTTTTGATCAATGATTGCATGAGAGCATCAATGTGAGAATACCACTTAAAATATTATGATTAACTCTCTTTTGGGTGTTGCTTGCTTTTCTCGATCAACCCTTTCGATTACTTCAACTAAGCATCTCGAATATTTCTCGAATCACCACTTCCATGTTAGCCTTCCAAGTACCATACTTGGTTTACCTACTCATAGGCGGCAAGCCCCTACAATAGGGAGAGGTGACCTCTCTCCAAGAACCATTTTTGATACTCTCTTGAAATAACTTGATTGATTGATCCAAGTGATGGACTTAACTTGATGAGTAACCTTGATTCCTTCTTTAAGTCCTTTTCTTTCTACTTGTTTAAGTCCTTTTCTTTCTACCAAATGATTTTCAATAGTCACTAGAACTTAAACTTCATCTTCATCTTGAGTTTGATCTTGATCTTCCAATTTGAGTACCGAATGTGTGCAAAGTGCACTCCATAATCAAATGGCCTTGTACTCTTTGCTTGTCATGCTTAAAGATCATCTTAATATCAAACTTAGGTGCCTCAATTACTTATAAATATGTTTCCAATTTGAGGACCTTTCTATCAAAGTGACTCTAGATCAATCCAACATTTGTCACTTTTCTGACAGATTTTGTACTCTTCAAAGAAAAATGTATATCTCCCAAAATACAAATCTAGATGCCACAAAATTTGGTGGAGACATGGCTAACTAAGTTATCTAGCAGCTGCAAAAATTTGAGATTCATTTGATTTCTAGATTGCTACCAGATTTCAATTCTTCCACCACTGCTACATGCTGAAAACTGCTGCACTATAGCTGACAAGATTCACTCCAAAACTGAAGCATCTCTTATTCAATTCTCATGAAATTTGTACAGCACCTTATACCATAAGTCTAGAGCATGTATACCAATTTTTATGTCAATCCAATAAGTTTTGATCACTCAATCATGGCTAAGATCACAGCTAGCTCAGATTTTATAATATAGGACAGATTTCAATCATTTGAACTATACTTCATCAAATATGAATCAAACTTGAAACTAACTCATTTGAAAACTTTCACAAGACATAAATCCATTCAATCCACTTACTAAATGTCATCTTATGAACTTATCCAACACAAATCAATCCAAACTTGACTACTAATCAATTATCCATTCAATCATCTCATAGTAAGCAACATTGCATATTTATCCAATTCAATCAACTCATATGCACCCAAATGAAATAATCAACAAAAGATATACCTTGGCTAGCTCATAATCATCCAACTAGCAAGCTTCAACTCAATTATTTGCATGTCATCAAATATATCCAATGAATCACTAACAACTTGAATTATAGCACTTGTATGTTGATAGCACTTGGACTTCACTCAATTTTCACTTGGCATTGGGTTTGGATGTGCACTAAGCTTCATAACTTGATTCAACATATGATGAACAATGTGAGATCAATTGAATCAAGTCTCCAATGCCGATGGTACCTACAAACAATCATCTACTTTTTGATGGTACCCAAACAATTTTGAGTCCTCTCAAGTTAGGTGCAACATACTTAGGCATAGCCTTAGTATGAATAGTGAGATGTTTTGCAGTAGCAACCATAGAGGTACCATTACCACCCTTCCTAAGCATAGAATCATCATTAATTTAAATAGGCTTAGGGGTGTTACCTAGGGGATATGAATATGCCATGTGTCCCCTTTCCCAGCATGAGTAGCACTTTCTCTTTGATTGAGCTGTCTCTTCCTTGCTCATGTGGTGCTTCTCATTGCCTTGCCTCTCATGGACTGCTTGAGCCTTCTTCTCAAGCTTGGTAGGACACTTAGAGGCAAAGTATCCCATACTTCCACACTTGAAGCACTTGATGTGAGCATAATCTTTCTTCTCGTCTTCATTCTTGCTCATCATCTTGGCATCTTGAGTTTGCATTGGATGCCTTGCCTTTCCACCCCTTCTTGTTTTCTTCTTCTTTATCATCAAATCACCACCATCTTCATGGTTGATCTTGATTTGCTCTTGGGGTTTCATCTCTTGCTCAACTTGTGGCTTTGGTTGAGGCTCTTCTAGTTGTTTCACCAATTGCTTGGTTGGGCACATTGAGGTAAGGTGACCCCAAGTGCGGCACTTGAAGCACTTCACATGCTTGAGCCTCTCTTCTTCTTTTATCTTCTTGAGCTTCTCAATGTTAGAGCAACCATTTGCAAGGTGTCCCGCTTCATGACACCGGTAGCACATGGTATGAGAGCTTTCTTTGTTGTATCTTCTTCATCTTTCTTTCTCTCTTTATTTTACCCTTTGTCATCTTCTTCTTGAAGCCAAGTCCACACTTGTCATCATAGTATCTTTGAGTCTTCAACATGTGCTCAAAGTTGACTTTTGAGTTGTAGCACCTCTCTAGCTTGTTGCTCAATTTTTTCACTTGTTCATTGAGCTCATTGTTCTCCTTCAAAAGGTTAGTTTCACAAGACATAGAAGTAGAACAAGCATCTGTATGTGAAGAGCATGGCATATCTAATAAATCATCACAAGAGGTGGATACATGCTTCTTGCCTACATCACAAGGGCTAGCAACAATTTGTGATTTATCATTTGATCCATGTGATGAGCTCTCATTATTTTTAAGTTTCTTTATAAACATTTTAATGAGAGAAGCATGTTGTTCTAATAATTCATCATGAGATGCAAGGTGTCTCATGATTCAATTTTAGCTCATCATGTGAAGATTTAAAAGCATCAAGTAATTTCTTATGTTCTTTACAAGAATTCTTTAGAAATGAGTTTTCATTTTCTAATTTCAATGTTTTAGCTTTCTCATTTTCTAAAGACACGGTCATTCTATCAAGTCTACTAACAAGCTCATCATATGAATCAACAAGATCAACCACATTATTATTTGATACCTTGGTGTCATCTTGTGACATGAAGCAATGTGGTGAAGTAGGAGAGCTTGTAGTAGCAATGTCATCCGGGCATGATCCATCATCATAACCATCAAGTGTGCATGGGGTAGCATCATCATTTGCAACACTTGTGGCATCATCAATCTTGCCAAGTGAACTTGTAGTGGATTGATCATCATCATCACTTGACCTTGAGGTGGAGCAATCTTCCACAATCATGGAGTTGTGGTCATGCTCAACATCCTCATGCGCCTCCTTCTTAGGCTCCTCCTTCTTGAACTTGCTATCATCCCATGTGGAGGAATCACCGAAGGTGCGCTTGATGGACTCCCATATCTCACGAGTGGTTCTTGTGTAGTCTACTTGTTTCATCAAATCAAAACTCAATGCATCCATTAGAAAACAACAAGCATGTGCATCAAGTTTATGGAGAACTCTTTGAGCATTGGTGAGATTTCTATGGTCTAATATATGAGTGAGACCACTAGTGGCAATCCACCAAAACTTAGGTCCCTTTGCACGAAAATGATCAAGCATGTGATTTTTCCATTGTGCAAAGTTTGTGCCATAGAAAATGTGTGAGTCACACTCAACATCTAGCCTACTAGAAGCCATCCTCTTGGGTCGGTGAAGACCACAAATGAGAGACCTAGCTCTGATACCACTTGAAGGGTCGAGATGGCGACTAGAGGGGTGGTGAATAGTCATTACTAAAACTTAATCGCGTCGGCTAACCGAAACAAGTGTGGAATTAAAACTATCGGTATAGCCAAGACTACACCCCTCTATATATGTTCTCTAGCACCTTGCTAAGATCCTAATTAAGTAACAAAGGAGTCGGGCTAGCTAGAGCTCACCTAACCAATTCTAGGAGCAAGGTCACACAAACCTATGCCACTAGTACTTCAAGCATTGAGGGAGCTCCTACACATGCTAGTAAGCAAAAGCACAAAGCCATCTAAGCTCACTAGCAATGCTCAATAACAAGGCAACCAATGCCAAATTAGAGAGCACAAATACTTAGCTACACAAACTAAGCAATGTGACTAACAAGGTTACACAAACCAAATTAGCCATGAAAGGGAGCTACTTCTATGCTACACAAGCAAGAAGGTAACTAGTGAGCTACACAAGCTAACTAATTACAAGAGCAACTACACAAGCACAATGTATATAAAAGTAATCATAAGCTTGTGTAAAGGGATTGCAAACCAACGGGAAGAACAAGGTTGACATGGTGATTTTCTCCTGAGGTTCACGTGCTTGCCAACACACTATGTCCCCATTATGTCAACCGCTCACTAGGTAGTTCAGCGGCTAATTGGCATCCCCCACCAAGTCCGCACGTCAGGCACCGCAAGAACCTACCCTAAAAGTGAGGGTAGCTTAATGACACGCTCAACTAGAGTTGCTCTTTGTGGCTCCCGCGGGGCAAGCACAATACCCCTCACAAAGCTCTTCTCTGGAGCACTGCACAAGCTTCTTGCAGCCTTCGACGGAGACCACCACCAAGCCATCTAGAAGGTGGCAATCTCCAAGAGTAATAAGCACCACTAGCTTGCAACTCGATCACCTAGTGCCACTCGATGTAATCTCACAATGTAACGCACTAGAGTCACACTCACTCGCAATTGATTCGCACTCTTGCAAGCACAAGTGAGTTAGAGGGCATCCAAGCACTCCTACACAAGCCACATAGGCGTGAGGGTGCTCAGCAACCAGCCCAAGGCTGGCCACACACTCCTTTTATAGCCCCAAGGGCTAAAATAGCTGTTACCCCTTCAATGGGCAAAGCACATACTGACCGGACACGTAGGTCATAACGATCGAACGCTGGACCCCAGCATCCGGTCATTTACAGAGAGGTTCCAGAGACGTTTTTCAGCGACCGGACCTGTCCAGACATCACTGACCAGACTCTTCCAGCATCCGATCGCTTCTGGACATGCTAAAAACACTGACTGGATGCTATGACTGGACTCACAGGTGCTGACCAGACGTAGACCCTGAGCGTCCGGTCACTTTTTGAGCCAGCGTCCGGTCACAGACCTTTCAACGCTAAAACGGCTATAACTCTTAGCTCTGAACTTCAATTTTGATGATCTTGGATATTTTGGAAAGCTTACTCAGAGGGCTACACATCCCACATGCATACTTGATCCAAATCACAATGGATCAAAATAGTATTCCAATCCAAGGACCATCCTATAGTTTGGAGTACACCAAAAAACATTTTTCTCTCCTCTAAGTTGATTCACAATAACTCTAACTTCTTCTCCTTTACAAATGTGCCAACACCACTAAGTGTGCACCACCATGTGTATGTGTGTTAGTTTTTCACAAATATTTTCCAAAGGATTAACCACTCCACTTGCCACGCCACTCGATCCTAGCGATGATGCAAAGTTAGATCACTCGAGTGGCGCTCCATATCACAGGGACGTCAACTGGTTGACCACAAGTCTAGTAATCCTCAGGAAAGTCATTATTACCATAGCCATCTATTACCCATCCAGGATTTTTATCCAAATAATGAAAATAAACAAGTGTAAGTATGTGTCATACTCAACAAGTGTAACATGGAGTTCATATGGCTCAAAAGGCTTGACACAGGTTTAACAACATTCAGCTTTTAGTTGTCACCATTTTAGCATAAGAGTAGCAACAAGTTGTTTCAATCCCAAAGTAAAACACATGATCAATGTAAACAAGAATAATGAATAGCATAAACGAATAATTCTTAGTGATTATCTATTCTATAAGGGTCCAAGGCCACTCATGACCATGAGCACGGTTGATATACCAGTTTTACACTCTATAGATGTTGTACACTTTCACTATGAGTCGTGATACCCAAGTGCCTAGGTTAATTACTCCCAAAACACTTCTAAGGTAAGCAGGCAGGGGTCACTATGAAGCCCTTCAAAGGTTCATCTAACAAGTTAGGGCTACTAGGTTTCTGTGCCCTATGAATGTAGGGCTCCCCTTTCGACAGGCACAATTACACGCAGCCTATACACTGACGGACAGAGGCCGCACTATATACAACCCGAAACACACCCCTCTTGCGCCATAAAGGCAACCTCTAACAAGCTAGAAAAGTCCTTGTACTGAGCTAAAGCTAGAGCCATGTAGCCCTCATAGCTGTACTGTAAGTCCTAGATGTTCGCTTACAGATAACTCCTTAGGGAGAGGAATCTATAGTATTTAGAAAGTACCTAAACACTCCAGCCCTCTATTTCTATTTTTCTTAAAAGTCATGTTTTAATGTTTATTGCCTATACCATTAGTGAAGTTACAAGATCATGGTTTATTTGAGCACTAGCAAAGCTACCCAATACATATCCCATAGGAGACAAGGTATAAGTTCAATTATAAGGAATCCCTATCAAAGTGATACATGCAAACATGAATTGAATGTATTAACATTGATAGGAAACAAGGATAATCCCATGCTATACTTGCCTTGAACAAAGTGCTCCTGTTGGTCTTGCTCGTCAAAGTAGTACTCTTGATCACCCACAAATTGCTCATCGTCTATACTCGATAATCACAGCAACATACAAGCATCCAGAAGCAATCATGCATAGCAAACAAGAGCTATAAATTAGAATAGTACACCAATCAACATAAAAGTCAAGATGAAAAATTTGTAAAATGAATCTACCACTCACTATGAAAACACAGACACAAAGATCACAAAAATCGGGGCTAAAACGAAAGAAGTTATGAATTAAACAAGATTTCCTTTAACAAAATAATAGATTAAATCTAACCTCAAATTTTAAAAGTTGAAACATACTTAATAGTAGTATGAACATGTAGATTACTCAATTATGAACCTAACGGAACTTGAACAGATCAAATCGGAGATAAAACGAAGATTTTATGGCCTAAAGAGTGTAGTGGCAATTTTGTAAATAGATGAAACTTG
Organism: Miscanthus floridulus; assembly: GCF_019320115.1. NCBI lineage: Eukaryota > Viridiplantae > Streptophyta > Magnoliopsida > Poales > Poaceae > Miscanthus > Miscanthus floridulus. The sequence goes on along the minus strand of NC_089581.1, from coordinate 115,111,007 downwards.
GTTTTCAAATTTAAATAATTAAATTCTGATTTTAAATCTTCCTAAGGACTGTAGATACAATTTAAAGAAAAGGCATGGGCTCTTTAGAATAAAAGCAGGGATGATGAGTTAAGATCCAAATAATTATAAGGGCCTTTTTGCAAAAACGATAGGTGAAGGGGTAAGATCTATTTGGGATCGCCCGATCCAGATCAGATGAATGGAATTAGATCGGGAGGGGGAGAGGGGGAGAGAGAGCATGGTCACTGGAATAGGGCCGGGCATGGTGGACCACCATGGACAGCGGCGAGGAGCTCGCCGGCTGAACCAGTTTAGGTCCTATGGGCCACCGTTCAGTGAACCAAGAGCACGAGGAGAGAGAGAAGACGGCGGACTCCCCGAACGGCTTTTCACGAATGAAGGCAGGACTACAGTGCATGGGGCTCAGTGAAGCAGATGGCGATGGTAGTGACTCAAGCTGCTAGGGTTTCACGGTGGTTGGAGCAAAAGCGAGGGCGGCAACTAGCGTTTTAGGGTTTGGTGAGGGCGGCACAGTGCGGGACAGCTTATATGAGGGCCAGAGGCATGGGGCGCATGCCATCTAATCGAATTAGGGTAGAAGCGAACTCCTGGTCAGAGTAGAGTTTGGCCTAGACTCATGCTGGAGGAGGGAGATGCGGCTTACAAGGTGGGCCCACCTATCGAGGAAAGAAAGCGTAGGACCAGTCGGCTAGTGAGACAAAGGGAGAGAGGGAGCGACTACGGCGATTGTGCTAGGCTATGGGGAACTAGGCCAACATCAGGCCCATGCGGGGAGAGAGGGAGAGGGAGGAGTGGGAGCTCTAGCGGGCTGGGCTAGTAGGCCAAGCTAGAGAGGGGAGGGAGGCTGCCCTTGGACCAGCAGGCCGAAAGAAAAAGAGGAGGGAAATTTCCTTTTATTTTATTTTCTAAATTTCCAAAGAAATTTTCAAATCCAAATTCAAAAATAATATGCAGCAGCATAAATGCATAAACATGTAGGTAAAGCCTATAATTGCTTTTAAGTTAACAAAAGTCATTACTTTTCTAAGTTTAAATGCTCACAAAAATACATAATTAAATCAAATTCTCCTATTTAAAAACAATGCAAATTTTAGGGTGTCACAATTCTACCCCCTTAAAATGAACCTCGTCCTCGAGATTCAATGATACTTACTCAAAAAGCTACGGGTATGTTTTCCTTAAATCCTCTTCTCTTTCTCAAGTAGCCTCATCTTCTGTATACCATTTCCACTAAACCTTAAACATCTTTATAACTTGGCTCCTCGTAACCCTTTCTGTTGTCTCCAAAATCTTTACCAAAAACTCCTCATAGGTAAGATCTTTCTTAACTATAAGCTCTTCTAACAGTATCTGCTCCTCTGGTACACGCAAACACTTCTTTAATTGAGACACATGGAACACATCATGTACACCTGACAAACTCTCAGGTAATTCTAACTAGTAACCCACTTCACCATGTCTCTCTAAAATCTTGAAAGGCCCAATATACCTTGGTGCTAACTTTCCTTTCATATTAAACCTTCTCACACTTCTCATAGGTGATACTTTTGGATAAACATAATCTCCTATTTCAAAAACCAATTCCCTTCTCCTAGTGTCAGCATAACTCTTCTATCGAGATTGTGTCACTCTCAAGTTATCACTAATCATCCTTACTTGCTCTTCCATGTCTCTTAAAACATCCAGTCCGAACACTTGAGTTTCTCCCATTTGATTCCAAAACAACAGGGTTCTACACTTTCATCCATACAAAGCTTCAAAAGGTGCCATCTTGAGACTCTTCTGATAACTATTGTTATATGAAAACTTTGCATAAGGCAAACTCTTGTCCCGACTTGTACCATACTGCAATGCACAAGCTCTCAACATGTCCTCTAATATCTGATTAATCCTCTTAGTTTGCTCGTTGGTCTGAGGTTGATATGCTGTACTAAAATTCAACTTTGTTCCCAATGAACTATGTACTTGGAAACTTTGTTCCAAAAAATGAGACATACATTGAGTACATCGGTCAGACACAATTTTCTTGGAAACTCCATATAGACACTATCTTCTCCATATATAATTGAGCCAACTTTGATCCTTTATAATGAGTCTTGACCGGTATAAAGTGAGCAACTTTAGTTAACCGATCCACTATCACCCATATTGAATCATAACCTCTCTGCGTGCGTGGTAACCCAACAATAAAATCCATTCCAACTTCCTTCCACTTCCACTCAGGTATCTTCATTGGTTGTAATAATCCTACAGGTCTTTGATGTTTTGCTTTGATTCTCTGATATGTATGAAATAAAGTAACATATTCAGCCACATCCCTCTTAAGTCCATACCACCAATACTTCTCTTTCAGATCCAAATACATCTTAGTATTCCCAAGGTGAATAGAGTAAGCGGGCTCATGTGCCTCATGAAGAATTGCATCTCGTATAGCCTTAATCTTAGGTACACATAGTATTTTCCCAAACCATAGAGTTCCATTATCATCCATACAAAAACCTAGTGCCTTACCAATCACTATGTTCTCTGCTATCTCTTTCAACTTCGCATCCTATAACTGACCCTTGCGTATTTCTTGCTCTAGTGTAGGCTCTAACACCAACTCTACTGCATTAGCGAGGAAACACAGGTTTAGTTGCTCAAGTTTAGCACACAACTCACTTGACATAGCTGCCACTTGCACCTCCTTGATGTAACTCTTCCTGCTAAGAGCATCGGCAACAACATTGGTCTTTCCAGGATGATAGTGCACCTCCAGATCATAATCTTTAATCAACTCTAACCATCGATGCTATCTCATATTCAGATCTATCTAGATGAATATGTACTTCAAACTCTTGTGATCAATATAGATATTACTCTTATGTCCGATAAGATAGTGCCTCCATATTTTTAGAGCATGAACCACTACCGCTAACTCCAAATCATGAGTAGGATAGTTTAGCTCATGCTTTCTCAACTATCGGGATGCATAGGCCACTACTCTTTCATCTTGCATAAGAACACATCCGAGACCTTGACGAGATACATCACAATAGATCAAAAAGTTCTTGCTCAAATCTAGCAAAACCAATACTAGGGCGGTAGTCAACCTCTTCTTCAATTCTTTAAAGTTAGCCTGACACTTTTCAGGCCACACAAACTTAGCATTCTTCTCTAATAGAGCTATCACAGGTTTGGCAAGTTTAGAAAACCCTTCTATAAACCTTCTGTAGTATCCAGCCAATCCTAAGAAACTTCAAATCTCTCCCACATCGGTTGGTGGTTTCCAACTCAACACATGTCTCACCTTGCTTGGATCTACTGCTATTCCACCATTGCAAACAACATGGCCTAGAAAAGAAACTTCCTTCAACCAAAACTCACACTTGCTTTGCTTAGCATACAACTTGTGTTCTCTGAGCTTTTGCAAGACCAACCTTAGATGTTCAGCGTGTTCTTCTTCTGTTTTGGAGAATACCAATATATCATCGATAAATACCACCACAAACTTATCCAAAAACTCTATGAATACGTTATTCAACAAGTACATAAAGTATGCAGGTGCATCAGTCAAACCAAAGGACATAACGGTGTACTCATATAACCCATACCTCGTAGTAAAGGCTGTCTTAGGTATGCCAGTTGCACAAATCTTCAACTGATGATAACCAGAATGAAGATCAATCTTAGAGAAGACAAAGCACCTCTAAACTGATCAAACAAGTCATCAATTCTAGGTAGCGGGTACTTGTTCTTGATAGTAACCTCATTGAGTGACTGATAATCGACACACATCCTCTGGGTACCATCCTTCTTGTCCACAAATATAACTGGTGCTCCCTAAGGTGATGAACTAGGACGAATGAAACCTTTCTTCTATAACTCCTTTATTTATTTCTTAAGTTCCTCTAGTTTATTAACCCCCATTCTATATGGACGCTTAGCTATAGGTGCAGTTCCAGGTAATAATTCAATAATAAACTCAATGTCACGGTCAGGTGGCATACTTGGCAAGTCATCGGGAAACACATATGGAAACTCATCCACCACTAGGTCCTCTTTGTTGACGTGATCATCAAGCTGGTTCACTGTGGCTGTTGGCTGTGCTTGTACTACAACATTGACACTAATTCTATCTCCCTTTGGTGTTGTCAAAACTACTACCTTTTCTTTACACTGAATCACTACTTGTTGTTGCTTCATCCAATCCATACCCAAAATAAGATAAATTCCCATTGTTCACAACACAATGGGGGTCACTTGAAACTCTACCCCATTAAGGATAGACTAGTCGGGAGAGAACGGTAAGAAGCTTGCATACTAGCCCCTAGTGAGTTTACTAGTATGGGTTTTTTCATGACACACAAAGGTATGCTATGGTTTCTAACAAATGCTTAGGATATGAATGAATGTGAAGCTCCAGAATAAAAAAGAATGGTGGTGGGAGTTGAGTTGATATCAAACATATCGAGCATGACTTCTGGTTCCGCAAGCGCCGTCTCTATAGACACATGATTCACCTTCCCATAATGTGATGGCTTCTGGTTGCTATTCTACCTCTAGGGGGTTTGCTGGTTGGGCTTCTCCAGGTAGTTATACAACAGATGACCATCTTTTCCACAGCGGAAACACTTGTTGGGAGTGCTAGGGGCACTAGTCTTCATGGGAGTGTTATTGGGTGTTCCCTGTTGTGGTGTGATGAGGACATGACACCCATGCATATGACAATGTTTGGCACATGGTATGGAGGGGTAGGAGGCCAGCAAGGGTGTCTAAGTCAAGAAGGAGGCCCGAGGTTAATTCGGTTCGAGTCCCCGAGGTGGAGGCCCAAAGCAACTCAAGTTCGAGTCTGCCTCGGCCTCCAGGACCAGTCTGCCTTAAACTAGTCACCCAGGATGCATTCGGACTCTGTTTTTGATGATCCATATATGGTTGGAAAGCTAATTTGATAAGGAAGGCAATCCAAGTGATCTCACATCAAAATCCCTTCAAAATCAATAGGAATTGTTGAAACAAGCCAGCGTCAAGAATCTACCAGGGTGCTACGACACCGTCTTTTGGTCCGTTGGACCATGTATCGTGTTTGGGCCCATTAGGGGGCGTGTCCAGGGTAGGCGATGACCCTAAGACCTTTATAATCATACACCACTGCCGCTATTAGGTTTTGGGTTTTGCTTAGACTATTCTATCAAGAATAGTTTCGCCGTTCATCGGTTTGTGAGACCCCAACTTCATGAGATTAATCAATCATCTGCAATTTGACTGCTTTCTTCCTTGTTCTTGCTTGTGTTCTTCGTTGTGCAGGCAAGGATTAGCCTTCTTGGCGAGGTCGACCGGATTCATGTCTTAGTTGATAACTAGAGGAGCTGTGGTGCTAAGATTATAGGGTTCGATCTTTCGATCTGAAGCTAGATCAGTGTGTCATTCTCTGCCACAACGATAGTTATCTCTACCTGATGGAAGATCGGGATCTCCATTTCCATTATGGTGTCTGCTGGCCACTCTGCTGTTGAGGGCGTTGATTGACATTTTGCTACTAATACGATGGACATTGCTGGTTCTGGTTGTGATTCCATTGATTAGGTGGTCCCTGGTACCTCTGCTTGAAGCCTTGCTGAGGATTGGTATGAAGATGAGTATTGCTTCCAGAGGCCAGTCCCTGAAGCCTACTCTTCTTGGCCTCCATCTCTTTGCGCTTATTGTCAATAACAATGGCGTGATTCACAAGTGTCTAGAAATTGGGGTATGTATTGGACATAAGCTGGAGTTGCAGACCGTTGTATAGACCCTTGAAAAAGCGGCGTTGCTTATCAGCATCATCAGCCACCTCATTCGGAGCGTAACGTGACAACTGAGCAAATTTGTCATGATACTCAGCTATAGACATAGATCCCTATTTTAGAGCTCCAAATTCCTCTTGCTTGTGCTCCTAAGTGAAGGAAAAATATTAAAAAAAATAAAATAAAAAAGTCAAAATTTCCCAAAAAAACAACGACAACCCAAAAAAATAGAAAAAAGAGAGGGACAAAAGAGAAACAATATCTAGAGGAGCACATAGAGAAGACCAAAGTGAGTTGTGTTAGCGTGTGTTGTCTGGTTCCTTGTTTGTGTTGCTGTTTCCATCCACCATACTTGTTTTTCACACCCCTATCACCTTGCTATCCACCATACTTGTTTGTTACACACCTGGTACTTAGAACATTTTAGACCAGCAACGAGAACAAGTACTTTGGACTATAATTTAGCATTACTTTCTGTTACTGACTTGTGTGCCAGATATACATATTATTCTTTGTATGCCTTCCAAGCTCCACAAACTCTTCAGATCAATACAAAAAAAGGGCCTTGCAATCTTGGTACCACTACCTCATAGGTATCACAAACCAGCGCCGGTTGTACTGCCCACTGCTTGTGTTGATAAGAACTTTGTAAGAGCTTGGTAAGACACTTCCACTTGCTGTGAAAAGTGACACCACTGCAACCACATAGTCATTTGATAGGGATAATTCTTTTGTATTGTCTTTTGCTGTCTTCTAACAATGACAGGTTGTTCGTATCCACCAACTTATGATGGTATAGGTGCTGATGAGTACATGGAGTGGGAAATTGCCTTAGATAACATATTTGCTACTCGCTTTATGTGTCCAAGGAGGAAGGTAAAAAATGCAGCTAGTGTTTTGTGATGTTCTGCTTTTATCTTGGTGAGAGTCTTTAGATCCTTCTGATAAACCTCAAACTTGGAATGATATGAAACTACTTATGCGAGAAACCTTTGTTAATCCACCTCCTGTTTTGACTTCATATGTTGAGGTGCACCATTTAGAGGAAGAGTCTGTTGTTATTCCTCTTGCTATGACTAACCTTCTGCAGGATAATGTCCATAAGTGAGAGGATGACATGGAAGAAAATGAGGAGCTCACAACCTCATATACAAATTTAGAACTATCACTTCACAATGCACTTATTACTCCTGCTGAGAACACAGGTAATGCTCTTGGTGCTACACTCACAGAAGGTGAGAAATGTTTTAATGTACTAAATTTTTCCATAAACTATGCTATCATAGAGCAATTGTTAGTGGAACCCTCTCTTGATTTATCTCTGTCCCATGATAATCTGCTTGAAGTTCCTTGTGATAAAGATGAATTGGTTGATGATGCTTCAGTTTTAAATGTTTTGGAACCAGTCACTTGTGCTGAAAATAAATATGTTATTCATATTGCTAATAAAACTGATGAGTTCAAATTGTAGTCTTCTTTACATACTTTGGGTTACATTGAATTTGATGTTTTGTGTAACCTAGATTGTTTGGAGGAGAGCCTTTTTAAATATGCTGATTTGCCTTGGTTTTCTAAACACACATATCATATTATTGGCAAATATAACAACATGGGACAATATATGATACATCGAGTATACATTCGTAGTAATATGAATTTTCCTTTTTTGTACAAGATTATGATCGTTTAGAGGGCAGCTATAATAATACAAATATTTTCTCATGTTCCTCAAAGAAACAAGTTTACTTCCAAGAAGGGGAGCATTGTTGGTTGCTACCTATGTCTGCTAGATCATCTATTCCTGCATTGTCTTTGGTTAGTTCTAATCTGTTGCAGGATAGTGTTGACATACATCGTGTGCATTTAGATCATGGAGTTTACATGCTTGCTGAAATTTCTTGGAAACATGGTCATGTTCCTTCTCACACTTATTTTAGTTCTATTTGTCTTTGCAACCCCGTTCTCCTTTATGTTGTGCAGGATCAGTTTCAAGCACAATCGACGCTGAGGACGGCTTTTCGTCAAGAAGGAGAGGATGATGAGGACATGTCACCCATGCATATGACCATGTTTGGCACATGGTATGGAGGGGTAGGAGGCTAGCAAGGGTGTCTAAGTCAAGAAGGAGGCCCGAGGTTAATTCGGTTCGAGTCCCCGAGGTGGAGGCCCAAAGCAACTCAAGTTCGAGTCTGCCTCGGCCTCCAGGACCAACCTGCCTTAAACTGGTCATCCAGGACGCATCCAGACTCTGTTTTCGACGATCCACATATGGTTGGAAAGATAATTTGATAAGGAAGCCAATCCAAGTGGTCTCACATCAAAAGCCCTTCAGAATCAACAGGAATCGTTGAAACAAGTCAGCGTCTAGAATCTACCAGGGTGCTGCGACACCGTCTTTTGGTCCGTTGGACCATGTATTGTGTTTGGGCCCATTAGGGGGTGCGTCCAGGGTAGGTGATGACCCTAAGACCTTTATAATCATATGCCACCGCCGCTATTAGGTTTTAGGTTTTGCTTAGACTATTCTATCAAGAACAGTTTCGCCGTTCATCGGTTTGTGAGACCCCAACTTCGTGAGATTAATCAATCATCTGCAGTTTGGTTGCTTTCTTCCTTGTTCTTGCTTGTGTTCTTCATTGCACAGGCAAGGATTACCCTTCTTGGCGAGGTCAACTGGATTCGTGTCTCGGTTGATAACCAGAGGAGCTGTGGTGCTAAGATTGCAGGGTTCGATCTTTCGATCTGAAGCTGGATCGGTGTGTTATTCTCTATCACAACGATAGTTACCTCTACCTGATGGAAGATCGGGATCCTCGTTTCCATTATGGTGTCTGCTGGCCACTCTACTGCCGAGGGCGTTGATTGACATTTTGCTGCTGATACGATGGACATTGCTGGTTCTGGTTGTGATTCCATTGATTAGGTGGTCCCTGGTACCTCTGCTTGAAGCCTTGCTGAGGATTGGTATGTGGACGAGTATTGCTTCCAGAGGCCAATCCCTAAAGCCTACTGTTCTTGGCCTTCATCTCTTTGTGCTTATTGTCAATAACAATGGCGTGATTCACAAGTGTTTGGAAATTGGGGTATGTATTGGACATAAGCTAGAGTTACAGGCCATCGTATAGACCCTTGAAAAAGCGACATTGCTTATCAGCATCATCAGCCACCTCATTCGGAGCGTAACATGACAACTGAGCAAATTTGTCATGATACTCAGCTACGAACATAGATCCCTATTTTAGAGCTCTAAATTCCTCCTGCTTGAGCTCTATTAATCCTTTAGGTATGTGGTAGGACCTAAAATTCTCTCTAAATTCCTGCCAGGTGACAGGAGGAGCATTAGTGGGACATCCATATTCGAATGACTCCCACCAGCCTTGAGCTTCTCCCTGGAGTTGTCCTGACGCGTACAACACCTTCTGCTAGTCATCGCACTATGCTATGTTGAGTTGTTTTTCCACTGCACGAAGCCAATCATCTGCTTCAAGTGGATTAGTGGCATGAGAAAACAACAGGGGGCGGCCCTTCAAGAATTCACTACGCTTGTCACGCGGTGCTCCACCAATTAGATGATTCTGCACTAGAGCTTGCATAAGTTGTGTCTGCACTGCCAGAAGCAGCTCAATAGTAGGTGGCGGTGGTGGTGGTGGATGTGGGGGGACACCTCCATGACCTTGGCCTCTTCCTCTTCCATACATTTGACATACAACACAAATATTCAAAATTTAGAGATTTCCAAGTTATATGCACTTATAGAGATATATAATACATTCTAAAAAATTTTTGGACGAGTTCCAACGTCAGCAGCTTTGTATAACAGTCATATCTCAAGTTCTAGATATCCAAAAGAGACGTTCTTTACATGGTTGGAAAGCTTAAGAAATTATCTACAACTTTTATTCAGAACACATGGCCAGATTCTGTCGTTAGGTTACTCAAAAATAGGATACAACCAAAACTATTCCTAGATTCCAGACTGCGCAGAAACTTTAAATTGGAATAGTTGCATCTCACAAACCAGTTCAGGTATAAGGGTGATTCTAGAGGAATTAGAAATATACTTAAGTCTAGTTGCTCCCATAAAAATTTTATAATTTTTGGTCGAGAAGATTTAGATTGGAATTGAGATAAGTGCGGATTGCTCTAAAAAACAGATCCGGAAGAACATGATATACCAAACCCAACTATTTATTTTTTGACTCAAACTTTAATATTCTTAACTATGGAACTTGTGGACATTATTACAAAAATCCAACTCACACATAAACATAATAATAAATCAACTATGCACACCAAAGTTCACACCACACTACTAGACTCGACTTGACTCAACTTGACCCGTGCTACTAACGTCTTGTCACAAAGAAAGGAACTCCAACACCTATGGGCGAAATTCATGGGGAAGCTCCTCATAGATCCTTGGCAGGTGGAGGCACACCCTTTGCTCGTCTATCACTTATTGGTATCTCTTAAGAGTCGCCTCCTGTGCCTTCAACTGATCTTCTAGCCATCGATTCTTTTTTACTAATTCATAGGCATAGTGCACCGTCACTTGAGTAGTGGGAGCAGTGCCTTCAGGGGCCATTATTGCCCATCCCAAGTCAGGGTGTTGGTGAGGGAGGAAACAATATTGATCTTCCTTCATATCATCAAAGCGACGACCATAGAGACCCATGCAGGCTACAGCGGCTGCATCTTCTATGCTATCTTCCATGGTGGCACAGTGAGCGTGATGCGCATAGTTCAAGTCCAGCTGGTATGCTTCTTTCTCTCCATCTCGGATGGAGATGCACACCCTGGTCTTCCAATAAGTATCTTCTAGAGGGTATGTATGCTCGTTGTAGACGTATTCCACAGCTGCGTCCCAATCAGCGTAGTAGGTCTAAAGAATCCCCATAAGTCGGTGGTGCGAAATGGAGGATTCACACCCTGGCTTGTACCAGATCTTTGTAGTCCATCCCATGGTAGGGGTAGGCTGATCTTCTTGAACGGCGTCCTCCTCCTCCTCATCAGATAATACAACGACCTCCACTTCTTTGGATTCTTTTTCTTTGGGCTCTTTCTGGAATAGCTCAGGCATAGGTGCAGGTGCTAGCGAGTCAACTTCTTGCTCCTAGGGTTCCTCCTCCTCACATGGATCCATGGACTCATACAAGCCACGAGGCGGGTAGTAGCCTCCAGTGCTGATGCGAGCAGTCTTATTGGCACGAGACATCTATAGAATTAGATTTAGTCAGATTAGAAGCAATAATCTTCATAACAGAGTCAGGCAAACGAAGCATAAAATTTAGCAAATAACAAGGGTGAGATGGAAAGCATGAAATGAGTGAAGCAAAAGAGACTAAAATGACCATTGCTAACTAGGCTTGCGTCCTACAGTCAATACGGCTCTAATACCAATCTGTCACACCCGATTTTAAGGATAAAATAGGATGCAAAATCTTATGTGCGCCCAGAGATCAGTCACACACATAAGCCAACAAATTATAAATAGTATCATCACAAGTATTTATTACATCATGAATAATAAGACATAGTCTTCACATAAATGTAGCGAAGTATAAAGAAAAATCTCTCGTGGAAGCTTCATATCATAGGGACATCAACTGGTTGACCACAAGTCTAGTAATCCTCAGAAAAGTCATCATTACCATAGCCATCTTTACCCATCCAAGATTTTTATCCAAATAATGAAAATAAACAAGCGTAAGTATGTGTCGTACTCAACAAGTGTAACATGGGGTTCATGTGGCTCAAAAGGCTTGACATAGGTTTAACAACATTCAACTTTTAGTTGACACCATTTTAGCATAAGAGTAGCAACAAGTTGTTTCAATCCCAAAGTAAAACACATAATCAATGTAAACAAGAATAATGAATAGCATAAATGGATAATTCTTAGTGATCATCTATTCCAAAAGGGTCCAAGGCCGCTCATGACCATGAGCATGGCTGATATACCAGTTTTACACTCTGTAGAGGTTGTACACTTTCACTATGAGTCGTGATACCCAAATGCCCAAGTTAATTACTCCCAAAACACTTCCAAGGTGAGCAGGTAGGGGTCACTATGAAGCCTTTCAAAGTTTCGTCTAACAAGTTAGGGCCGCTACATTTCTGTGCCCTACGAATGTAGGGCTTCCCTTTTGATAGGCACAATGACACACAACCTATACACTAACGGACAGAGGCCGTACTATATCCAACCAAAAACACACCCCTCTTGCGCCATAAAGATAACCTCTAACAAGCTAGAAAAAGGTCCTTATACTGAGCTAAAGCTAGAGCCATATAGCCTTTACAGCTGTACTGTAAGTCCTGGATGTTCGCTTACAGATAAGTCCTTAGGGAGAGTAATCTAGAGTATTTAAAAGTAGCTAAACACACCAGCCCTTTGTTTCCATATTGCTAAAAAGTCATGTTTTAATGTTTATTGCCTATACCATTAGTCAAGTTACAAGATCATGGTTTATTTGAGCACTAGCAAAGCTACCCAATGCATATCCCATAGGAGACAAGGTATAAGTTCAATTATAAGGAATCCCTATCAAAGTGACACATGCAAACATGAATTGAATGTATTAAAGTTGATAGAAAACAAGGATAATCCCATGCTATACTTGTCTTGAACAAAGTGCTCCTACTGATCTTGCTCGTCAAAGTAGTACTCTTGATCACCCACGAATTGCTCATTGTCTATACTCGATAATCACAGCAACATACAAGCATCCAGAAGCAATCATGCATAGCAAACAAGAGATATAAATTAGAACAGTACACTAATCAACATAAATTTAAGATGAAAAGTTTGTAAAACGAATCTACCACTCACTACGAAAACATAGACACGAAGATCACGAAAATCGGAGCTAAAACAAAGAAGTTATGAATTAAACAAGATTTCCTTTAACAAAATAATAGATTAAATCTAACCTTAAATTTTAAAAGTTGAAAACATACTTAACAATAGTATGAATATGTAGATTACTCAATTACGAACCTAACACAACTTGAACGGATCAAATCGGAGTTAAAACGAAGATTTTATGGCCTAGAGAAGGTAGTGGCAATTTTGTAAATAGATGAAACCTGATTTTTGAATTTAAAATAATTAAATTCTCATTTTATATTTGCCTAAGGACTACGGATACAATTTGAAGAAAAGGCAGGGGCTCTTTAGAATAAAAGCAGGGACAACGGATTAAGATCCAAATAATTATAAGGGCCTTTTTGCAAAAACGGCAGGCGAAGGGGTAAGATCTATTTGGGATCATCCGATCCAGATCGGACAAATGGAATTAGATTGGGAGGGGGAGGGAGAGAGCGCGGTCACCAGAACAGGGCCGGGCGCGGCGGACCTCTATAGACGACGGCGAGGAGCTCGCCGACGAAACCGGTTTAGGGCCTACGGGCCACCGTTCGGCGAACCAAGAGCACGAGGAGAGAGAGTAGATGACAGCGGACTCACCAAGGGGCTTTTCGTGAACGAAGGCGGGACTGCGGCGGTGTGGGGCTCGGTGAAGCGGACAACGACGGTGGCAACTTGAGCTACTAGGGTTTCACGTTGGTTGGAGCAAAAGCGAGGGTGGCGGCTGGTGTTTTAGGTTTTGGTGAGGGCGGCGTAGTGTGGGCCGACTTATATGAGGGCCAGAGGCGTGGGGCGCACGCCATCCGATTGAATCAGGGTGGAGGCGGACTCCCGATCGGAGTTGAGTCCAGCCTGGACACGTGCTGGAGGAGGGAGAGACGGCAGACAAGGTGGGCCCACCTATCGGGGAAAGAAAGCGTAGGACCAGCAGCTAGTGAGACAGAGGGAGAGAGGGAGCGGCTACGGTGGTTGTGCTGGGCTGCGGGGAACTGGGCCAGCATCAGGCCCATGCAGGGAGAGAGGGAGAGGGAGGAGTTGGAGCTCTAGCGGGCTAGGCTAGCAGGCCAAGCTAGAGAGGGGAAGGGGGCTGCCCTTGGGCCAGCAGGCCAAAAGAAAAAGTGGAGGGAAATTTCCTTTTATTTTCTTTTCTAAATTTCTAAAGAAATTTTCAAATTCAAATTCAAAAATAATATGTAGCAGCATGAATGCATAAACATGTAGGTAAACCCTATAATTGCTTTTAAGTTAACAAAAGTTATTACATTTCTAAGTTTAAATGCTCACAAAAATACATAATTAATTCAAATTCTCCTATTTAAAAACAATGCAAAATTTAGGGTGTTACATGGTTGCCGCCACCTAGACGGCTTGGAGCAGCGAGGATCGTCGAGCGGAGGTTGGTGATCGTCTTCGGCTCTGATTGTGGTGAATGTGAGGGGTTCGTGACCTTTCCATGGTGGAGAGCCAAAAAGTACTCTAATGGATTGCTCGTGGCTTATGTGATCCTTATCTTATATTGGTTGTACGGCACCGGTTACACGTTTGGCGAGTGCTGCTAATTAGCGCATAAACCTCCAAGTGAGTGAATCGCTACAACGAGGATTAGCTTGCCGGCAAGCAAGTGAACCTCGGTAAAAAATCTTGTGTCATCATTCTCCCGAGGTTTTCTTGGCATTCATTGTGATTGATTGGCTCATTCCTCTACATGTCAGTATAAACACCACTACCTTACTCTTGTATTTACATTCGTAGTGTGTAAACTAAGCTCTTTAGTGTAATTAGTTTTGAGAGCTAGCTCGCGTCGGGTCTAGTGGCTAGTGAGTCTCTTTAGTTAGTCTTTGAGGGCTCACTAACTTAGTGGTAGTGACCTATCTTTGTGTGGATAGAGACTAGAATTGTGGTAGGTGGCTTGTTTTTTTGGTAGGCTAGCGCAACACTCGCTTCGCTGTTTATTTGTCTAACATCTTTGATAAGTGTTGTAGTAGAAATTTTCAATAGGCTATTCACCCGTCTAGCCGCTTCCCACGCACATTGCATATGCAACACCCGATCTACTTTTGAAATATCCATATATAACAGTTGCAACATACAAAAGAAGACAGATAAATACTTGAACCGTGTGTCTAAAACATTTGCAAAAACACCTGAAAAATACTTAAAACCATTGCAAATATATGCTACATCCAAATGAAACACTTACAACATACGTACATAACACCTACAATACTTGAAACATACGCTTACAACATGCATGTATATTCAATATCTAGATGAAAACACTTGTAACATACGTCTGATACAGATGATGAAACATTTGGAATATACACTTTAAACATACGTGCATAGCCATTGCAACATATGCAACACGTTGATCTACTTTTGCAATATCCTGATCTACTTTTACAACATCGATACGAAACACTTGCAACATACCTCTGAAACATACGTTTGCAATATATGCTTTTAGCGTAACATCTCCTTGCTGCTTGGGAATGGAGGCTCGTCGGAGCATGGAGTTCACCGGTGTAGAGCTCGCCGCTCCAGTGGAGAAGGCCACCACGGTCCGCTCTGGTGGAGAAGGCGGACCGCGCGCTGGAGAAGGCCGTGAGGCGGAGTGGGACGCGCAGGGGAGATGGAGAACGGCACAGTGGAGGACGTGGCGCGGGATGGGGGCGCGCATGGAGGATGGAGGGAGCGGATGGCAACAGGACCACGTGGCATGGGCAGGAGCAAGCTGACGGCGTGGGCGGGAGCGAGCGGACAACACAGTGATTTCTGCGGTATGGGAAGCGGCGTCTGGGCAGTCGGGTGCCCTGTTCCAAGCATTTCCGAAAATTAAAGAAAATTGCCAGTGGTTTCTAACTTGTACGGTGGATTCTGTCTAGCAACAAAGAGAAGTCTATTTGGAGCATGTCTGAAGGTTCTTTTAACCTGAAAATTGGAAAGCAAGCACGAAAGTGGTAGCACGTATGCTTTTCGATTTCACACAGTAGGCGGGTACCTAAATTCCAAATCCAACCTTGAAAGATGTGCAAGTTTAGTACTGTATACCTAAAGGTCCAACCATACAGAGTTCACCATACATGCTTCGTCTCTTTCCATGACGGAGATCGAGAAGCACAAGAGAGGCACTGCGAAAACGGAGAAGTGGGACGCGCACTTGGCCAACAATGCAAATTGGGCATCAGTGCATCAGCCTCAGCTAGAGCTAGTGCTAACTATATAACGCCTAGTGGCAAAAGGCTGCAGAGACTTGAGCTTATGCATAGACTGTCAGTTGAGATAAAAAGTTTGCAGACAAGGATAGGGCTTCAGTCCATGTCAGTTGTTTTTGTTTCATACCACTATATGTTCTATCAGTCAATCTGCAACGATATGTAGCCTTGCACATGTAACTGGCTGCTAAAGCTCTCTTACCTAATCTTTGCACTACGAGTAGTTAACTCTTACGTCGCTAATAAACACGCTCCTGCTCAATTAGGAACAAGGCAAGTACGTAATAAAATCGATTGGACCCCTCTTTTTCTCCTTGAAGGACAGCAAGTACGTACGGTTGCCAGGTATACTCAACTAAGTACAACAACAACATAGCCTTTTAGTCCTAAGCAAGTTGGGTAGGCTATACTCAACTAAGTAGTTTCAAATAATTCTGCACCTGAACATGCTTTACGTCTAAAAACTCAGTGCTCCTGATAGTGGAGATAACCACGCAAATCGTACCGGACATGTAGATCACAACTAACGAGAGTGTTTTGGGTCAGCGGACTGCGTGCCTATTTGGCAGCTTATATGCTTCTTCTTATGGCCAAAATAAGCTAAAACTAGAAAACAAACGATATACTTTTTTTTACAGTTTTTTTATGGCCATGTTTCTTCCCACTGCCCTCATTTATACTAAAATGGAGAAACTAGGTTAGAACAACTTATTTGACCACGTTTTTCTCAAGTCGTCTAGTTGGGAAGCGCATTTTCGCACACTAAAGCAAAAAATAAGTTTCGGAACCTCGTTCCCTTAGTACACCTAGAGATGAGCCTCAACTCACTAGCAACTTTCCTCAGCTACAACACACTTGAATTGGCGGGCCACATGGGGGGATATATAGCCCCAAGCTCCAAATATAGCCATTGGCTTCGGATTGTACCCTTGCAGCAAACACTTGAGAGCTCTGGTGCTTGCCACGTACACTTCGACTATCGGATAGCCTAAACTCCGGTGGTGGACTACAATGTATCATAGGAGATTTCTAATGAGGCTAATACAGTATTGCATAGCCTCTGGAATATCCCTTTACTCTATGGTGCTCTATCACTGGAGGGCTTCGATGCCCTTCTCTTCTCCACCGTGCCTCCAACATACTCTCTGGATCGAAGTTCTAGTAACCCTATCCATTGCCTCACCAGAAGGTAGGGTGAGACTCTGTTTTCGGCCTTCTGGACTGCAAAGCATCTATAGAGCGTGTTTATGCATGAGCGGGTGTGTAAAAACATTGGAGGAAGCATGTTTGGATAGATAGTTCCACTGTAGCTGCTTGCATCCGCCCATGCATTTATGCATCTGCAAATGGTGCATCCACTCATACGCCCAATTTGAGCTTCAGTGTTGAGCCAGGCCCGATCAATACAGGGATGGGATGCTAGATCCACACATCAATCTTATATTAGAAAAATTGCATCCGCTCATGCAGGAAAGCAAACAACATCTTGATTTTTTTGCATCCACTCATGCAACTTCATCCAAACACTCTCTTTTATGAAATATGGTTCTACTCAGGCTACATCCCCTCAGCCAAGATATACGATACAACCTCCATCCAGTAACCAAACACACCCCTAAGCTCCAGTGCTCCTCACCAGATAGCTCTGATGATGCACTCTGGTGCTCACTGAGCTCTGTTTCCTCGCTTCTCTTTGTCTGTGCTTCTTCCACTTAATGCCTTGGACTTCTTGCTTGTATTTAGGGTCTTCATGACTACTCCTTGACTTTGCTCAAGGTGTTGATCACATGATCACCGTCATCTCATCCGAATCCATCATTGCATCTATAGGACTAAAACCTTGTATAGTAGCAAATCTTATTTGTCCAACTAATCATGTTGTCATTCAATCACCAAAGTCACTTAATGGCCCTAGCTAGGTGCCATTTACCTTACTCACTTGTCTCTATGGGAGGCTACTTGTCCCTAAGCAATGTACTCCTATAAAATTTGCCCATGAGACTCAGCAATACAATCGACTATTCTACTAATTCCAATCTCCTACAATATCGTTGTAGCAATCAAGCATTATTTATATTTGTTTTTTTTGGAAAAGGAATGGTTTGACAAGTACTAAGACAATGCACAATGAGTGAAGGTTCTTTATGCTGAAAATTGTCCACTTAGATTAAGTCCTTGATTTGGCAATATTTATTAGGGTTCAAATTCTTGACTTGACAACATTGATATTCATATTTTTTCGATTTATTCTAGAAAGTAGAGACAATGAAGTTCAACTGGTTGAGAAATACAAATGGAAGGTTGCTTCAAACAAACAATAGTATGAAATGTTCTTCTAGCTAATTGTGTCAAGTTGGAAGCAACAGGTCCATTTCTTGAACACGGAACCTAATCTCTTATCAGGTTTCACCTCAATTATCGAGACCTGTTTCCTTTTCACATATGCACATGAAAATTTTCATTTTCACATGAATTTGTGCAAAAGATGTTGCGTCTCAACTATTACAGCAATAATGTGCCTCTATAGATGCACTATGAATGTGTATAGTTTCATTTAAAAAAAAACTTTTAGGGCCGTTTGGATCTTTGGAATTGAATTCATTCTAATAATTACAATTTAGGCATAAATTAATTAAGCTAGTATAGTTATATATATAATATATTTGTATATTTATTGTTAGGCATACAAGGGACATACTTATATGTTGCATTTCTATTGTAGGGAAGTGAGTTGAAGAGTGTGCTATAAGTTGGAGAATAGAATTATAGGATAGTGATCTATAGAATCTATTTCCATCTTCCACCCTATGAATTTGAGATATGCTTATTTGTGAGCTTAAGAATGTTATAGAATGTCAAATTCTAAGCCAAATAGTCTAATTCATTATGTAGATTTCAATTCCTTCAAAACGAAGGATCCAAACGGCCCTTAGGTATGTATTTTTGGTGGGTTTTCACGTTCCTACTGTAAGAGTGATTTGAACCGGTTAACACAATTGAATTGCACCCTCCAGGCAGGCAGACAATGCAAGCATGCATTAGATTTTATCAAGCTTTAAAAAGATTTAATGGATACATCAGGTCCAGACCGAGCATGACTTAATTATTGATTGATAGCAAAGTGGAGCATGTATACACAATTTCAGGGGAATGTTGACACGCATTAGGGTCGCCATCACACTTCCAAAAAACACAAAATTACGCTGGTTTAAAAGAATCCATTTCTTTTGCAAGGACAGATTAGCACGTCGCTACTCTGGCTGTCAGCAAACGGCCTCGTTGCCTGTTTGTAGATGGCTGAGCTGACAAGTGATAAGCAAAAGAGAGATGTGTCAGTGTAGTGCTTCCTCAGTGGCATGCATCATGTGTCAGTGTGACCCTGCCCTGGATCAGATTGCAGTTGAGATCCGTTTGGCATATTTGTCAGCAGATCCCACTGTGCCTTGTCGTACTTTGCCTGATTAATCTTATAGCTGATCTTGCTTCTTACACTCTTAAATTCCCTATCAACGTGGCGGAACATGTGATCAGAAATTATCTTCTATAATCAGCATTTGAGTGTTTCCGCTTGGGCTCCAGCTCCGAGACAGAGCAACACGAAACAAGCCCTGGACAAATTTGAGAGGGTAATTCAAAAGTGACTGGGTTTTCCTTTTGGCTTGCTGTCTTCGCTGTCTGAATGCCAGTGGTATGAGACAACGCGTGCTACTAATTTGGGCACTAGTTTATGTTTTTTGGTTTGGGATGTAATCACGCAGTAATGTATAATCACTTTTGACTGCATGTGCTGGCGGGTGTGTGTTGGACATTGCTCTGTTCATAACGTGATGGTGGGATAGGAGGTGTGATTTGAGATACTCGTTCTAGTTCAAGATCGTAAATATGAAAAATGTTCAGGACATATTCGTAAGGTAACAATTTCACTAGCAACTTGAGTACAGGTTTTTTTTAGAATAAAGAAACTTTATATTACTTCAGTTCTCAATATGAGTCCTGCTGAATACATTGAGTTAAAAAGTTAAGGATATCATGAGGAGGTGATGGACGATAGTAATGTGGGCGTTGATGGAGTACTTGTTGACATACCCATCGAGGTGGCAAAAAATAAAAAGTTTAAGAAACTCCTTAATAGGAAGGCGTCTGCAAATAAAAAATTGTTCCAATGAAAGGGATATTCTAGAACTGCAGAGGTCTACATGACCTGGCTAAACATATTTTTTTTACATGATGTGGCCGAAGATAAGAGACTTGATTTTATAGCTTTATCAGAAACCAACCGAAATAGTTTCTCAACTCAGTGTCTGGAAAATTTCTGTGCGGGGGCTGATTTTGTTTGACATTGGCGATGTCCCTGGGGTATGTCTGGGGGATGCTAATGGGGATAAATCGAGAAAGTTTCGAAGTAGAAAATATTATTGATGGGGATTACTACATAAAATTTGTCTTAAGAAATAAGGTAGATGGTTTTCGATGGGCTCTTTTATCTATCTATGGCGCAGCACAGGAAGAGCATAAAGAGAACTTTTTATCAGAGTTAGTACGTGCTTGCACTAGCTGCGGGGATCTGCCTTTTATAGTAGGGGGATTTCAATATAATTAGGAACCCGTCGGAAAAAAGGAACCCGTCGGAAAAAAATAATTCAAGGTATAATAATAAATGGCCACTTCTCTTTAATGCCATTATCGAAACTCTGAATCTAAGGGAACTAGAAATGACGGGTAGAAAATTCACTTGGGCTAATTATGCTGAAATTCCAACCTATGAGAAGTGAGATCGTATTTTGGTGACAACCGAATGGGATCAAAAATTTCCGTTGGCGACCGTCCAGGCTCTCACTCGAGAAATCTCTGATCACACACCACTCTTGATGAAGGGGAACCATCTCACAGAGGCAATGCTAGGAATTTTAAATTTGATCTAGGGTGGCTGAAAAGGGGTGATTTTTTTGATTTGGTAAAAGAGGTATGGGAGTCTGAGAATAGGAGTAGAACACCCTTGGAACGGTGGCAGTCTAAGATAAGGAGGCTGCGATGTTTTCTTAGAGGTTGGGCTCGAAATTTAGTTCCCGAAATAAGAAGCATAAAATAGACCTGATAGATAAAATAGATATCCACGACAGAAAGGCAGAAACAACTTTGCTATCATCTCAGGAGGTAGAACTTAGATATCATCTTAAAGGGCAATTAACTAAGTTGCTAAGAGAGGAGGAGATTTATTGGCTCCAACGATCAAAAGCAACAAAGTTGTTGTAGGGAAATGATAATACTAAGTATTTTCATATGTTGGCAAATGGGAGACATAGAAAAACAAAAATCACACAACTAGAACAGGAAGAAGGAATTATTGTTGGGGATGCGAAATTGAAAGATTATATAACCGAATACTACAAAAGATTGTTTGGACCTCATTTACAGAATTCTTTCTCATTGGACGAGACTCTGAGGCATGATATGCCTCAAGTGTCGGAGGAGGAGAATGAAGTATTGGTGGCTTGATTCAGTGAGGAGGAGATCAAAATGGCAATCTTTGATATGGAACATAATAAGGCACCAGGTCCGGATGGCTTTCCTATAGAATTTTATCAATTCTTTTGGGATGTTGTCAAGCAAGATTTGATGAGCCTCTTTTATGAATTCTATATGGGGAGACTGCATATTCATAGTTCAAATTTTGGAGTAATTACACTATTACCCAAGATCGCGAATGCGACTAGGATTCAACAGTACAGGCCTATTTGTCTCTTAAACATGTCGTTCAAGGTTTTTACGAAGGTGTTAAATAATAGAATTTTGAAAATGGCAGATATAAGTTGATAGGTCCGTCTCAGACGGCTTTTATTCTGGGAAGATAGATAATGGAAGGTGTTGTAATACTACATGAAACAATACACGAGCTGCATAGGAAAAAGAAAGATGGAGTGATCCAAAAGATGGATTTCAAAAAAGCGTATGATAATCTTAAGTGATCTTTTATACAACAACTCCTCAGAATGAAAGGATTCTCACCGGTTTGGTGTGAATGGATTTCAAAAGTCATATCTAGAGGGAGTGTTGCAGTAAAGGTCAATGATAATTTAGACCATTATTTCCAAACAACAAAAGAAGTGCGGCAAGGGGACCCGTTATCTCCAATCTTGTTTAACATAGTGTTTGACATGCTGGCTATACTCATTTCACGAGCAAAAGAGGCCGAACAAATCCATGGAGTGGTTCCGCATTTGATTGATGAAGGACTCTCAGTCCTTCAGTATGCGGATGACACTGTTATCTTTATGGACAACGATTTAGAGAGGGCCAAAAACATGAAGCTCTTGCCTTGTGCATTTGAGCAATTATCAAGACTCAAAATCAATTTTCATAAGAGTGAATTATTTTGTTATGGAGCACTAATGCTAATCAATTTGAATATACACAAATTTTTGGATGTAATGTTGGATCACTCCCTTTTAGATACCTAGAAATTCCTATGCATCATCGAAAACTAATGAATAAGGACTGGAAACATGTGGAAGAAAGATTTCAAAAGAGACTGAGTGGTTGGAGGAGTAAGATGCTTTCGGTGGGTGGGAGGCATGTCCTCATTAACTCAGTTCTGAGTAGTCTTCCTATGTTCATGATGTCATTCTTTGAAATACCTAGAGGGATTTTTTAAAAAATTAGATTATTTTAGATCTCGGTTCTTTTGGCAAAGCGATGAACACACAGCTGTGGAGAAACGGGCTGTACTCCCGGTTCTCAACCGCCTTCAGTCCCGGTTTTGGAACCGGGAGTACCAAATCAGGACTAAAGGTCCTCTCCTTTAGTCCCGGTTTCGCGCCTAGGACTAAAGGTGCACCATTAGTCCCGGTTGGTAAGACCAACCGGGACTAAAGGGCCTCCTGGTCTGGCCACGTGGGGCGGCCCTTTAGTCCCGGTTGGTATTACCAACCGGGACTAAAGGTTTCCTTTTTTTTTCTTTTTTTGTTTCTATTTTCAATTGATGATTCATTTTGGTTTTCGAATATGCATTCTACGCTGCTAATAATATACGTATTCTACACGTTTATAATGTTGGAACATTTTGTACAAACTAAAGTATGAAACTAACGTATATATTACATGCATATACATATATTGTACGTTATTTTATATACATATAATATGTATGTATGTGTGTATATATATATATATATTACAAATAAAGGTTGCATTGTATATTCTATCATATCCTTGGGATAACAAAATCACTCCATCTAGTTTGGCTTCCATGTTTCGTTGACGTCATTGTAGAACTCGCCGGCTGGGTTGAGGACCTGGTCATTAAGAAATCCTGCTATGGTCTCTTGAATTGCTTTCAGTTGGTCACGTCGTATGACTTTTTCCTTCAACCATAGAGTCTTCAATAAAAGTTAAAGGAAAAGTATTAATATATATATGTGTGTTGGTCACTTAATTACTTATATATATGAGCAACAAAAGAAATTGTGAATATATGAATATATTTATATAACATACTTTGAGGATCTCTTCAGGAGTTCTTTTTGTGTACGCCCTGATAAACTCGCAAACACAGTATCTAAAGTAGTTGTTCCCTTGTTCTTGCCTCAGAACCCACTTTTACGAGAAAAAAGATCCGGTGAATTGAAAGCATGCATAGTGTTAATTGAATTATATATATAAATGTAGATAGTACTTACTTTGTGTGCGATTACATCTAGTGGCGCTTTGCAATGTTTCATGTGGTGATTCTCAATAAAACTTTTCCAAACACTGCACCCAATAAAATAAAACATTAATTTGGTCTTTAATAATTGTTGCCATTAAGATATTGGGGTATATATAGTTGCTAGAGAGACCATATTACCCTTGGATAATATCTATCATGTCTTGGTACTCTGTTTGCTCTTTTCTTAATGAGTCTAAGATTCTCAACCGACTATTGGCCATATCGATGACCATCAATATCCAGTGATTGCTGCATACATTTTTATACACAAATATGATCAACATTAACTAGAGTCAACATATATGTATATATATGGGAGATAGCTAAGCTAGTAAGCAAATAATTGAACAAATGTCCATATGATCGACATTAATTATTTAACACTCAATTAAAGTTGTAGGGGAAGAGTATGCCCTTGTTTTGTTGGTTCACTAAGAACCTCATGAGATTTTTCTCGAGTTCAGCTTTCCATTGAGGCGGGGGATTAGGGTGTTTGAATACGACATTTGGATCAACGAAACCAATATCATTATCCTTTCTCTTTCTGAGTCATCTCATATCTACATATATAAAAATATAGTGTGAGGATATATAATGTATATATATACATGTAGCTTTATATATACACACTTTAATAGTAGAAAATAATCACACTTACAGATAATAGTAGCTAATGAGACTTTTGTCGAGAGAGTCCAGGTGGCATAGTTGGTGTAATTCTTCAAACTCGACATATATAACATCATCGCCATGGAAGTAATGTTGGTTTCTAACTCTGACAGTAACAAAGGCCTCTCCCCGTTCACACGTCGCCATGTACCACTTGTTTAGCAGGTACATTTGCGTACCTAGTTCACCTAAGGCCTCAGGGTTGTATAGACTCTTTCCACGTTCAAATTTCTTCCAAGGATCCACTTTCGGAGCAGATGGTCCTTCAACAAGCACTTGGGCAAGGTCCAAACCAGTTTCCTCGTAAAACCGAGCCAGCTCCTCAAAATCGACGTCTAAGTCTAAGTTCGAACCATATTCATTACGAACGACAAGAGGGGGGACTGATTGTTGCGATTGTTGTCCGAGTTGTGCAACACCTTTCCCTAGTCTAGTCTTTTTCTGCGCCGCCTCAAATGACTTGGTGAGAGAGCGGTCGTAGTCTAATTTTGGCTGGGTCTTTTGAGATTCCTGCTTTTTCTGGTCCACCTTCTTTCTTAGAAGATCTGGAGGTAGGTAGAAGTATGATTTCTCTGGGTTCTCCCTCTCTTCTCATTGCTTTTTTACTTTTTCGAAGAAACTATCCACATCTTTTTTTACTGCAGCTTTTAATTCCTTTTCACTTTTCTCAAAAGACAGTTTTTGGGGAATAACTGGATTAGATGAGGCTTTCTTCTTTGCCGGCTGGTGGGACAACGACTTTGTTTGCGGGGTGGACCTCTTAGGAGCTGTCTTCCTCTTAGTCATCAAGGGAGGCGGGGCAGCCGTTGGAGGCGTTGGAGACCTCCTTGGAGGCGTTGGAGACCTCCTTGGAGGTGGTGGCGGTGGCGGTGTTGCCACTTGATTGCCCAAAGCACAATGATGATTTGGAGATTGAATAATTGGACTTCAGTTGGCGGAGGCCCTGCTGTGTGATTACAAAAAAGAATAATTAGGTATAAGAAATTGTTATTATTAATCATGCATGTCAATAGAAAGTTTGTGAAAAAATTGTTTCGTTCACTTTTGTCCGCACCTATTGTCTGGTAGTTGAGGAAGCGGCGGTGGACTAGAGACCTCGGGAATAATGATGTAGCGCTTGCACCATAGTATGAATGTTTTCTCTGCTTCTCCTAGAGTCTTCTCCACATCACCTCCTGGAATGTCAAGAGGTAGGTGAAAGGTCCTTGTTTGGTTTTGGTAATTGAGTGACAACCTAGGTGGACTAATTGTGTTTATGTGAGATACATAGGTGATTAGTCCACAAGTACATGTGTGTGAGCAACATATGCCATGAAGGTGAAAATGGCTTGGAGATGTTGCAAAGCTCACACATGTGATGATGAAGGAGCTTAAATGCACATGAGACATGACATTGAGTCATGTGATCAAGGTGGAGAAGATCAAGACAAGACTTGGCTTGATGGACTAGTTGCAAGCTTGAAGGGCAAGTCGGAGGCTTTGGAGTGATGGACCGCGTGGCGGTGAAGCTTGAGCAAGACTTGGCGCCGATGGACAATGGCAACGGTGAAGAGCAAGTGAAGTCAAGATCGATGAACCAATATGATCACGTGATGATATGAAGTGGATCATATCATTGTTGATCGTGTTGGTGCATGTGTTGCATCGACATTGGAGGAGATGGAATGGAATGCGCAAGGCAAAGGTATAACCTAGGGCATTTCATTTCACCGATCATAGGTGTGTAGAGAAGTTTATGACCGGGTTTAGGATAGATGGCCGTACTATTAAGAGGAGCAAACTTGTTTGCATATCGATCATCTAGTGCCACTCGAGTGATCTAACTTTGCATCGTTGCTAGGTTCGAGTGACGTGGCAAGTTGAGTGGCTAACATCCCTTGGGAAATGATTGTGAAAATGCTAACACATGTGCACAAGGTGATACACTTGGTGGTTAGCACATTTGAGCAAGGGTGGAGAAGTTAGAAGTAAAAAGGAGTTAGTGTCGCTGGTTATACAGTGACCGGACGCTGGACCTCGGAGGGACCGGTGTGTCCGGTCATGTGTAACAGTGAGATGCTGGCGTCGGTCTATTGACCGGATGCTGGGTCGCTTGGCGACCGGACGTTGAAGGGCTACATCTGGTCAAGTGGTCGGTCTACACAGTGCTTAGGGTTATGCACCGGACGCTGGGCTGTGTCCGGTCAAGCATGACCGAACGCGTCCGGTTGATAAAAATCGGTTTTGGACCCTTACTAGAAGTGACCGGACGCTGAGGCTCCAACGTCCGGTCAACTGATCGGAGCGTCCATTCGGTCAAGGTAGATGACTATTGGAGTCAAACATGTGGCTGACTACGAGCGACCGGACGCCCCCAGCGTCCGGTCAACACGACCGGAGCGTCCGGTCGACCCGACCGTTGCCTAGTGAAGGGGTAATGGCTAGTTTAGCCCCTGGGGCTATAAATAGAAGTGGCCCTCGGCCATGGCTGGTGCTGAGTACCTAAGGGGACTTAGTGTCCATGCTTGTGAGTGCTTGGGAGCCCTCCATCACACATATATTTGATAGTGATCATTCGATTGTGTGAGTGAGCGATTCTAGTGCGATTGCATCGTGAGGTTGCATCGAGTGGCACTAGGTGATTGAGTTGCAAGCCGGTGGTGCTTGTTACTCTTGGAGGTTGCCACCTCCTAGATGCCTTGGTGGTGGTCTCCGTCGAAGCTCGCAAGAAGCTTATGCGGGGCTCCGGAGAAGAGCTTTGTGAGGGGCATTGTGCTCGCCCCGCGGGAGCCGCAAAGAGCAACTTTAGTAAAGCGTGTCATTGAGCTACCCTCACTCAAGGGGTTGGTTCTTGCGGTGCCCGACATGCGGGCTTAGCAGGTGATGCTAATTAGCCGCCGAACCACCAAGTGAGCGGTCGACACAACGAGGACTAGCGTGTTGGCAAACACGTGAACCTCAGGAGAAAAATCATCGTGTCAACCTTGTTCTTCCTGTTAGTTTGCTTCCCCATTACACAAGCTTGCATTTACTTTCATATATATTAAGCTTGTGTAGTTGCTCTTGTAATTGGTTTGCTTGTGTAGCATATTAGTTACCTTCTTGCTTGTGTAGCATAGAAGTAGCTCCCTTGCGTGGCTAATTTGGTTTGAGTAACCTTGTTAGTCACATTGCTTAGTTTGTGTAGCTAAGTATTTGCGCTCTCTAATTTGGCATTGGTTGCCTTGTTATTGAGCATTGCTAGTGAGCTTAGGTGGCTTTGTGCTCTTGCTTACTAGCATGTGTAGGAGCTCCCTTGTCGCTTAAAGTACTAGTGGCATAGGTTTGTGTGACCTTGCTCCTAGAATTGCTTAGGTGAGCTCTAGGTAGCCCGACACCTTAATTGCTTAATTAGTATATTTGAAAGGTTCTAAAGAACATAGATAGAGGGGTGTAGTCTTGGCAAGACCAATAGTTTTAATTCCGCACTTGTTTCGGTTAGCCGATGTGATTAAGTTTTAAAAAGGACTTATAGGCTAGGTCTCTCATTTGTGGTCTTCACCAACCCGAGAGGATGGCGGCTTATGGGCTAGATGTTGATTGTCCACACATTTTTGATGGCACACACTTTACACGATGGAAAAATTGGATGATATGTAATTTTAAGTATGTATGCCCTCAAATGTGGTGGATGGTAGATGTAGGCTTTTCTCATGTGTTGGATGAAGATAATCTAACTCAAGCACAAGAGAAATGCCTAGATCTCGACATCCATGCTACTAACATCATGTATAGATCTTTGCATGATTGCATATTTAGAGAGATCATGGACATGAAGACCGCCCATGAGATTTGGAGTTATCTCAATGAGAAATATGGGATGGTCTGTGATGATGATGAGCCCAAAGAGGAGGCACATGAGTGTGTTGAGCATAACCACAATTTGGTGATTGTGGAAGATTGCTCCACCTCATGGTCAAGTGATGATGATGATGATCAATCCACTACAAGTTCACTTGACAAGGTTGATGATGATGCCACAAGTGTTGCAAGTGATGATGCTACCCCATGCACACTTGATGGTGATGATGGTTCATGCTCAAGCCATGATAAAGATGCTACTACAAGCCCATCCACTACACCACATTGTTTCATGTCACAAGGTGACACTAAGGTATCAAATGGTAATGTGGTTAATAATGTTGATTCATATGATGAGCTTGTTAGTAGACTTGCTAGCATGACCATGTCTTTAGAAAATGAGAAAGCTAAAACAATGAAATTAGAAAATGAAAACTCATTTCTAAAGAACTCTTGTGAAGAACATAAGAAATTACTTGATGCTTATAAATCTTCACTTGATGAGCTAAAATTGAATCATGAGACACTACTTGCATCTCATGATGAATTATTAGAACAACATGCTTCTCTCATTAAAATGCTTATCAAGAAACTTAAAAATAATGAGAGTTCATCACATGGGTCAATTGATCAATCACATATTGTTGCTAACCCTTGTGATGTAGGCAAGAAGCATGTATCCACCTCTTGTGATGATTTATTAGATATGCCATGCTCTTCACAAATAGATGCTTGTTCTACTTCTATGTCTTGTGAGACTAACCTTTTGAAGGAGAACAATGAGCTCAAAAATGAAGTGAAGAAATTGAGCAACAAGTTAGAAAGGTGCTACAACTCAAAAGTCACCTTTGAGCATATGTTGAAGACTCAAAGAAACTATGGTGACAAGTGTGGCCTTGGCTTCAAGAAGAAGATGACAAAGGGTGAAAGAAAGAGAGAGAGAAAGATGAAGAAGCTACAACAAAGAAAGCTCTCTCATACCATGTGCTACCGGTGTCATGAAGCGGGACACCTTGCAAATGGTTGCCCTAACATTGAGAAGCTCAAGAATATAAAAGAAGAAGAGAGGCTAAAGCTTGTCAAGTGCTTCAAGTGCCACACTTGGGGTCATCTTACCTCAATGTGCCCAACCAAGCAATTGGTGAAGCAACAAGTGAAGCCTCAACCAAAGCCACAAGTTGAGCAAGAGAAGACACCCCAAGTTCAAATCAAGATCAACCATGAAGATGGTGGTGATTTGATGATAAAGAAGAAGAAAACTAGAAGGGGTGGAAAGGCAAGGCATCCAATGCAAACTCAAGATGCCAAGATGATGAGCAAGAATGAAGATGAGAAGAAAGATCATGCTCACATCAAGTGCTTTAAGTGTGAAAGTATGGGACACTTTGCCTCTAAGTGTCCTACCAAGCTTGAGAAGAAGGCTCAAGCAATCCATGAGAGGCAAGGCAATGAGAAGCACCACATGAGCAAAGAAGAGAATGCTCAATCAAAGAGAAAGTGCTACTCATGCCGGGAAAGGGGACACATGGCACATTCATGTCCCCTAGGTAATATTTCTAAGCCTATTTCAATTGATGATAATAATGTGCTTAGAAAGGATGGCAATGGTACCTCATTGGTTGCAATTGCAAAACATCCCGCTATTCATACTAAGGCTATGCCTAAGTATGTTGCTCCTAACTTGAGAGGACTAACTTGAGAGGACCCAAACTTGTTTGGGTACCATTAAAAAGTGGATGATTGTTTGAAGGTACCATCGGCATTGGAGGCTTGGTTCAAATGATATTCATCTTGTTGATCATATAGTTGAGCCAAGTATTGCTAAGTGATGATCACTATCCCAATGCCATGACAAATTTAGTTAAGTCCAAATGTGCTACAACATACAAGTGTCATACTCAAGTTATGGTGATTTATTGGATTATTTGATGGCTTGCAAATAATTGAGTTAAAGCTTGCTAATTAGATGATCATGAGCTCACTAAGGTATATCTCTTGTTGATCATTTCATTGGGGTGCATATGAGTTGATTGAATTGGATAAATATGCAATGTTGCTTGCTATGAGATGTTTGAATGGATAAATTGATTAGTAATCAAGTTTGGATTGATTTGTGTTGGATAAGTTCATAAGATGATATTTAGTAAGTGATTTGAATGGATATATGTCTTGTGGAAGTATTCAAACAAGTTAGTTTCAAGTTTGATTCACATTTTATGAAGTATAGCTCAAGTGATTGAAATCTGTCCTTTATTACAAATTCTGAGCTAGCTGTGATCTTAGCCATGTTTAAGTGATCAAAACTTATTGGATTGGCATGAAAATTGGTATACATGCTCTAGACTTATGGTATAAGATGTTGTAGAAATTTCATAAAAATTGGATAAGAAATGCTTCGGTTTTGGAGTGGTTCTTGTCAGCTATAGTGCAGCAGTTTTTAGCATGTAATAGTGGTGAAAGAATTGAAATCTGGTAGCAATCTAGAAGTCAAATGAAGCTCAAATTTTTACAGCTACTAGACAGCTTAGTTATTCACATCTCCACCAAATTTCGTGGCATTCGGATTTATACTTTGGGAGATATGCTTGTTTCTTTGAAGGGTACAGAATCTACCAGAAAAGTGACAAACATTGGATTGATCTAGAGTCACTTTGGTTGAAAGGTCCTCAAGTTGGAAACATGTCTATAAATGTTTGAGGTACCTAAGTTTGGTTTTGAGATGATCTAGAAACATGACAAGCAAAGAGTACAAGGCCATTTGATTGTGGAGTGTATTTTGCACACTTTTGGTACTCAAGATGAAGATCAAGATCAAACTCAAGTTGAAATTGAAGTTTAAGTTCTAGATATGATTGGAAATCTTTAAGTAGAAAGAAAATGACTTAAACAAGTAGAAAGAAAAGGACTTAAAGAAGGAATCAAGGTTACTCATCAAGTTAAGTCCATCACTTGGATCAATCAATCATGTTATTTCAAGTGAGTATCAAGAATGGTTCTTGGAGAGAGGTCACTTCTCCCTAGTGTAGGGGCTTGACGCCTATGAGTAGGTAAACCAAGTGTGGTACTTGGAAGGCTAACATGGAAGTGGTGATTCAAGGAACATTTAAGATTCTTAGTTGAAACAATCAAAAGGATTGATCAAGAAAAGCAAGCAACACCCAAAAGAGAGCTAGTTATTTCAAGTGGTATTCCAAATAGTTCTCTCATGCAAGCAAGAATCAAAAGATAAAGCAAGTCAACCACAAAAAGAGAGTGCACTTGATCATAAGTGGTATTCATTTCATATGGGTGAAGAATAAAATTCCACATGGTATCTATTGGTCTTCACCAAGCTTATAATTGGACTTCACATTGCTATTGGAGTAATGAATTGGAATCTATGTGACTATCCTCTACACCAACATAGCAAAGGTATCATTATAATATGCATGATCATTTCATCCCTTACTAGTATGCGGTTAGTGCATATAGTACATGCTTCATAGGATCATGCATAACAAATGAAATGCTTAAATTCATAGCCTACCACTATTATTTGAATGATTACTTGATCTAGTGGTTAGTATATGAATTTGTTAATGAGCTAGTGAACCCAAGTACTTGACTCAATTTGGATTGCTAAACAAGTAACAAGTACAACATTGGCAAGATAACCCTTGCAAGAGGTGTGAAGAAGCTTGTCATTGGTTCAAACCGGACTTGAAAGCTTAGGCAAATCAATTTAGTCCAAGTCATTCATAGAAGCTCATTGTAGTAATAAAAGTACAAGCACAAGACAACAATGCAAATGGATATCTAGTTTGTTTATTTCAAGTGGTATCTAAACTCAAGTATTTCATCAAGAATCTACAAATGATGTCTAGATCAACTCACAAGTGATATCCTATAAGTGGTACTCATGAAGATAGCAAATGTTCAAGCAATGGTTTTTATTGATAAATCCAACAAATGGTTCCATACTAAAAGATTCTTTCAAGTGGTATTACATCTACACATGGTATCAATGATGCAAGACAATGGTTCCACAAGTGATCCTCAACTTTAAGTGATCATCAAATGAAGAATGCATCCCTCACCTACAAGAGCTCAAGTGTATCAAATGGATGACCCATGCTATCACATAGGGGGAGATGTACCACAAATTGATATCAAGATCAAAGATTCTATATGTGGTATCCCAAGAAGCCCTACACAACATACAAGTGATACAAGTTGCTAGTGGTATCTACAAGTGGTGTCATTCCAACAATCAAGTGATGTCCATCAAAAATGCATCTCAACCATCTACCCCAAATGCATACCCTTGCATCAATGAGAAGCACACCTTTTATGGAAATTGATGACAAAGGGGGAGAGATTGGACAAAGATATGAAAGCCTTTATAAAGGGGAGAGATAAATTGTGTAAGGGAAGAGATAAGATATGAAAGCTTAAGAGGTTGGACATGAATATGGACAAAGGGGGAGCAACATTGAAGAAAAAAGATGGATCAAAATTCTTGGACAAGAGAAGCATACAAGTAGGGGGAGCAAGCTCATGAACTTTGATTGATTGCATTTGATATGTGCATATTCATGTGCCTGCTTGCATTACATAAGTTCTTATATTCAATATGCATGCTTGTGTGTTGTATGCTAGTTATAGAACTTGAATGATGATTTGATAACTAGCATGCTTAGGATGATAGCTAGACACTTGGTATGTTTTACAAAGTAATGCTAGTACCATGCTTTTAAAGTTGATCTCATGAGGTATCTAGTGATTTTATTTTCAAGTGATATCTAGCTAACCATGGTGCTAAGGATGAACTTAAAGGTGCAACTCCGATTGGTATCACACTTCAAAGGTTTATTCTATATACCTTAGCATCATTCGGTAGTAATTACTCTCTCACATTTTCAATCTATGCATATGTGTGAGCTTAGAATCAAATACTCTAGCACATATGTAGGGGGAGCTAATACTACCATTTCGGGTTTGTGGTACTTGTCCAAAATCATTTTCACATGGTAAAATTGCTTGGGCAAGCAACTTGAATCCAAAAGAGCTTAATTTCCATATCTTTGTAGAGTTGTCATCAATTACCAAAAAGGGGGAGATTGAAAGGTCCTTGTTTGGTTTTGGTAATTGAGTGACAACCTAGGTGGACTAATTGTGTTTATGTGAGATACACAGGTGATTAGTCCACAAGTACATGTGTGTGAGCAACATATGCCATGAAGGTGAAAATGGCTTGGAGATGTTGCAAAGCTCACACATGTGATGATGAAGGAGCTTAAATGCACATGAGACATGACATTGAGTCATGTGATCAAGGTGGAGAAGATCAAGACAAGACTTGGCTTGATGGACTAGTTGCAAGCTTGAAGGGCAAGTCGGAGGCTTTGGAGTGATGGACCACGTGGCGGTGAAGCTTGAGCAAGACTTGGCGCCGAAGGACAATGGCAACAGTGAAGAGCAAGTGAAGTCAAGATCGATGAACCAATATGATCACGTGATGATATGAAGTGGATCATATCATTGTTGATCATGTTGGTGCATGTGTTGCATCGACGTTGGAGGAGATGGAATAGAATGCGCAAGGCAAAGGTATAACCTAGGGCATTTCATTTCACCGGTCATAGTTGTGTAGAGAAGTTTATGACTGGGTTTAGGATAGATGGCCATACTATTAAGAGGAGCAAACTTGTTTGCATATCGATCATCTAGTGCCACTCGAGTGATCTAACTTTGCATCGTCGCTAGGTTCGAGTGATGTGGCAAGTTGAGTGGCTAACATCCCTTGGGAAATGATTGTGAAAATGCTAACACATGTGCATAAGGTGATACACTTGGTGGTTAGCATATTTGAGCAAGGGTGGAGAAGTTAGAAGTAAAAATGAGTTAGTGTCGCTGGTTATATAGTGACCGGACGCTGGACCTCGGAGGGACCAGCGCGTCTGGTCATGTGTAACAGTGAGATGCTGGCGTCGGTCTATTGACCGGACGCTAGGTCGCTTGGCAACTGGACACTGAAGGGCTTTGTCCGGTCAAGTGGTCGGTCTGCACAGTGCTTAGGGTTATGCACCGGACGCTGGGTTGTGTCCAGTCAAGCATGACCGAACACGTCCGGTCGATAAAAATCGGTTTTGGACCCTGACTAGAAACGACTAGATGCTGAGGCTCCAGCGTCTGGTCAACTGACTGGATCGTCTGTTCAGTTAAGGCAGATGACCGTTGGAGTCAGACATGTGGCTGACTATGAGCGACCGAAAGCTGGGGGCTCAGCATCCGGTCAACACGACCGGAGTGTCCGGTCGACCCGACCGTTGCCCAGTGAAGGGGTAACGGCTAGTTTAGCCCCTAGGGCTATAAATAGAAGTGGCCCTCGGCCATGGCTGGTGCTGAGCACCTAAGGGGACTTAGTGTCCATGCTTGTGAGTGCTTGGGAGCCCTCCATCACACATATACTTGATAGTGATCATTCGATTGTGTGAGTGAGCGATTCTAGTGCGATTGCATCATGAGGTTGCATCGAGTGGCACTAGGTGATCGAGTTGCAAGCCGGTGGTGCTTGTTACTCTTGGAGGTTGCCACCTCCTAGAGGGCTTGGTGGTGGTCTCCATCGAAGCCCGCAAGAAGCTTATGCAGGGCTCCAGAGAAGAGCTTTGTGAGGGGCATTGTGCTCGCCCGGCGGGAGCCGCGAAGAGCAACTTTAGTAAAGCATGTCATTGAGCTACCCTCACTCAAGGGGTTGGTTCTTGCGGCGCCCGACGTGCGGGCTTAGCGGGTGATGCTAATTAGCCACTGAACCACCAAGTGAGCGGTCGACACAACGGGGACTAGCGTGTTGGCAAACACATGAACCTCGGGAGAAAAATCATCGTGTCAACCTTGTTCTTCCCGTTGGTTTGCTTCCCCATTACACAAGCTTGCATTTACTTTCATATATATTAAGCTTGTGTAGTTGCTCTTGTAATTAATTTGCTTATGTAGCATATTAGTTACCTTCTTGCTTGTGTAGTATAGAAGTAGCTCCCTTGCGTGGCTAATTTGGTTTGAGTAACCTTGTTAGTCACATTGCTTAGTTTGTGTAGCTAAGTATTTGTGCTCTCTAATTTGGCATTGGTTGCCTTGTTATTGAGCATTGCTAGTGAGCTTAGGTGGCTTTGTGCTCTTGCTTACTAGCATGTGTAGGAGCTCCTTTGTCGCTTAAAGTACTAGTGGCATAGGTTTGTGTGACCTTGCTCCTAGAATTGCTTAGGTGAGCTCTAGCTAGCCCGACACCTTAATTGCTTCATTAGTATATTTGAAAGGTGCTAAAGAACATAGATAGAGGGGTGTAGTCTTGGCTAGACCGATAGTTTTAATTCCGCACTTGTTTCGGTTAGCCGACGCGATTAAGTTTTAAAAAGGACTATTCACCCCCCCTCTAGTCGCCATCTCGACCTTTTAGTAGGTCACTAAAACCTTTGTTAACTCTATCCACTGAGACGCTAACATATCCAGGTGGTATTATTGCCCCATGGATTCTTGGTGTCTTGGTAGGATCTGTGGGAGAAAAAACACCGAGAGCCACCATGATTGTGGCATTCTCTTTTGGAATATGTAGCTCACATGATGTAAACGGTGCAGTGATGTCATCCATGGGGAAACGTAGCATTGCATCATCTTGATTTGGCCACTCCGTGGAAGCGTAGCTGCTTTTCAACTGATCAGGGGGGCTAATATTAATGTTCATTCCTGGATCTGATGCCTGCCTCTGGGCATTCATTGCTATTTGCACTTGCTTTATGATTTCGTCCTGCATTCTAGCTTGCATGTCTTTTTTGCACTCCTGTGCTTAAAGCAACGCCTCCCATGACTCACGAACCAATTCCTCCAACCTGCAGATCCGCGTTGCATCCTCATCCTTCCTTCTCTGTCGGCTTCTGTAGGTATCTCTATCATCAGGGAAACCATGCTTCCAAGAAATGTTCTGTCCTAAACCTCTCGTTTGGCCACTGTGTTCAGCGGTCCCGAGGGCATACGTTAGTCCATCCTTCTCTCTATTAGGCCTGAACGCACCAATAGCTTTAGCTCATAGAGCATAAGACAATCTTTGTGTTGCTCTTTCGAGTTTTATGCCATGAACCAACTTCCCAATCTCTAGGTCCAGTCTTCCCCCATGAGCGAAAAACCAATTCTTCGCGCGTTTGGGCCAATTGAGTGATTCTGGTGCGATACCCTTGGCAAGAATATCTGCTTCCATTTTCTCCCACTTGGGAATGGTAGTCACGTAGCCACCTGATCCCATGCCATGGTGGTATACCTTCTGTCGGGCATTCTCTTGGTTCCTTCTCACCCATTCCTCACCCTCTTCCAATGTCTTGTACTGTACAAAATCATTCCAGTAGGGCCTCAACTTCACGAGCAGGCCGCTAGTATTGAAATTGGGCATTAGGTTCTTCTTGACGTATTTTGTGTATAGGGATTTCTTTCAAGTCTAGAATTCTATGGTCATCTTCTTCATAGCCCACTTTCGAACTAGTTCCTTCAATTCATCATCGTTGATAGCATCATAATCATCCGCTTGCAACGTGAAATGTTGAAGGATATCATCCCAAATTAAATTCTTATCAAGATCAGAGACAAAACTAACATGAGGCTCGTTGATCTTTTGCTTCCATTCACGGGCACTGATCGGAAGTCTGTCCCTTACAAGGCACCCATAGTGTTGCATGAATTTCCTTGCATGTGGACCAAGTGGTTCGCCTGTCTCGATATTGAATTATGATATTATGTAGCGCCCCTCCAATGGCTTTTTCGGGCCTCGAATTTTTTTGCTTTTTGCCGTTGTGGTCGTCGATCCAGAGGGCTACGTATAAAAAAGAATAAATCAATATCATGTGTACACATAATAGATGATAGATGTTCAAATATATATATATATATAATATTCAAATATATATATATATATATATATAATATTAAAAAATATATATAAATATATATACCTCACCAGTATTTTCTTGCACAATATTTTCTTGGTTATCTTCAAGAGCCAGGTATTGACTCCCATCATCTACATCCTGCTGGTCACCATCGGCAAATTGAGTGCCGGTGTTGATAATATTCATCATTTCTTCATCCATGTTGTCTCTCGAGGCAGCCATCTAGCTTTTACACCACCAGATATATCTATAAAAAATAAAAACTATATCTATAAAATGAACTCCTGCAGGACGTGCCACCTCAAGGATAGTAACATTTGTAAAAATCATTTCTGTATCTGTACTCCAGTAGACTCTATTGATTACTCTACGATTTTTGGAAAGTTCATCAAAGGAGACTTTGGTAAAAGTAAGATATTGATGCAACAAATGTAATAATAGCACTCTAGGTATATATAACCCGACGGGGAAGAGGAGAGCAATGAATGAACAAGAACCCATCTAGATAGAGAGGAACAAGTGCTTCTCTCCATATAGTAATTTGTCCCAACAACACAATGGTGCTTGCCGACAAGGTTGCTAGTGTTGTGTCGTTGGCATTTTTCATGGCCGTGGCCATGGTCATTGTGGTAGGTAAGTAATTCACATGATATTTCCACAGGTTAATAGAAGAATGGGAGTGTACACACATAATAATCGTTTATCATTTATATTTATATATATACCACGTTTGGGTATGGTAATTGATAGACTACTATGATGATATCGGGACGTATGAATAAATAACCATCCGAACTAGTTGACCATGCTTACGTGATCATCTCGGCGAGCATTTCTCCACCAGACGGCACCGTACTTGGCCATGGAAGAGCTCCAATTCTACAAGAAAAGGAACACGGTCTCCCACTGTAGGATCTACAGGAAGATAAAGAAGGCCTAGAGGGAGGGTGAATAGGCCTGTAAAAATTCAACTCAAAACTCTGTTAGAACAGAGGGTGGCATTGCCGGCCTTACAGGGTGGCACTGCCACTCTACGAAAAATAATCTAACACAGTTGAGATTTAACATATATGAACCTGACCCCACTAGCTGCTTAATCCTACAATATAACTTCAAGATCCAGTTCGAAGACTGGATACCACAGAAACTTCACACAAATGTGAATCGAGCAACTAAACCCTAACAACAGCTAGCAACAAAGTAAACAGCAAGTATAATAAAGATGAAGCACACAAGACACAAGATTTATCCCATGGTTTAGCTCACCACTAAGGTTTGCCTAAGTCCACGTTGTTGAGGAAGCCACAAAAGGCTTGAGCTTGCCACAAAGGCTTGCCTTACCCTCGTTCTCAAATCAAGAGAGTGAACTCTTGAAGTGAGGGGTGATTTCTCAGCTTTCGAATGAGGTTACAAACCTCCCAAGGCTGCCACACAAGTTGGCAAG
The DNA here is from genome assembly GCF_019320115.1 of Miscanthus floridulus. Lineage (NCBI taxonomy): Eukaryota > Viridiplantae > Streptophyta > Magnoliopsida > Poales > Poaceae > Miscanthus > Miscanthus floridulus. The sequence goes on along the minus strand of NC_089581.1, from coordinate 115,072,592 downwards.
CACAAAGGCAATGCCTAGCCGGCTAGGAGCAAGCTCCAAGAGTAACAAACCCTAGAACCGCCGACCAAACATGAACCAAATGCTCTTAGACTTTGGGAATCAGTGGATCTCCTCTCCAATCGAGTTTTGCTGCCTTTTCTCTCAAGTTTTGATGGTTGGAATCAAGGGTTAACTTGAGGGATGGAGGAGCAACAATGGAGGAGAGGGGGTGAGCTTTGGTTCTATCTGTTTTCGAGTAGAGTGACTCAGTGAAGAAGATAACCATTGTGGGCCAGGCCTGAGGGGTATAAATAACCCCCGAGCCCAACGGTTAGTTAAGGGCGGCACTGCCGCTCTTAATAGGGTGGCACTACCGCCCTAGCCAAAATAGGTAATATGATCTGAAATTTGGTTGGCTGTTTTGACTAGGTGAGATGATGTAGATCTATGAATTTGAGTATCTGGTTCAATAGTTGACCAACTGTCCTAAAATCCCTCTTAATAGTACGGCTTTCCCTAAACTCAAATTCAAAAACATAAAAGAATTTAAACCTCTTTTGAGCTGGGTCTAGCCACCTTTTATAATTAGGACACATGTAACCTGTACATCATCCTCATTCTTTGATTCCCTGCTTGTCATATCGATAAACCTCATTAGTCCTCTAATTTGGTGGTCATCAATGCCAAAACCCACAATAGGGCTTGATTGCACTTACAATCTCCCCCTTTTTGGTAATTGATGACAACCCAATTAGAGCTTACATATGATATGAAATCTAAAATGAGATTTTCGAATCATGGATGTAAGAGCCTCCCCCTAAATCTGTGAATAGAGATTTGAATTCTCAAACTGGCATAAAAGGCCATGATTCACATTTTAGGTGTGATGGGAACCTCCCCCTACATCCATGCCTGCTGTGGGGTGCTGAACAAAGTGTCATAGGAATAAACATGATGCATATGACAGGTTATATCAGTTCAAGCACACAAGATTCTGGCTGATATAGCAGAGGGCGGCACTGCTGGCCCAATAGGGCGACACTGCCATCCTGACTATGTCAGTCAGGTAGCAATCAGATTTCTACAGTAGATCATATGAATATAAAACAATTTAAACTCAGAATATGACAAGCTAAAAATAGTAACCATGAATACATATCCATATCCGAAGCCAATAAAGTCACAAAGTAGCATAATTTTATAAAATAGAGTTTTGAACGACTCTCAAACTCATAACCTGACAACTACTCTCGTCGAATCTGAACATAAGCATAGCAGTGAAGAATCATATGGCATCAAAAAACTGTTGACCCCTCTAATTTTCTCCCCCTTTGGCATCAAGTACCAAAAAGAGAAGAGAAAGAAGAGAGATCACTCATCACTGTCAGAGTCAACGCGGGCATGTCCGGCAACGTGGGTGTACAAAGTGAAGCGTGCTGAACGTCGCAGAGGTACTACCCCAGCTGATGTAGAAGGCCCTAGCTGATCCATCGAAGGACACGGTCTCCTAGAATATGTGCGAAGCAAAGCTGCCTGAACCGGTGGATCGGTCTCTGTAGGGTGAATCTCTACACCAAGGTCCTCCTACCTTAGGGGCTCCTCAAAATGCTGCCCCTGTGGGTACCCATAGTACTAATTGAATGGCTCATATGAGTGCCCATACTACTGATCTTCTGGCTGCTCATCATGGTGCTCATCTGCCTGATCCTGCTCCTCATTAGAAGAAGAAAGGCAAGGCAAGTTAGGAAACTGAGGTGGTGGCTGCACTGGTGGAAGTGGTGGTAGCCTTGCCATCTCCCTAGCATGCCTCACTGCTTCTCTGTTCTCCATTCGATCCTCATAAGCAGTCTATGAAGCATATGTACAATGAGCAAAAATTGCCTTCATCCATGCACTCATTTTTTCCCACTTTGACTTCTTATTTTGTTCCCTAGCCATGGATGGCTCAGGAATATCTCTATGTTCAGCTCCAGAAGGATGAACGCCTACTGCCCCACTATCTCCAAGTCCTCCAAAACTAGTGTGCTAAGTAGCTGAGCCAAGTCCCCCTAAACCACCATGGGTCTTTTTGATCTTATAAACAGTGTGCTCACAATCCTTAGGGAACCACATGTCAGTCACTCTCTCAATCATAAACATGAGGTAAGGAGCATAGGGCAAAGATCTCCTCCCATCATCCATGGCATATGCAAGCTCAACCCAAATAAACCTTGGAACATTAAATTTCTCACTGTTGGGAAACCTAGACAACACATTAGTGATATAGCCATTCAAATCTGTTGCATTGTTTTTAGGGTTGAGAGTGATCCTGAAGAGATTGTTCATGATGTAATAAAAACTCTTGAGCTTTGTTCTTGACCAATCAGGAACTACAAGATTTTGATCCTCCCACATGAAGCTTACTTCCATTGGCTCAAAATGACTCTCATTATGTATCCTCTCATATGCCCTGTGGATGTGTCCAAAACCAAGAATTCGACAGAAGGTGACAAAATCAATGCGATAATGTCGCCCATCAGTCATCCAATGAAGCTCATCCACTTCCCTGTTCCAATAGTAAGTAGCATGGAATTGAGCAAGAATCTCCCTGTTCTAGTCATACCTGAAACTCATGATGTCTATCATCTCAAAGCGGTCACAAGTCTTGATTGCTGTAGCAAACTGATGATCATCCCTGCTCTCCAAGTCACCAAAGTCAATGTGCTGCATCTTGCTAATCTTGTCCTTGGACTTAGACAGAATGGCTGTAGCATAAAAATCAGATTGAAAAGCATTCCAAAATCTATAATCAATATCATTTGATCTGTCAGAAGAGTAGGGATCAATCTCTCTGGCTTCACCTGTCTTCTTCCAACTCATGGAATAATCAACAACTCTATGATCATCACTATTTTGGAGAGGAATGAGATCGAACCTATCGGTGTTATCTCTCATATAGCTGCTATCAAACTCTAAAATGTGCAAAGGAGAATTAGGCCACACACGAATAGTTCTTCCCATCCTCTAAATGTTTTCCTCTTCAGCATGGTCTTCATCAAGATCTCTGTCTCTAGGAGTATAGCTCACCTATCCCCTGCCTCTCTTGACCTTTTGCTTGATTGTCAACACCTTCCTTTTACCTCGGTCTATCTATGCAATATAAATGAGACTTGATAAGAAACTGTATAAGATAATGGGTTAGACATAGCTGCAAGCAGGTTTTAACAAGAAAAAGAACTTTGAAGATAACATAGGAAACTATGCTGGATTTGAAATCAGCATGGTAGGATGGCACTACCGCCCTCAGTAGCTTCACTATTTCATCTTCAATTTTCTCGTTCTGGTTAAATCCTATTTCCAATAGTGTCTATTCATCATCACAATTTCAGAATCACAGTCTAAACAAAGAACACATGAAACCCTAGCCATGGATTTAAAAGATTGAGTATGAAAAGCTTTTAAAACAATTTTTGATAAGTGAATCCAATCCATTCTGAACTTCATCGGCTATATGAAATTGAGTATAGCAGTTAGAATCTGCGAGGGGTGCCATTAACGGTCCCAAGGGTGGCATTGTCGCTCTCCCCAAAATCATCCATCCGGTGAAATCCAAAATCAACTCGATTCAACCATCAAAAACCTTTCTAAATCCTTCATACCCCCCCTAGAAACTAAAATCCATGACCAAAAGCTTCGCATTGCATAGATCGAGTAGGGGTTAGGGTTTCACCTTGCTTCCAAACTGTTGGAGTGGAGGGAGAAGAGGCCAGGAGCCTCCTGCAGTGACCAGCGAAGAAGAGTCTCGACCGGCTGCAGGGGCGGCACTGCCGGGGTGATAGTCCACAAAGAACGGTGGCGGCACGTGCTTGTGAGAGAGCAAGAGAGAAGCATAGGCATCGGCGTCGGCTGGGAGAGAAGGAGAGAGTTGCGTCAGGGGCCAGAGAAGGAATAAGTAGAAGAAAACGGGCCCCACGACCCAGCCAAAATTGGCTGAAAATGGCCCAGTTTTCATAGAGCGGCACTGCCGGCCATAATGGGTGGCACTACCGCCCTGCCAATCTTGCAGGGATTACGCTGTAACTTTATGACCTCCTTAACCTCAGATATGAATATATATTCTCTAAATATCATGACCAATAAGCAATCAATCAATACAGACAATGGTCATGACACTTAGTTAGCCTTTTAAAGTGGTTTGAAACATAATGTAACATCTTTTTAAATCATTTTCCTATATTGCTAGGTTGTCAAACAGAGGTGTGCCATATTTCAAACCATGTTACGAGAATCAAGTATATTTAGCTCACTACGCAAAGCACAAAACCTTGACTCATCGAGAGGCTTAGTGAAGATATCTGCTAGTTGTTTTTCGGTGCTCACATGACGAATTTTGATATCTCCTTTGGTTTCATGGTCTCTCAAGAAATGATGTCGGATGTCTATGTGTTTGGTTCTTGAGTGGCTTACGGGATTGTTTACAAGCTTTATGGCACTTTCATTGTCACACAAGAGTGGAATTTTGGTAAATTGACATCCGAAATCACGAAGGGTTTGCTTCATCCAAAGTAGTTGAGCACAACATGCACCGGCTACAACATACTCGGCCTTAGTGGTGGAAAGGGCTACATAATTTTGCTTCTTAGAACTCCAAGACACTAGGGACCATCCAAGGAATTGACATGTCTCTGAAGTGCTTTTTCTATCTACCTTGCAACCGGCATAATTGGAATCCAAATAGCCAAGTAGATTGAACTTGGAGCCTTTGGGATACCACAAGCTAAGGTTAGGAGTGTGTACTAAATATCTCAAGATTCTCTTAACAGCCACTAAATGGCACTCTTTCGGGTTAGCTTGAAATCTAGCACACATGCACACACTAAGCATTATGTCCAGCCTAGATGCACATAAGTAAAGTAAAGAGCCGATCATGGAACGATATACCTTGATGTTGATGGCTTTCCCTTCTTCATTTAGATCAATATGTCAATTAGTTGGCATGGGAGTTTTGATAGGCTTGGCATTCACCATATCGAACTTGTTAAGCATATCATGGGTGTACTTGGTTTGGCTAATGAATGTCCCTTCCTTCATTTGCTTGATTTGAAATCCAAGGAAGAACTTCAGCTCACCCATCATGGACATCTCAAATCTCTTAGTCATAATCCTACTAAACTCATCACAATACACATGATTAGTACTACCAAATATTATGTCATCGACATATATTTGGCACACAAATATATCATTTCCAACTGTGTGAGTAAAGAGTGTAGGGTCGGCTTTGCCTATTTCAAAGCCTTGTTTGAGCAAGAATTCCTTAAGGCATTCATACCATGCTCTTGGTGCTTGCTTAAGCCCATAGAGCACCTTTTGGAGTTTATAGACATGGTTTGGGAACTTGGGATCTTCAAACCCTGGTGGCTGCTCCACATACACCAACTCTTGTATTGGGCCATTGAGGAATGCACTCTTGACATCCATTTAGTATAGCTTGAAGTCATGATGGGCAGCAAAGGCTAGAAGCATTCGAATTGCTTCAAGTCTTGCCATCGGTGCATATGTTTCTTCAAAGTCCAAGCCCTCTACTTGAGGGAAGCCTTTGGCCACCAATCTTGCCTTGTTCCTTGTCACCACGCCATTTTCATCTTGCTTGTTGCGGAAGACCCACTTGGTACCAATGACATTAGTATTTGGCCTTTCCACCAAGTTCCACACTTGGTTTCTCTCAAAGTTGTTGAGCTCTTCTTGCATGGCCATGACCCAATCCGGATCTCCAAGTGCTTGTTCTACCTTGAGAGGTTCCAAAGAGGAAACAAACGAGTAATATTGACGAAAATTTGCTAAATGTGAGCGAGTTGTTACCCCCTTTCGAATGCTCCCAAGAATATTATCAACGGGGTGATCCCATTGTATAGTTTGACATAGCCTTAGATTCTCAACACCTCCTTGTTCTTCTTCTAGACCTTCAGTCTCTTCTTGTCCAAAAATAGGTTCTAGGTTGAGCCCTTGAAGTGGTGGAGTAGGAGTTGAAGCAGCTATTGCTGAGGTGGATGGGGCGGCACTACCACCCTTAGGGGCAGCACTGTGCTGCCCTGCTGATGTTCAGTAGGTGAGTGCTGCCCTTGTCGATGAAGTACATCAGCAGAAATTTGTGCAGCAACAGCTTGGGGATCCTCATCATCAGTGGCTTGATCTTCTTGTGGCCTAATGTCACCTATAGCCATTTGCTTGATTGCCTCACATGGTGGATCCTCCTTTCCTACAACACTTGAATCAACTTGCTCCACTTGAGAGCCATTAGATTCATCAAATGTCACATCTACCATGACTTCAACTCTTCCCATGGTTTTGTTGAAGACACGATAGGCATGCTCATTTGATCCATGGCCAAGAAGAATTCCTTCATCAACTTTAGGTGCAAATTTAGAGGTTTTGGGTCTTTTGTTAAGTATAAAACACTTGCACCCAAACACTCTAAAGTATGACACCTTTGGTTTGTTACCGGTTAGAAGCTCATATGAAGTCTTCTTGAGTTTCTTGTGTAAGTAGAGATAGTTGATGGCATGGCAAGCGGTGTTGACGGTGTCACTCAAAAGAGGTCCGACATCTTGTATTCATCTAGCATTGTCCTTGCCATATCAAGAAGTGTACGGTTCTTCCTCTCTACTACACCATTTTGTTGAGGGGTGTAAGGAGTTAAAAACTCATGCTTGATGCCCTCATCATCAAGAAACTCTTCAACTAGAGTGTTCTTGAATTTGGTCCCATTGTCACTTCTTATCTTCTTGATAGGAAGACCGAACTCCCTTTGTGACCTTCTCATAAATATTTTGACTTTCTCTTGCACCTAGGACTTATCATAAACAAAGAACACCCAAGTGAAACAGGAATAATCATCAACAATAACTAGACCATATTTGTTACCCCTGATGCTTATGTAGGCGACTGGTCCAAAGAGATCCATGTGAATCAACTCCAATGGTTGTGTGGTAGTCATGATGCCCTTTGGTGGGTGAGGTACACCTACTTGCTTTTTGGCTTGGCAGGCACTACAAATCCTGTCTTTCTCAAATTGAATATTGGTTAGTCTAAGAATGTGGTCGTCTTTTAGGAGTTTGGCCAAGTTCCTCATCCTAACATGAGCCAGTCAGCGATGCCATAGCCAACCCATGCTAGATTTTGCCACTAAACAGGTCTCAAGCTTAGCTTTACTTTTGCTGAAATCAACTAAGTAAAGCTTGTTCTTGAGGTGACCCATAAAGACAATTGAGGAATCCTCCCTCTTAGAGACTTCCACACCCTTATCCATGAAGAGACAATTGTAGCTCATCTCACATAATTGAGAAATGGATAGTAGATTGTACTTCAAGGAATCAACATGTAAGACATTTGTAATTGAATGAACAAGTGTAATAGCTACTTTACCAAGTCCAATTACACCCCCTTTTGAATTATCACCAAATATGATATTCTCGTCTGAATTTGTAGTTGGGGAATATGATGAGAACATACTCCTTTCTCTAGTCATATGATTTGTACAGCCACTGTCAAGCACCCAACTTAACCCACCAGAGGAGTATTCCTACAACACAAGTTTAGTTCCTAGTCTTAGGTCCCCAAATATTCTTGGGGCCTTGCATGTTAGTCACAAGAACTTTAGGAACCCAAATAGAAGCATTATGATAAACATTTCGACTAATGCCAACAAACTTGGCAAACACCTCCCCCTTGCTGTTGTGCTACAAAACAAAGTTAGAATCCAAACATTGAGGATGTGTTTTTGCCTTTGGTTGATAAGCATTTCTATTTGGAGTGACCCAGATAGATTTCTTTGGTTTCTGAACAACCTGCTCTAGAAGTGACACCCTCTTCTTGGGCTTGACATGAGCAGAGGAGTAGGAGGTGGTCTTCCCTTTTCTATGGGGAGCGGCACTGCCGCCCTTCACAGCGGCACTACCGCCCATAGGCCATGGAGCTGCTTTGGGCTGGCCTTGTGCCACCTTCTGTGCAGACCTATCTGTACCTTCCTGCCCTTTGCTCACGAATAGAACACACTCATATCCATTTATTACCTTTCTCCCATTGGTTTTACCTCCATGAGTATGCCCAAGCCCATCTTTGATGCGTGGATTTCTTCTATCTTTGTATTGTGGCCTCTTTGGTTTTTCGCCTTTGCCACCAGCAGGTTTCTTACCTTTCATGCCCCTTTTTCCTAACATAGCATTGAGCCTAGCAATCTTCTTTTTCATGACCTCCAAGTTTGCAAGGTTAGTGGAATAAACTTTTAAGTCAAGATTATAGCATTTTCCACACCCTTGGCTAGTGGAGGGAATAGAAATGTCATTTGTGTTGGAGGGAAGTGGGGTGCTCTCGCATAGAAGGTTATATTGCTTATCAAGTTTGTTGTGCTTTTCAACTAAGACACAATACTTGTCATTGAGTGCAATATTTGCCTTCTTTGTGAGAGCATGTTCTCTTTGTTCTTCGACCAAGGCCTTATTCAAAGAGTCCACCTCACTTCTCTCTAACTTAAGAGCTTCCTTGCAGCCAATATACATCTTTTTGGTTTCCTCAAGATAATCATCTCTATCGGCTAGCTCGACTTTGATACTTTCTAGTTCCTCCATTAGATTCATGATGAAGAGCTTGGTTTTAGAATCTAACTTTTTAGTCAATTTAACATATTTCTCAACATCACTAGTATTATCATCACTAGAATCACTAAGTTCACTACTAGAGATGTCACTAGGGGTGGAGGAGATTTAGCTCTTTGTTTTACCTTCTCACCCTTTGCCATAAGACAAACATGAGTGGAGCGGTGGTCATCATCATCGGACATGTTGTTGAAGAGCCTTGATGTAGAGGATGGCTTTTGAATAGCCACGGTTGCAATCTTCATATCCTCTTCACTTGACTCTTTAGTTGAGTCCCACTCATGCCCAATGTGTGCCTCTCCCATTTGCTTGTATCTCTTTTTGTGCTCGTGCTTGCCCTCATTGTTGTCCCTCTTGTATTTGTTCTCTTTCTTGTCATAAGGACACTTAGCAATGAAGTGCTCCATCCTGCCACAATTGTAGTAAGTCCTCTTCTTCTTGTTTGGGAACCTTCTTTGCACTATTTTGTACCCATTCTTTTTCAACCCCTTGTGATAGCTCTTCGTGAACAAAGCCATGTCATCAATCTTCATATAATCAGCCCCATCATCTTCATCTTCACTTGAGGATGAACTTGGATCATCATTTTGTGGAGTTGACTTGATTTCCTTGGGTTGACTTGTTGATGCTTGCTTGCTACCCTTTACCTTGTTGGAGATGCTTTGATTCCTTGATTTGTTGGCCTTGAGAGCTACTTTCTTGATCTTCATGCCTTCTAGCTTGGCTTGCAACTCACCAAGTCTTCTCCTCTCATTAGCTTCTTCTCTTTGCATGTCAAATGTCAACAATCTTCCAAGCACATCATTAGGTGTGAAGTGCTCAAACTTCTTCTTATACCTAATCAAGGTGACTACGGTCTCATTTCTTGGTGAATAGGCCTCCAACATAACCTTCACCACTTTGTGATCATCAAGCTCATCACACCCATAGCCTCTAATCTTGCCCACCAAGGTCATTAATCTATCAAACATCTCTTGTGGCCCCTCTCCATCTACAATCATGAACCTATTGAGCTTGGCCATCAACAAATCAATCTTTGCTTTCCTCACTTTATCTACACCTTCATGTGCTAGATGCAAAGTGTCCCAAATATGTTTTGCAACATTGACATTCATCACTCGGTTGTACTCATTTCCATCCAAGGCACTAAGGAGAATACTTGTGGCTTGGCCATTGAGATGGATAGCAGCTAGCTCTTCATTTGTTGGCGCTTCGGGATCTTCCGGTGGCTGCAATCCATTCACCACAATCTCCCAAAGACCGGGGTGAAGACCTACAAGATAGGCACTCATCAAGTGCTTTCACTTGGCAAAGTTTGTCCCATCAAAATGAGGCAACTTTCCCACGGGTACATTGACAAAGGACCTTTTGTTATGGTTAGACAAATAAGAATAATTAAAGGATACGGCGGCATATTTATTCTTGTTGTTGTTGCTGCCCTTGTCCTTGTTATCCTTCTTTTTGTCCTTGCTCTTCATCTCCTTGCTATCTTTTGAAGCATGGTATGACACATCATCATCTCCATCGTCCGAGCTACTAGAGAGCTCACTAGATGATGCATCATACTCATTCTTCTCTTGCTCTTGAGTTCTTGCTGCCCTTCTCTTAGCTCTTGCCTCTCTTGTGATTCTTCTTTCTTCTTTTCTCTTCTTCTTGTCTTTGAGATGCTGCTCTTCCGTTTTATTTTCTCTAGCTTCTATTGTCGAGATCTTTGCGGCTTTTCTTTCTTTTCTTGCCTTTCTTCTTTCGGCATCGGTGGTCTTGGGTTCTTTGATGGTGGCATCACTTGCTGTGGACATGGACAGCTCGCTGCTGCTGCTGACATCCTCAACATGCACACCACTTGCGTCCGCAACGTGAATGTTCTTCGAACCTTCTCCTTCTTCCATACTTCACGCGGTGATGCGTATGCGAAGCAACCTCACTCTGATACCACTTGTAGGATCTACAGGAAGATAAAGAAGGCCTAGAGGGGGGGTGAATAGGCCTATAAAAATTCAACTCAAAACTCTGTTAGAACAGAGGGCGGCACTGCCAGCCTTATAGGGTGCCATTGCCGCTCTACAAAAAATAATCTAACATAGTTGAGATTTAACAGATATGAACCTGACCCCACTAGCTGCTTAATCCTGCAATATAACTTCAAGATCCAGTTTAAAGACTGGACACCACAGAAACTTCACACAAATGTGAATCGAGCAACTAAACCCTAACAACAGCTAGCAACAAAGTAAACAGCAAGTATAATAAAGACGAAGCATGCAAGACACAAGATTTATCCCGTGGTTCAGCTCGCCACTATGGTTTGCCTAAGTCCACATTGTTGAGGAAGTCACAAAAGGCTTGAGCTTGCCACAAAGGCTTGCCTTACCCTCATTCTCAAATCAAGAGAGTGAACTCTTGAAGTGAGGGGTGATTTCTTAGCTTTCGAATGAGGTTACAAACCTCCCAAGTCTGCCACACAAGTTGGCAAGCACAAAGGCGACGCCTAGCCGGCTAGGAGCAAGCTCCAAGAGTAACAAACCCTAGAACCGCCGGCCAAACATGAACCAAATGCTCTTAGACTTTGGTAATCAGTGGATCTCCTCTCCAATCGAGTTTTGATGCCTTTTCTCTCAAGTTTTGATGGTTGGAATCAAGGGTTAGCTTGAGGGATGGAGGAGCAACAATGGAGGAGAGGGGTGAGCTTTGGTTCTATCTGTTTTCGAGCAGAGTGACACAGTGAAGAAGATGACCGTTGTGGGCTGGGCCTAAGGGGTATAAATACCCCCCGAGCCTAACGGTCAGTTAAGGGCAGCACTACCGCTCTTAACAGGGTGGCACTACCGCCCTAGCCAAAATAGGTAACATGATCTGAAATTTGGTTGGCTGTTTTGATTAGGTGAGATGATGTAGATCTGTGAATATGAGAATCTGGTTCAACAGTTGACCAACTATCCTAAAATCCCTCTTAATAGTACAGCTTTCCCTAAACTCAAATTCAAAAACATAAAAGAATTTAAACCTCTTTTGAGCTAGGTCTAGCCACCTTTCATAATTAGGACACCTGTAACCTATACATCATCCTCATTCTTTGCTTCCCTGCTTGTCATCTCGATAAACCTCATTAGTCCTCTAATTTGGTGGTCATCAATGCCAAAACCCATAATAGGGCTTGATTGCACTTACACCCACGACCGTTGCTGCTCTCCCTCGTAGAATCAAAGCTCCTCCTTGACATCCATTACCGCTCGGTAGAGAACATGCTCGCCGAGCTGAACACGGTCCGCGAGTTCAACTATTATAGATTTTCTACAATTTTCTAACTAGTCTGCGCCAAGGAGGTGAAGGTATGCCCGCCCAAGTACGAGAACTATGTGCCCTGCTACTACGTCATGGACGTCGTCGAACATCTCGGATCTGGGGTCCGGCGTCCGCAAGTTCAACTAGTACGTGTGTTCCAAGCGACGGACGGACGGAGCCAACGAGCCAATCCCAACTTGCCCATCAAACGCCTCCTGTATGCCATCCATGCCCACTTGGGCACGTCAAACGCCATCGGCACAGCTTTGCGCTCGACGCAGCTACCGACGCCCCTAGGCATCTGCCGCTACCTCCACGGGCTTAAGTTTTTCCTCAACCGAAGCCACCCTTCCCACAGCTGTGGCCATCGCCGCTTCCCTTCTCGCAGCCGTGACCGTGAACAGGAGCATGTAGAACTCTAATCTCCCCGCACCGGCGACACCCAAGCCAAAAGGGATGGTGGGCATGACATTCTGGCCACCTGCAAACCTTCGCCGCATCGGTAGCACCCACCACCGACCAGACACGAGCCGGTCCGAGCACACACTCATACACAAATAAAATCTACAAATAAATATAAACACACTGTTGCTCACATATAGCATGGCGAGCAACACAAGCACAATGGCCGGAGGTTTTAATCAAGTCGATGATGAGGATGAGCGCACTGACGAGGACGACAAGCGTGGAGGACGACGAGGATGGCTGGAGGTGATCTCTCGACGACGAGGATGCGACGGGGACGATGACAAGGATGAGGATCGACGACGGCGATGAGGCTGTGGTGGATCCAAATTAGAGCCGGGCCGCTGGCAGAGATGGCTGAGGGCGAGGATGATGGTAGCAGATCTAGGTCTAGGCGCTGTGCACGAATGGAGGCCGGGCCACTAGCAGAGATGGCGAGAGATGGGAGAGGCACGTGGAGGCATCTGGAGGCTATGGGGAGTGGCGGTGGCGTGGTGGCTCTTGGGCAAAGAATGAAGACGATGGATGGAGAGAAGAAGACGAGGCGATATATATTTGGCGGATCTTTAGTCCCGGGTGAAGCCACGGACCGGGACTACAGAACCTTTAGTCCTGGGTCATGGTATAGTGAAGCCACGGCCCAGGACTAAAGAACCTTTAGTCCCGGCTGATGGTAAGAACCCGGACTAAAGGTCTGACCTTTAGTCCTGGGTGCAGCCATGACCCGGGACTAAAGTTATTTTTTTCGCGGGCCACGAAAACATAGCCAACCTTTAGTCCCGGGTGGTTGATCGACCCGGGAGTAAAGGTGGGCTGCAGTTGGTTCCAAACGTTTTTCCTTTTTTTATTTATTTCTTTTATATAAATATGCAGAGAGTTATTAATTGCCTAATAAATAAAATATCATCCAAAAAATTATAATAAATATTTCTGAACTTGGTTTTGCATTATTATACACAACAAAAATTTGTAACCTAAACTCTTTTATTTTATTGTATAAATATTTAACATAGTGTAAATAATAATTACAATTTGCACCATGCAAAAATATACTACTTGATTAAAATCATTAAAACTATTACTTTTTGACAGGAAATAAGTTTTCACATCTTATTAACGTTGATCATTTATTTTTTCATCACACATTCTCCACGGGAAATCCACCGTCAAGCAGAAAATTCATTTAAACCGTAGAAAATATGAAAATACAACAAAAAAATCTGAAGTCATAGTTATTACATAGTAGGTCTAATACATCACTATATATATCAAGCGGGCACAGTAGTGAACTTCTTAACGTATATCCCTTGGTTATGATCGCGCCGTAACCATGGAGTGTCCTCATCATTTAGCTTGATGCTTGGGTCTTTGTTCACTGTGAAGGGTGAAATTCGGTTATCCTTTTCATAGTCTTCTGATATGTCTGACTTGTCTTCAATTCCGATGATGTTTCTTTTCCCTAAAAGAACTATGTGGCGCTTTGGCTCATTGATTGGGTCATTGTTGTTTTTCCCTCTCTTCGGTTTTGTAGACATGTCCTTGACATAGAACACCTGATTCACATCCTTGGCAAGGACAAACGGTTCGTCTACCCAATATTGTTAAGGTCCACGGTTGTCATTCCATACTGGTTGTCGACTGCTACCCCGCCTCTAGTCACCTTTACCCATTGACACTTGAACAAAGGTACCATAAAAGTAGGTGCATAGTTTAGTTCCCATAACTCCTCTGTACGACCATAATATGTTTGCTTATTTCCATTAGGGTCGGTGGCATCTATGCGGACACCACTGTTTTGGTTGGTGCTCCTTTTATCTTGGGCTACTATGTAAAATGTATTCCCATTTATCTCGTACCCTTTGTATGTGAGGATATGCCACGATGGCTGCCTAGCCAATAAATACAGTTGCTCATCAATACTCTCATCACCCTAACATTCTTTTCGCAACCAGTCATTGAAAGTTTCCATGTGCTGATGCGTAATCCAAGCTTCAGACTTCCCTGAAAACTCAGATCGGAGCAACTCTTTATGTGTCTCGATATACAGATCCACCAAGGAGGAGTTTTGCAGAACTATGTAGTGTGCTTTATTAAAATAATTATCCTGCATACCAATATATATTTTCTTCCCTAGTGTCCCCTTTCCACTTAGTCTCCCCTCGTGTCGCGATTCAGGAACACCAATTAGATCAAGGTCGGGAATAAAGTCAACACAAAACTCAATGACCTCCTCTGTTCCATAGCCCTTGGTGATGCTTCCTTCTGGCTAAGCACGGTTGTGAACATATTTTTTTAGGACTCCCATGAACCTCTCAAAGGGGAACATGTTGTGCAGGAACACAGGACCGAGAATGCTAATCTCCTTGACCAGGTGAACTAGGAGGTGTGTCATGATATTAAAGAAGAAAGGAGGGAACACCAACTCAAAGCTGACAAGACATTGAACCACATCATTCTGTAGTTTAGCTAGATCCATTGGATCGATTGCCTTCTGAGAAATTGCATTGAGGAATGCACATAGCTTCACGGTGGCTAGACGTACATTTGGAGGTAGAATTCCTCTTAATGCAACTAGAAGCAATTGCGTCATGAGCACATGGCAGTCATGGGACTTTAAGTTTAGGAATTTCTTCTCTGACACATTTATTATACCCTTTATATTCAAGGAGAATCCAGATGGTACCTTGATGCTTGCTAGGCATTCAAACATGCTTTCCTTCTCTTCTTTACTAAGAGTGTAGCTGGCAAGACTTAAGTAATGGCGTCCATCATCTGTCTTCTCTGGATGTAGGTTGTCTCGTTTTTTCAAACACCACAGGTCCTATCGTGCTTCAAGTGTGTCCTTAGGCTTCCCATACACACCCATGAAGCCTAGCAGGTTCACACAAAGATTCTTTGTCAAGTGCATCACGTCGATCGCGCTACAGACCTCTAGGACTTGCCAATAGGGTAGCTCCTAAAATATGGACTTCTTCTTCCACATGGGTGCATGACCGTCGGTGTCATTCAAAACAGGTTCGCTACCATGTGCCTTTCCAAATACTACTTTCACATCCTTGACCATATTGAGTACATCCTCACCAGTTCGGTTGCCCGGCTTGGTCTGGTGGTCTGCCTTACCTTTAAAATACTTGCCTTTCTTTCTTAGGGGGTGATTCATAGGAAGAAATCGATGATGGCCAAGGTACATGACCTTTCGACATTTTTTCAAGAATATACCTTTAATGTCATCGAAACAGTGCATGCATGCATTATATCCCTTGTTTGATTGTCCTGAAAGATTACTTAGAGCAGGCCAATCATTGATTGTTACAAACAACAATGCTCGTAGGTCAAAGTGCTCCTGTTTGTGCTCATCCCACACATGTACACCTGGTCTATTCCACAAAAGTAGAAGTTCTTCAACTAGTGGCCTCAGGTACACATCGATGTCGTTGCCAGGTTGCCTTGGGCCTTGGATGAGCACTAACATCATAATAAACTTACGCTTCATGCATAACCAGGGAGGAAGGTTGTAGATACATAGAGTAACAGGCCAAGTGCTATGACTACTGCTCTGCTCCCCGAAAGGATTCATACCATCCATACTTAAACCAAACCTTAAGTTTCTTGCGTCATTTGCAAACTCCAGGAATTCTCTATCGATTGCTCTCCACTAGGACCCATCAGCAGGGTGTCTCAACATATTGTCTACCTTACGGTCTTCTTTGTGCCATCGCAACAACTTTGCATGGTCTTTGTTTCTGAACAGACATTTCAAGCGTGGTATTATAGGAGCATACCGCATAATCTTGGTAGGGATTTTCTTCGTGGGATGTTCGCCCTCAACATCACCAGGGTCATCTCGTCTGATCTTATACCGCGATGCATGACATACCGGGCATGCATCTAACTTCTCATACTCCTCACCACAGTAGAGGATGCAGTCATTAGGACATGCATGTATCTTCTGGATTTCTAATCCCAAAGGGCAGACTACCTGTTTTGCTTCATACGTAGTGAAGGGCAATTTGTTATCCTTCGGAAGCATCTTCTTTTGGATTTTCAGTAACTCCCCAAATCCCTTGTTAGATACACCATTCTTTGCCTTCCATTGCAGCAATTCCAGTGTGGTACCCAACTTTTTCTGTCCCGTATCACAAGTTGGGTATAGCAATTTCTTGTGATCCTCTAGCATGCGCTCGAACTTGATCTTCTCCTTTTCACTTTCGCATTCTCTTTGTGTGTCACGAATGGCCTGACCAAGATCATCAGCGGGCTCATCTTCTACCACTACCTCTTCTTCAGCTTCCCCCATTACAGTATCATTGAAGGCACCATATTCAGCAATAATGTCATCATCGCCCCATTGTTCTTCTTCACCTTCTTCCATTACAACCCTGGTTTCTCCGTGCTTCGTCCAACAAATATAGTTTGACATGAAACCCAACTTGAACAAGTGTGAATGAAGACTCCTTGGGCTAACATATTCCTTCAAATTCTTACATATGGCACATGGACAGCACATGAAACCATCGCGTTTGTTTGCCTCGGCCACACGTAAGAAAGAATGCACATCCTCAATGAACTCTTGGGAGCGATGATCAGCATTGTACATTCAATGCCGGCTCATCTGCATTACATGACATACATACCATATTAAAATCTAGAACATAATTAGTTAATTATACAACATGCATGCTACCACATAAGGTATTAACTTATGAAAGTCACGCTACAATGTAGACAATCCCAACTAACACAAAAAACTAAAACTAAAATGCACTTCAGCAACATAAGGATTTCGCGATCAATCCTAACTAAAACAGACAGATCATGCGTTTGTTCAATATCTATGGCCTTCTTCCGCAGGATCACTGCCTCATTAGCCGCCGTAGCCGCCTGTGGAAGAGAGTTTTGCATGTGTTCAACATACTCTTCCTCCTAGTACCAGCCTAAACATCCAGTGCCATCCCACTAAAATTAAAACAAAAAATTAGAACTTTAATCACAATCATCATAAAAATAAGTATAAATTAACCATAATCATTAAATCCGACAAAATAACTCACATTGCGATCCGGACACTTGTAGAAGATACAGCCCTTGTTGGGACACTCCTTCCTTACCCGGTACTCCATTACAATCTTCTCCTCACACTTGCCGCATGCAATGAGAGGAAGGTCCGGCCTCAGTTGCTTTGGAACCCAATGAGAGGCCGAGGACCCGAAAGCAGTTGCCATCTACTCTCTATACTCATTTTTATATAATATAAATTTCTCATTTTATAAACAAATAAAATTAAAAAAAACTCTAAAATTCTCTATATCTCTAAACTATGAAGTGCGCTATGCATGCTAGAATTGAAAACTCAATACTAGTTTTGAATAACTACTTTAACCTTCCTTCATCCAAATACACAAACTTTAAAGTGATTTTGAGCTTAATTGGCTTACAAATAAAAAAATCTAACATAAAAAACCACATATATCTAGTCCACAAAATGAAATAAGCTACTGATGAAACATGAGAGTATAAAGTTGGTAACCTTCAGAACCGAAGAATTGATGGAGGAATGGAAGAAATTTTGTGATACACCGGTGATGCGAAAGAAGAGAGGCCGGCGATGAAGCAAGAACACTAAGCTCGAAGTGGCTCGGGCTCGGGGAGGAACAAGGGCTATATAGGAGGGGATCTTTAGTCCCGGTTGGAGACAGAAATCAGGACTAAAGGTCCCTTCCTAGTCCCAGACAGAGCCTCCAGCCGGGAGTAGACTTTTACTCCTGGTTGGAGGGACCAACCGGGAGTAAAAGTTAACCTTTAGTCCCGGTTGGTAACTCCAACCGGGACTAAAGGTCCCCTGCAGCAAAAGCCTGCCGCAGTAGCCGTTGGGCAGGGACCTTTAGTCCCGGTTAGAGCTACAAACCGGGACTAAAGGTATCTCTAGTTTCGGGCATGAAAAATACTGGGACTAAAGCCAAATTTTGAGATGGGATCAAAGGTCGTTTCTCTACTAGTGACAAGAAGAAATATAGATTGACAAAATGGGAAGTAGTATGTACACCAAAAGACCAAGGAGGATTAGATGTCCTAAATCTAGGTGTCCATAATAAGTGCCTCTTAAGCAAGTGGCTTTTCAAACTAATAAATGGTGATGGTGTTTGGCAACAGTTGCTTAAAAATAAGTATTTAAAGGACAAGACTTTGACTCAGGTTCAATACATGCCCAGGGACTCTCAATTTTGGGCTAGCCTTTTGAAGGTCAAGGGTGAGTTCCTGTCGATGGGTAGGTTTGATCTAGGTGACGCATCCCAAGTGTGTTTTTGGGAGGATTCGTGGATAACGCCACACCCTTTCAAGACGCTCTTCCCGTCACTATATAACATTGTGAGAAACAAAAGTGCATCTGTTAGGACGGTACTATCTACGACACCATTAAATGTAACTTTCAGGAGATCTCTAATGGGGGTTAATTTTCAAGCATGGCACAATGTAGTGGCCATGGTTGTAGATACACACTTAAGAAACCAAAGGGATCGCTTTGTGTGGGGGTTGCATCAGAAAGGGTTGTTTTTAGTTAATTCCATGTACAAAGCATTATTAGGTGTGCAGGCTTTACCTTACAACACTTTAATTTAGAAACTTAAACTGCCCCTCAAGATTAAAGTCTTTATGTGGTACTTATACAAAGGTGTAATCTTGACCAAGGATAATTTAGCTCGGCGACAGTGGCAAGGAGATAGGAAGTGTTATTTCTGTTGCACCAATGAGACCATATGTGGCAGAACCTCCTAAATTATAGGGCCCACATGCACCTGTCACTGTCCAATGACCTTTGACATCTATGCATATGTTTTTGATAACTTAAGAAGACTGTCGGGTGTCCTCGGGGAACCCCGAATCATCCACGATTTTTGAGCAGGATCATATTACAGAGTCATTGCAGTATTACAACATTTATTCAAATATATACATCAGAGTAAAAACAGCGGAAGTCTTACAATAACTTAGTTTACAAACCAGTGGTTTCAAACCTTACAAACTAAGTTCGATAGTTAATACAAAATGTAGTAGTGGAGTGGCATTATACATAATACAAAACACACAATAGAACTACCCTGCCCAAGGGCCACACATTTACTTCTCATCGTCAGATCGAACAATAGTCATGCAGCACGATCCAAAACAGATCTGCTCATGAGGCTCACCTGCAACAAGGATCAACGAACCCTGAGTACAAAAGTACTCAACAAGACTTAATCGAAATAAAATTGAGAAGACTCAGGAATGCAGGCTCAGGGATTCAAGGTATGGCTTTAGCAATAATCAAAGTTCTTTTGCTTAAAAGCTCTTTAACAAAATTCTTTACTTTAACCTGTAAAACTTTATAAGTACCACATATGAATCTGCCATGATCCATAATGAGATTATGAACTTCATACCAATCTCTTTCGCAAACCTTTCTCAAGTTCCAATTATTATACTACGATGATGAACAGAGAAGTGAGTCTCCATAACCGAGGAGCAACGACGATTCGAACCGATTATAACCCAGCTGGGAATTCCAGACCACACGACATATGTAGGTCCCTGACCTACATATACCAACCTACCCTCAGATCCTCTAAAACAAGAATGGGTCCGCACCACCCGAGAATACAGTATTCCACCAATCCAGCCCATTGCCACGTGGGTACACGCTATTCCTGCCATCTCTCCACTCCCAGTGCGCGAGTAGCCATTCTCATAATAGAATCGCCAAGTTAAGGCTTACTGGAGTATGTGGTTAGTACTACAAAGTCTCACCGCACACAGTTCAACAACGGTATGGACCTTAACCGACTCAGGTGGAAAGAACCCGCTCACAAGACATTACCAGGTCTTATGGCTCACACACACCGAGTCCGCCCGGTCTAGATTTATTACTCCACATTCCCATATCACATGATAACATAAGTAACCAAAGTTCAATTTAAAACTCGCAGGTGACAGGTAATCACCCGACCTTTATTTATCTAAGCATGACTAAGCATAACTAGCCATATACGAATTAAAACGGTTAACAAGGTAGATAAGGAAAACAAGGTTGGTCATGCATCAATTAGGTTTTCACTTAACTCCTAATCACTTAATGCAATATATGAAAGCAAAAGCGAAATCAATTTGTAAAACACAAGGTATGGTTTAAATGCATCCGGGGCTTGCCTTCGTTGACGAAAAAGTTAGATTCCTGCGACGTTCCACAAATATCCGATCCGACCTCAACAGACGGATTAACCTCCTCAACCACTTGATTAACTACCACGCGTTCACCTTCATTCACTACATGTAGTAACAATGCCATGTTTAACATGATGCGAGATATAAAACATGATGCTCGATGATGGATGCAAAAGTTAATAACTTGAATACAACTTTCCTTCGCGGTATAGTTACAAACAATTATCATAAAGCATTTTTAGTCGTTCTTCTAATAAGTCAAAGGTTCACTTATTATACATGCTTACCAACTAAAGTCACATCATGAAAAGACATGTATAAACAATATACAAGGAAATGTATAACTTTTACTTTTTACCCAAGAGGTTGCATCTAAGAAGCAATCAAGTTCATTAACATGCATTTACTAACGAAATTCTTAACTAAGTCATTTAGAATTATTAACTAATAATTAAGGCATATAAATAAGAGTATAATTAAACATCATCAAATTAATCCCAAACTTTTTGTGGAGGCAAGTTTTAACAATAAATAAATACAATAAAAGTTTCATGGTCACTGGATATTTATTTTGTCCTAGAAAAATTATGGAAACTCATTTATTAATTAATTTGAGCAATTTTTATCATATTAAAAAAGTACTGAAAATCAATAGTTCATATTTTTCTTAAATAGTATACATCACAGAGAGGTTACACAAAAAATTTCATAATTTTTGGAGCTCTATTTAATTCTACACAAAAATAACAAATCACAGCACTATTTAAAATAATCACTAACTTTTTACTTAGCATCGCTATAGTGTCATCGTCTTCCTCCGTGAGCCGAACGGCGTAAGGAATATGGCGGCGATACTGCTGGCCGATCAAGGCAGTAAAAATGATGGTGAGGTGGCGCAAGATCATCGCAAGACCCGGCCGCACGGATAGGTGGACTTAGCGTGGCTTGAAGTGGCTCTAGACAGGCTGACCACGACAGCAGGCGGCAGACATGGCCGACCGCGACGGCGCAATGGTGGAATGGCAACTACGGCGCAAAACTGATCAAGATGGAGCTGGATTAGGCATGAAGAGACTCACCACGACTTGAGCGGCTAACTAGATGAAGCCGAGACGTGCTGGAGCTCCCCGCCGACGACGGCGGCGTTCATGGCAGTCCGCACCGACGTCACGACGGCGTTCCGGCAAACAAGGCGATTCCGACCGGTAGCAGTAGCTAGGCTGGGCTCAATCGAGGCGCAAGGGCAAGGCGAAGCTATGGCAAGCTTGGCTGCGACGGTGAAGCACTATGGCGACGGCGCGGGTACGACGGAGATGATCGGCGACGTCGGAAAAAAACAGAGAAAGGAGAAAGAGCGACGGCGATGGCGTCTCGGCCTTTATAACGTGGTCAAGGCACACGGAGATAACACCCAGCAGCTTCTCCACGCCAGCGCGACGCCGAAGGCAGCCACCGCGACGACTGGAAGACGATCGAAGATGAACGACGGTGACTGGCTTCCGCGGTTACTGTTCATCGAAATTACAGAATTGCCATTCGCCAAAATCTTCAAATTACTCCCAAAATTGCATGGTAACTCAAAAATCTCCAAAAATAAAAGTTGTTCAAAATTTAAAGTTCTACAACTTTGCTTTTATAACCAACCCCTAATTCGGTCTACATTTTGAAATGCAAATTTGAATTAAAAAAATGGGACATTTAAAGAATTTCGCCTTTTCAAATTACTTCAATTTTTACTAAACAACTTTGAAAACTCCAAAAACAAACTTTGTATAACTTGACAAGCTCTACACTTTTGCTTTTGGGCTCAACCCCAAAATATGCTTAGATTTTGAAATGAGTTTTTAGGGTAGAATTTAAATGCTAAAAATCCGGGTTGTCTCGAAAATTCCAAATCCAAACCAAATTTTTGAACTTGATTCAAACAATTCAATTCAACACTCATAACATAAATGTAAACTTGTTTTAGTGAATGCATATCAAAGTTTGCAATATGACCAATGCCTTACAATGCATATAATGACATGTCCTGTTTTTAATATTTAAACACCCGAGGTGTTACAATCCTTCCCCCTAAAAGAAATCTCGCCCCGAGATTCAAAGCCATAGGGTAAGTAATGGAAAAGAAAATATGTCGCAAGAACACATACAAAATCTATCCATAAAACAGTTGAGGTCCCTTTACAAAACACAATTGGTAACAACCGAGCTCAACTAACATTACTCTCTATTAACGCAAGAAACTCTGGAAATTTTTCTAATAAGTGATCTTCTGATTCCCAAGTAGCTTCTTCTTCTGAATGTTGATTCCATTGTATCTTGTAGAACTTGATTGTCCTTCTTCGAGTAACACGATCTTTCTGATCCAAAACTTGGATAGGATATTCGGAATAAGTCAAATCTGGTTCAAGTTCCACTCCTTCAACCTCAACATTCTGCTCAGGCACTCGGAGACACTTCTTCAATTGAGAAACATGGAATACATCATGCACAGCTGCGAGATGTTCTGGTAATTTCAAGCGATATGCCACTTTTCCATATCTCTCCAAAATTTGAAATGGTCTAATATATCGAGGTGCCAACTTTCCTTTAACACCAAAATGGGTAACTCCCTTCATTGGTGATACTTTCAGATATACAAAATCTCCTTTGTTAAACACCAATGGTCTACGTCGTCTATCCGCATAACTCTTTTGTCGGGATTGAGCTATCTTCAAATTACTTTGTATTTGCTTAACCTTGTCTTCTGTTTCTTTCACAAGGTCAACCCCAAAGAATCTTCTTTCACCAGGCTCAGACCAACTCAGCGATGTTCTACATCTACAACCATAGAGTGCTTCAAATGGAGCCATTCTAATGCTTTCCTGATAACTATTGTTGTATGAGAACTCAGCCAGTGGTAAGCATTCGTCCCACTTATTGGAATAGTTAAGGACACAACACCTTAACATATCTTCAAGCACCTGATTGACTCTTTCAGTTTGTCCATCAGTCTGCGGATGATAAGCTGTACTATACAGTAGTTTGGTACCCAATGAAGAATGCAATTGTTTCCAAAAATTGGAGACAAACTGTGTACCCCTATCGGACACAATAGTCTGGGGTACTCCATGAAGACTCACAATTCGCTCTAAATACATCTTGGCATACCGTATAGTGGGATATGTATTCTGAACTGGAAGAAAATGTGCTGATTTGGTTAGTCGATCTACAATAACCCATACTGAATCAAATCCCTTTGATGTCTTGGGTAGACCAACAATAAAATCCATACTTATATCCTCCCACTTCCAAGATGGAATAGGTAATGGTTGTAATTCACCAGCAGACCTCAAATGTATAGCTTTCACCTTTTGACAAGTATCACACTTTGCTATATATCTAGCAATCTCTATTTTCATTTTAGTCCACCAGAATCTTTGTTTTAAGTCATGGTACATCTTGTTGCTTCCCAGATGGATAGATAACCTAGTAGCATGTGCCTCTTCTAGAATTGACTGCCACAACTCAGGAACCTTTGGTACCACCAGACGATCCTTGAACCATAACACACCTTCATCATCTATGCTGAAGCATTCTGCTTTTCCATTCTTGACTCTTTCCTTGATATGGGCTATACCCTTGTTTTCCTTCTGAGCAGCAATAACTTGATCTCGAATTGTGGCTTCAACAATTATGTTGGTCAAACTACCTTGTTGAATTACTTCTACATTCAACTTCTCCATTTCTTGACATAATGTCAAACCCATTATTCTCACTGCCAGACAATTGCAATAACTTTTGCGACTGAGGGCATCTGCAACCACATTTGCTTTACCGGGGTGATAATGTACTTCCAAGTCATAATCTTTAATCAGTTCTAACCATCTTCTTTGTCGCATGTTCAACTCTGACTGAGTAAAGATATACTTTAAGCTTTTGTGGTCTGTATACATATGGCATGTATTACCAAGCAAATAATGCCATCAAATCTTCAGAGCATGAACCACAGCTGCTAACTCCAGGTCATGAGTCGGATAGTGTTCTTCATGCTGCTTAAGTTGCCTGGATGCATAGGCAATGACTCGGCCTTCTTGCATCAACACACATCCAATACCAATACCTGAAGCATCACAATAAATATCAAACGGCTTCTCGATATCAGGTTGGGCTAATACTGGTGCAGTGGTTAACAGTCTCTTCAAGGTCTGGAAAGCCTCTTCACAATCAGTTGACCAGACAAACTTGACTTGGTTCTTCAACAACTCGGTTATGGACTTTGATACTTTAGAGAAATCTGGAATAAACCGACGATAATACCCCGCCAATCCCAGAAAACTCCGAACTTGATGAACTGTGGTTGGCGGTCTCCAATCAAGCACATCCTTCACTTTGCTTGGATCAACTGCAACGCCTTTAGCTGACAAGACATGTCCTAGAAATTGTACTTCCTTAAGCCAAAAATCACACTTGCTGAACTTGGCATATAGTTGATGTTCTCTCAAGTGGGTTAGAACAATTCTAAGATGTTCCGCATGTTCTTTCTTATTCTTAGAACATACTAGGATGTCATCAATAAACACCACTACAAACTTGTCTAGCTCAGGCATGAATACTGAATTCATCAGATACATGAAATGAGCTAGAGCATTTGTCAATCCAAAAGACATTACCAAGTATTCATATAATCCATATCTTATGGTAAATGCCGTTTTGGGAATATCTTCAGGCTTTATCTTAATTTGGTGATATCCTGACCTCAAATCGATCTTGGAGAAAACTTTGGCTCCGGCCAATTGATCAAAAAGCAAATCTATTCGAGGTAAGGGATACTTATTCTTGATGGTCACTTCATTCAACGGACGATAGTCAACACATAACCTCAGGGTCTCATCTTTCTTTTTCACAAAAATTGCCGGACATCCCCAAGGTGATGAACTAGGTTGAATAAATCCTTTCTCAATCAATTCTTGTAACTGAGTCTTCAACTCGGCCAATTCCTTGGGTGGCATCCTATAAGCTCTCCGAGAAATTGGAGCTGTTCCAGGTTGCAATTCTATGTTAAACTGTACATCCCTATCAGGTGGTAGGCCAGGTAAATCTTTAGGAAACACATCTAGAAATTCACACACTACCAGAATATCTCTAATCTCTTTGACAGTAGTTGCACAAATCTTGCCCACTGATCTTCTTAAGGTTGGAAGTTGGATGAGAAGTTCAGAATTACTATCAGGCAAACTCACCCTTAATGTCCTATTCAAAGCATCTATAACAGCCTTATGTTGATACATCCAATTTATTCCCAAGATTACATATATATCTTGATTCTTAAGGATAATCATGGTAGTGGGAAAAATATGCCCACCTAGGTTTACGGGTACCTGGTATACCATTTCCTTAGTACATAGATGTCCCCCGGGCGACTGTATAAAGAAACTTTCCTTTGTTGCCCCAATTGAAATTTCATGCTTTACCACAAATGTTCTATTGATGAATGAATGAGATGCACCCGAATCAAAAAGTATAACTGCAGGGTGATTGGCAACAGGAAACATACCCATCATCACTGGCTCCCCTTCCGAAATTTCTCTAGCTTAAATATAGAACACTCGTCCTGTCTTCCTCTCATCTCTGTCCTTCTGAGCATTCTGATTGGGGTTCTTGTTTAGTGCCTGACCCTGTTGTTGATTGGCAGGGGCCTTTTGATAATTTTGATTAGCCTGCCTGGGATACGGACATTCCTTGGAGAAATGACCGGTCCTTTCACAATTGTAACATGGATAATTGTGACCCTGGGACATTGGAGCACTACCACTAGGAGCATTGGTCGACTGTGAACTCGGGTAGGTTATAGCAGGATGGACATTTGACTGTTGCCCGGCTTGAGACTGCGGCAGATGATAAGGAGGATGATTATGATGTACTAGATGATAAATCACCCTCTGCCTCTTCTGATTTCCCCCAAATGATCCAGACGGCACACTCTTTTTCTTCTTGAGCTCCTTATGCTGCCGATACTTTGACTCTAAAGCAATTGCAATATTTACTGCCTCATGATAAGTAACATTAGTACAAGTTGTCATCATTGTTTGCAGCTTGGTATTCAGACCCCTCATAAACCACCTCTTCTTCTTGGCATCAGTATTAACATGTTCGGATGTATATTGTGACAGCTGATTGAATCTTCCCACATACTGCATCACTGTTTGATCTCCTTGCTTCAAAGCAAGGAATTCATCTAGCTTCATAGCCATAACTCCTCCAGGGATATAATGGGCTCTGAAGGCAGTACGGAACTCAGCCCAAGTTATTGGCATGCCAGCAGGTTGCATAGCCACTAAGTTTGCCCACCAAGCACTTGCTGCTCCTCTAAGTTGCTGAGCAGCAAACGCAGGTTTCTGATACTCTGTGCATGAGATAAGATCAAATTTCTGCTCCATAGTTCAAAGCCAGTCATCAGCCTCTAAAGGTTCATCTGCCTTGGTGAATACTGGTGGTCTTGTGTTTGTAAAATCAACATATGTGGCCTCCTGTCTGTTATGATGGTGACCACGGTTTTCGTGCATCTGATTCTGATTACTCTGAGCTATCTCATGAAGCAAACGAGAATTTTCGGCCGTCACATTGACAAGTGCGGTTATAGCATCCGCCAGATTTGTTGGAACTAGTGGCGGATCTAGAATACCATCCTCATCTTGTGAAGTTCCTGGAACATACGAACCCCATGTATGACGCATCTGCTCATAATAAACCAAACTTTATTACAAGCCTTTATTGAATTGCACAAAAGCTTACTCCAGGCACATTACATAGGGTTTACTAATATAAACACAAACCCGCAAGTACAAAAACAAGACTACATAACTTAACTAGAACTAACTATTATACAACTCTACTCCTTTCCTTGATTCCTTCAAACTTCAGGCTCAGTATCCATTCCGGAAATATTGCCGCCTTCATTATCACTTTCATCGATCATTACTAATTCTTCAGGATCTTCTTCTTCTCCTGATTCGTCATCATCGGCAAGGATGACACCGGGGTCCATGGCATCAGCTTGGGGTTCATGATTTGGATTTAGTAGATTGCTAAGCCTATGAACTTCCTCATGTAGATAGGTATTATGTTCTTCTAAATCTTCTACATAGAATTCTAGCTCATGAGTTCTAGCTCTAGCTACATCTTCCCTATGCCAAGCTTCATTCCTTCCCTCCACCATACGAACTAACATACGTTCGCAGTTCCTGTGCGCGGTGGTGAGACGCCGCAATTGATCCTATAATTCTCCTGCCTGTATAGCATCCAAAGCCCTATCTCTAGTAGCTTGTGCTAACTCTATAGAAATCCTCTATATCTCTGCTTGGGGATCAGGCCTAGAGCTGCTACTGCTAGCACCATCATTCCTAGGGGCAAGTTGGTGACGAGGAACTCCTTTGGGTCCAGTGGACTTACGGGGCGTCATCTTGGTACGAGCCATACTGTAGGAAGCCAATTTAATCCAAGTAAGACCACTTGATCAAAGTCTAAAGAGCAGCTAGAATAGATTACATTACTCAAATCAGACTCACTACTCAACTCTAGACTCAGAGGTGAAGGAAGTAACGAGTGAATTAATCATGATGCATGAATCGTTCTTACGAACAAAACCATCAAAGCTTATAATACACATAAACAACATTTGTTTTTATATAGGGCATAATAAGATTACTACTCCACCATACAAAACCTTTTTAATCAAATAAGGAATGGTGAGAAAGAAATAAAATAAGTCAGAAGCAATTTGGACCAAATTAACAAGTTAAGTTTAGTCATCCCAAATCGTTTTGAAGTTTTTGTAAACCAATACAACAAAGACTTTGTAACGATCGCTCTGATACCATTCTGTGGCAGAACCTCCTAAATTATAGGGCCCACATGCACCTGTCACTGTCCAACGACTTTTGACATCTATGCATATGTTTCCGGTAACTTAAGAAGACTATCGGGTGTCCTCAGGGAACCCCGAATCATCCATGATTTCCGAACAGGATCATATTACAGAGTCATTGTAGTATTACAACATTTATTCAAATATATACATCAAAGTAAAACACAGCGGAAGTCTTACAATAACTTAGTTTACAAACCAATGGTTTCAAACCTTATAAACTAAGTTCGATAGTTAATACAAAACATAGTAGTGGAGTGGAATTATACATAATACAAAACACACAATAGAACTGCCCTGCCCAAGGGCCACACATTTACTTCTCATCGTCAGATCGAACAATAGTCATGCAGCACGATCCAAAACAGATCTGCTCATGAGGCTCACCTGCAACAAGGATCAACGAACCCTGAGTACAAAAGTACTCAACAAGACTTAACCGAAATAAAATTGAGAAGACTCAGGAATGCAGGCTCAGGGATTCAAGGTATGGCTTTAGCAATAATCAAAGTTCTTTTGCTTAAAAGCTCTTTAACAAAATTCTTTACTTTAACATGTAAAACTTTATAAGTACCACATATGAATCTGCCATGATCCATAATGAGATCATGAACTTCATACCAATCTCTTTCGCAAACCTTTCTCAAGTTCCAGTTATTATACTACGATGATAAACAGAGAAGTGAGTCTCCATAACCGAGGAGCAACGACGATTCGAACCGATTATAACCCAGCTGGGAATTCTAGACCACACGACATATGCAGGTCCCTGACCTACATATACCAACCTACCCTCAGATCCTCTAAAACAAGAATGGGTCCGTGCCACCTGAGAATACAGTATTCCACCAATCCAGCCCATTGCCACATGGGTACACGCTATTCCCGCCATCTCTCCACTTCCAGTGCGCGAGTAGCCATTCTCATAATAGAATCGCCAAGTTAAGGCTTACCGGAGTATGTGGTTAGTACTACAAAGTCTCACCGCACACAGTTCAACAACGGTACGGACCTTAACCGACTCAGGCGGAAAGAACCCGCTCACAAGACATTACCAGGTCTTGTGGCTCACACACACCGAGTCTGCCCGGTCTAGATTTATTACTCCACATTCCCATATCACATGATAACATAAGTAACCAAAGTTCCATTTAAAACTCACAGGTGACAGGTAATCACTCGACCTTTATTTATCTAAGCATGACTAAGCATAACTAGCCATATACGAATTAAAACGGTTAACAAGGTAGATAAGGAAAACAAGGTTGGTCATGCATCAATTAGGTTTTCACTTAACTCCTAATCACTTAATGCAGTATATGAAAGCAAAAGCGAAATCAATTTGTAAAACACAAGATATGGTTTAAATGCATCCGGGGTTTGCCTTCGTTGACGGAAAAATTAGATTCCTGCGACGTTCCACAAATATCCGATCCGACCTCAACAGATGGATTAACCTCCTCAACCACTTGATTAACTACCACGTGTTCACCTTCGTTCACTACACGTAGTAACAAAGCCATGTTTAAGATGATGCGAGATATAAAACATGATGCTCGATGATGGATGCAAAAGTTAATAACTTGAATACAACTTTCCTTCGCGGTATAGTTACAAACAATTATCATAAAGCATTTTTAGTCGTTCTTCTAATAAGTCAAAGGTTCACTTATTATACATGCTTACCAACTAAAGCCTCATCATGAAAAGACATGTATAAACAATATACAAGGAAATGTATAACTTTTACTTTTTACCCAAGAGGTTGCATCTAAGAAGCAATCAAGTTCATTAACATGCATTTACTAACGAAATTCTTAACTAAGTCATTTAGAATTATTAACTAATAATTAAGGCATATAAATAAGAGTATAATTAAACATCATCAAATTAATCCCAAACTTTTTGCGGAGGCAAGTTTTAACAATAAACAGATACAATAAAAGTTTCATGGTCACTGGATATTTATTTTGTCCTAGAAAAATTATGGAAACTCATTTATTAATTAATTTGAGCAATTTTTATCACATTCAAAAAGTACTGAAAATCAACAGTTCATATTTTTCTTAAATAGTATACATCACAGAGAGGTTACACAAAAAATTTCATAATTTTTGGAGCTCTATTTAATTCTACACAAAAATAACAAATCACAGCACTATTTAAAATAATCACTGACTTTTTACTTAGCATCGCTACAGTGTCATCGTCTTCCTCCGTGAGCCGAACGGCGCAAGGAATACGGCGGCGATACTGCTGGCCGATCAAGGCAGTAAAAATGGTGGTGAGGTGGCGCAAGATCATCGCAAGACCCGGCCGCACTGATAGGTGGACTTGGCATGGCTTGAAGTGGCTCTAGACAGGCTGACCACGACAGCAGGCGGCGGACATGGCCGACCGCGACGGCGCAATGGTGGAATGGCAACTACGGCGCAAAACTGATCAAGATGGAGCTGGATTAGGCATGAAGAGACTCACCACGACTTGAGCGGCTAACTAGATGAAGCTGAGACATGCTGGAGCTCCCTGCCGACGACGGCGGCGTTCATGGCAGTCCGCACCGACGTCGCGATGGCGTTCCGGCAAACAAGGCGATTCCGGCCGGTAGCAGTAGCTAGGCTGGGCTCAATCGAGGCGCAAGGGCAAGGCGAAGCTGTGGCAAGCTTTGCTGCGATGGTGAAGCACTATGGCGACGGCGCGGGCACAACGGAGATGATCGGCGACGTCGGAAAAAAAACAGAGAAAGGAGAAAGAGCGATGGCGATGGCGTCTCGGCCTTTATAACACGGTCAAGGCACACGGAGATAACACCCAGCAGCTTCTCCACGCCAGCGCGACGCCGAAGGCAGCCACCGCGACGACTGGAAGACGATCGAAGATCAACGACGGTGAACTGGCTTCCGAGGGTACTGTTCATCGAAATTACAGAATTGCCATTCGCCAAAATCTTTAAATTACTCCCAAAATTGCATGGTAACTCAAAAATCTCCAAAAATAAAAGTTGTTCAAAATTTAAAGTTCTACAACTTTGCTTTTATAACCAACCCCTAATTCGGTCTACATTTTGAAATGCAAATTTGAATTAAAAAAATGGGACATTTAAAGAATTTCGCCTTTTCAAATTACTTCAATTTTTACTAAACAACTTTGAAAACTCCAAAAACAAACTTTGTATAACTTGACAAGCTCTACACTTTTGCTTTTGGGCTCAACCCCAAAATATGCTTAGATTTTGAAATGAGTTTTCAGGGTAGAATTTAAATGCTAAAAATCCGGGTTGTCTCGAAAATTCCAAATTCAAACCAAATTTTTGAACTTGATTCAAACAATTCAATTCAACACTCATAACATAAATGTAAACTTGTTTTAGTGAATGCATATCAAAGTTTGCAATATGACCAATGCCTTACAATGCATATGATGACATGTCCTGTTTTTAATATTTAAACACCCGAGGTGTTACACCATACAACATTTACTCTTTAACTGTCATTATGCTAAATTTATGTGGAGAATTGTTCATATTTCCTTTAACCTGAAACCCCCAACTAGTGTACACAATTTGTTTACAGGTTGGTTGGAAGGGTTAAATAGGAAAAGGAAGTCTCAAATTCTTGTGGGTGCAAGTGCCATTTGCTGGGCTCTTTGGTTAACTCAGAATGATGTTGTGTTTGACAAGGTCATAGCACCGTCTTATTTGCAGGTTATCTTCAAGGGAATGTATTGGACCAGAGACTAGACCATACTTCAGAAGGAGGAGGATCGCCATTTCATGAAGGCGGGCTATAGGACTATTGAGGCGGCCATCTTGTTTGCTAGACACGGCTAGCGATTTAGCAACAGAATTGCTCTTTAGTCTTTTCCTTTTGAGACTTTTGTTGTATTCATGGCTCAAAACTTCATGTTTGAGATTCCTTGGACTTTGTTTTGCTCGCTTGTAATAAGGAATTTGTTTTGCTCGCTTGTAATAATGAACAACCATATGCATTAGTCGATGCAGAAGCTGGGATATTAATATATTCCATTTTCTAAAAAAATATGCAGCCATGTTTGCTTCCCTTCTTACACGAGCCAAAACAAAATGTGTGCATTGTTGGCTAAGATCTTGTATTTGATTTAACACTGCAATAATAGCACACATATTACTAATTGTAGAATTCCATAGTGCCACTAATTCTTGGTAGTCTATTTCAACAATCACCTTTGACAGTCCAAGATTCTTTATCATTAGCACTGCATCACGATATGCATAAGCTTCAGCAGCAAGTGCATCAGGAATCGACCCATGTTGTTTGCGTTTTGGCTGCTACGACTTGACCTTGTGCATTACGTAAAACCACTCCCGAGGCACCTTGATGAGTTTTAGTTTTAAAAGCTGCATCAAAATTCACCTTTAATTACCCCATCAGGAGGAGGGCACCAGTGAACTTTCTTTATTTGCATCTTCAAAGTGTATGTTGATGGGCTAGAATGGATAAGATCGGTTGCCATTTCCCACGCCCACCTGCAAGCTTGATATGTAGAACTTGAGTACATGTTATGAAGGGTAAATAACACTAGGAAGTACTCTGGTGGATTTAATTTGGATTGGCCCATTTATATCTAATTAAATCAACAAATTACAAGACCTAAGGTTCGTGCTAAGGCTTACTCCATCCATTCTAAATTATAAGATGTTTTGGCATTTTTCTAAATACATAACTTTTATTAAGCAGTTAGATATACACTACGTCTAGATACATAGTAAAATAAACGTATCTAGAAAATTCAAAACGACTTATAATTTGGAACATAAGGGTAGTCAATTAATACCACATAGAGATTAAGAGGAGATTGAACCAATTTTATAATGGTGTCAATTGTCGCACCTGTTGTGAACCTAGAAAGAGAATAAATATGTGCCACATGCGCAAACTCTCCTCACTAAGATGTGGCATGCATGAGATGAGCCAAATGAAGAAAATAGGACAAATCTACTTACCCCGCTAACTATATTGGCCCTTGTTTCCTTCACCTCTCCTATGGAAAATCAGGTATTTTGGTTTTGAATGCGGTTTTGTTGAAAATAAAAAGTCAACAAACAATAGGTGGATAATGAGATGGTTGTGAGCCAGCAAATAATAGGAAAAGTTCATATAGCCCCCACCATATTAAGGATTGACTATAAAACATGGTATTATAACCCTTGGATGGTTTGTAGAGATATTTTCCCACCATGGCCCGCCACTGAATTACCCATGCTAGTATGTGGACCCATATGTAAGATGTGTGGGCCGGGATGGGTGGTGAAAGCTAAGCGCTCATGAGGGAGGCGAATTGGGTGCCTACTTAGAAACCTCAATGCAAGGCTCAAATGAAACTACTAGTAGAAAAACTATAAACCAGTTCATGTATGATGTGCACCTAGATTTTTCTAGTGTGCTTTAACTTACCCTTTAACCCACAAAGCGTTTCACAACCTAGAGTCAATCCTACCAACTAGCCTAACCTATTCTAGGAAGGTAAATGTCACATAAAGTTTGCATAAGTGGAAAATAGATCAATCAGGTAAGTATAGAGCAAGAGATAGAGAATGCAAACTTCTAAAGATGAGACAATTTATCCCATGGCATAGGTTGTCAAAACATAACCTCTAATCCATGTTGGAGATCCATCAAGGTACGCTCCTAGTCACGATATTAGGCTTGCCACCAAGACTCCCCGCTAACCAAGGCACGTGTCATAATCCACCAAGGCTCACAACCAACGACCGATTATTTTGGTGACCTTGGTGTCGTCTTCACTATGGAGTTTCTCCACCAAGGAAGGGTTTTCCTCATCTCTCTCACACCAAGTCAATGCCACTTCACACCAAGAAGCTCAGAGGGTTGATACGGGAAGGTCACCAAGACCTCAAGCACTATGTCTCACCAAGATACAAGGGCACAATGGCCCAAACTCTCAAAGCTATCAAGCTCTAAGGCCAAACCCTTATAAAGAGGTTTGGCATGTAATCTCTACCAAATAATAATAAAAGCAAGAATGCTCCTTCAATCCCTCATTCCTTCCACCTAATGACAGGTGGGTTCAAGACGCTCCTGGGCCCCATGGCTGGCCAGGACTCTGGTAGCAGCGTTGGATTTTATTCATCTAATTGTGTAGATAATTCAAAGAGCTTGTAACAAATAGGACATAGTTCGATGGTGACTAGAGGTTCTTACACCAAGACTTATCAAGATTGTGCAACTCATGTGTTGAGTTGTGTTCGATCTACTAGCTGAGTCCAATTCTTGATCAGGTAAATTTGGTGGCATACCCGAATTAAGTTATGTAATCAGCCCATCGCCATGCACAAATCTTGAGACCGGGGGTTGTCTTTGGGCTTGTTTACAAGCCATATGAAGGCTAGGGGATGTGATCCCTTGTAATTAGATTATTCAATTTGTTTGGAAGCGAATTGTGTCATTTCCGTCGATCTACCATGTCCAACAGCATGGACGGCATATAGCGGATGACTAGAAGGACTTCAACAATAATGACAATTTAGGAACCAAAGAATACACCAAAATCATTTTAGGAGACCATCATATGCTCACGAGTGGCGCTCATCATATGCTCACGAGTTCTATCCCGACAGTAGGGTTGCCTAAACATGGTTGTGAAGGTTAACCTCCATGTCCATCTAGCCTAGTTTCCCTACTTACATATGATAAAGTCTTATTTTCTCCTATTGCAAGACAAGGTATATTTGCTACTAGACCAGTAATAACCTAAAGTAACAGACATTTAAAATTGGAAGGAGAAAGTATGCAATAGATGAGGTGTAGAACTAAGGGAGTTGCCGTGGCACACACTAGATCAGTATTATCTACTCTCGCTGTTTCCCGTTCCGAAATATAAGATGTTTTGAGTTTTTCTAGATACATTATTTTTCTATAAATCTAGACATTATGTATATCTAAGTGAATAGCAAAAAATATATATCCAGAAAAGCTAAAAACATTTTATAATTTGGAATGGATGGAGTACGCAGTACCTTTGTACCTAGTTCGTGGTGATAGGACTCAAACTTTGTCCATGAATTTATTCTCTCTGTCTCTTTTTAAGTATTGTTTTCCACTATCGAGGAGTCAAATATACTCAACTTTAACCAATATATACAAGAGATTATTAATATTTATTGTGCGTAATAAGTATCATTATAATACACTTATTTGGAGATACAAATGTTTCTATAAATTTAGTTAAATTTTTAAAAATTGAACATACACGGAAATTTAAGCGACACTCAAACGGTGGTAGTGCGGATGTTAGGTATGCTCCTTTCCGTTTTAGTCAATTTACATAGAAAGGGAGAATGAACATGTGCTTCCTTGAAGTCGTCCTAACATATGCGCGCGTCAGATTAGCATCCGAAGCTGTGTTAGTGATGCAAAGCAACAACATGTGCACAGTGCCGCAACCCTCCTTTCCAACACGGATTATGACGTAGTTGTCCTTTTCTTTTACAAAAATTCAAAATAGCGACTTGGTTTCTTCTTTCATCCAAAGTACCACAAGGGAAAAGCTACCGACAGCCCGCCATGCCATGAACGACCAACTTTTGATTCGGAGTAACTTGAACATACCTGAACCAGCATAGTTTGTCATGGATCGGAGCTCCAACTCAATGTATTTTTTTTCCGAGCATGTACATAGTGTGTACTTTGTACACGTATGGATGAACTCATCTCATGCCATACTACATTATTTGTTACAAAGATGTAGGGTTTGCTTTGTCTTTGCTATAAGTCACACTTCTCTAGCTATATTTGACCATATTTATAGAAAAATGAATAAACATCTATGATACCAAATCATTCATTAGAGATTCTTCATAAAATATGTCATGATAATGGATTTACTTGAACTTACAGATATTGGCGCATTTTTGTAAAAAATAAAAATAAAAATTGGTTAACCGGAGCAAAGCTAAAATGAATTATAATTTAGAACCTAACTAGGAATGATTACTCGTATGCCATGTATGCATTACCACTAGCTAATCTGTAGTAGAATGATGCTCAAACAGTGAGCCTGCCTGCTATGTATTCGGCACGCATATATATATGCATATACTTTTCTGATGGCCTTCAGGCCAATCACTGCACTCCCAAAGCACCGCCGTCCACTACACATATACGTATCACAGAATTGTTGGCTGCCGTCGCTTTATGCTTTTTAGCAACCAAAATTAAAGGATGCAGTCGAGTACTACAGTGTTAATCAAGATTAGTCATGCATATCCTTGGCTTGTGATGCCGATGCTTACCTAAAGCAAGAAAGCTCCACCGCACCAAGTTGATTAGCACACTAATGACAATATATAACTAAGGCGTGACCTGAAATTAGCACTCAGCATGTACAGAGAGGGCCCCACAAAGGCACGAAACAGTCGGCAGTCGCACAGGCCAAAGCCGCTCGTGCCGTAGAGCCGTAGAGTATTATATCTCTGTGCACGAGGCAGCCTATGATTGCAGGGCACGTTATCTGAAAGGATGACGTGTCACGCATGCATACATGTATATGTGATCCCTTTGTTATCTTAAGTCAAAATTTTTAAACTTTGACCTAATTTATTGAAAAAACCGTCAGGATTTGTGGTATCAAATTAGTATAATTAAAATGTGCTCATTTTATGTCATAGATGTTATTACTCTTTCCTATAAAGTTAATCAACCTTAGAAAAAGTTTGACTAGTATGGATTCTAAACGAATTGATTTATTTGGGGACGGGGGAGTGCCCTCTACGCTTACCGGACTGTACTACCGTATGTAGAGGGTTGTATTTGCATGCCGACGTGCTATACCACTTGTAGTAGTAGTTTTAGCACGCGCGATGTGAGAAGCTAGCTTAATTACTAGGAAGTGCATGCTTATATATATATATATATAGGGAGAGTATATTCAGTAGCCAGCTACAAAATAAGTTATTCTATAGCCACCTCCATTTACGATAATTTTATATACTAATTTACGATAATGTCAATACATATTTACAATAGTTGGGTTACTATAACACATGGCGATATTTACCATAACGCTATAGTAAATCACTTAGTAAGGAGTTACTATAATCTCGTAAATTAACATAGTAATTATCGTAACCGCAGAGTAGTATATATATATATATATATATATATATATATATATATATATATATATATATATATATAGAACCACTACCCTACGGCTGGCTACAGGATAGTTTATTTTGTAGCCGAGCCCAAACTGTGGACGCGGACCGACCGGCAACGTCCCACCAGCCCCAGGAAAGCCGTTGCATGCATGGCTTAATTATTAGCCGGCAACATGTCCCCTAAATCACCGCCCATAAACACCGCCGCTAAGCGCCGTTGTATATTTTACTGACCACAAAACCACCGTGCCACTCTATTGGCTTCGTCCTCCGCCCGGCTGATCCCGTCCGAATGGGCGATAGCAACGGCGGCGGGGCCTGGTGCTTTCATCGTCAGTACCGGCGACACCTTCATCACAGCTCGTTGACTGCTGGGCGCCATGGCCTGGTAACCAACTTGCCATAGCACTAGCACGGCAGCTGCAGTGGCCCTTCTCACCTTCCTCTTTGCGTTTTGCAGATCCATGGTTCTGCAAGGTCAGTCAACGAGCAATGCAATGCCATAGCAGAAATTCGGCATCTGCATGCAGATTCAGCATTCTCCTTGATTTGTTCTGCTAGCTATCTCCGGTCTCACGCTCCGATCCATGCTATTCTTTTTAGGTCAAATTTTTTTGCCGTCATGCAGAGGCGATTTAGTTCGTCATTCTTTACCAGATCAACAGCTGCTGTTTGCAAGCTTGCCGCTGTGCATTGGGGGTTCATCTTCATGTTGGCAAGCCATATATATCTCTTGAATGACGATTTTCCATAGTTTGTTTAGCCCCTGAACAATGTGAAATGTTAATGATCAATGTGTAATCCAAAGCCATGAGAGAACCCCTTTTCTCTCTCAAATTTTGGATGCAAATACATTTTATTGATATTCCTACGTGTTCCTTGTTGGAATGTCAACCTCTAACTTGATTTTTCGCTGCATGTATGTCCAGGCTGCTTGATTTTTTCGCTGCATGTATGTTCAGATTGGTTTCTCTACTGTGGAACTTGTTAAATACCAACTATCTTTCACTACCATACAATTCAATAATTTGCAGAAATCTCGTAAATAGATTATGTAACTACATGGTCAGAAATATATTTTAGTAAATCAATTTAAAAGTTTCTCGTGAATCATACTACAAGGGTTAGAAAGGCATAGATTCTAGTAAATATTTTTCAAAAATCTAGTAAATAGAATATCGTAACTTCCAGGGGCAGAAAGGCATAGCTTCTAGTAACAATTTGCAAATCTAGTAAACATATTATGGTAACTAATCTAAGGAGGCATCATATATTCTAGTAAATCATTTAAAAATAATAACAAGATTATGGCATTGTGAATCAGACAGAATATCGTAACTACTCAATCATAGTTACTACAATGATCCTTTCCAGTTCTATCGAATATTTCATGGTAAAATTAATCTCATATTTCATGATAAATTCCCGTCGTACAAATTCCTATCCTAATTATCATCTCGAGACATTCAAAACACAGTAACTATTTTCATCGTAAAATGATCTAGATGTTATAGTAACCGGTTAACAGAAACCATTTGACGTCAATTTGTGGTAAATTTCCGTGCTAATTATCGTAACAAGATCATTTGCATTCGCCTGGAACATTTGCGTGCTAATTATAGTAACTAGAATATATTTTCTACTTTTTTTGTGGACAAGGTATATTGGAGTAGTATTATCGCAACAAGAACATTTGCGCCTGGACAAATTAAGCGTGCTAATTATAGTAACTTGCAAGGTTCAAAATTTTTTATAGCAACTTGCATGCAGCGTGCTAATTATAGTAACTTGCATGCATGAAGCGCTCTACCAGTAATCATGGCCTGTAATTTGCATGCATGCCGCAAGGTTGAATTACCGAAATCACCGTGAGCTAATTACGTGGGCGTGGCTCGGATTAATGCGCATCGGACCAGGAGGCAGAAGGGCACCAGCCATGCAAGCGCCTGGACCCGAATCATGGATGGTGCGTCTGTTCGACCTGGCTACAGAATAAACTATTCTGTAGCCGGCTACTGAATAGCCTCTCCCTATATATATATATATATATATATATATATATATATATATATATATATATATATATATATATATAAATATATATATATATATATATATATATATATATATATATATATATATAACGTAAGCATGCACTTCCTAGTATATATATCTCAACTGCTTTGCATATATACACACGTACGTAAGCATGCACTTCCTCATAATTAAGCTAGGTAGCTTCTCTCTCACACACACATATATATATCAACTGCTTTGCATATATACACATACACACGTACGTAAGCATGCACTTCCTAATAATTAAGCTAGGTAGCTTCTCACATCGCGGGTGCTAAAACTACTACTACGATTATATTCGGTACCCAGCTATAAAATAAGTTATTCTGTAGCCACTTCTATTTACGATAATTTTATATACTAATTTACGATAATATCAATACATATTTACGATAGTTGGGTTACTATAACACATGGGGATATTTATCATAACGTTATAATGAACCACTTAGTAAGGAGTTACTATAATCTCGTAAATTAACATAGTAATTATCGTAACTTCTTCTGTAGCCACTTTGAGTTACGATAATTACTATATTAATTTACGAGATTATAGTAACTCCTTACTAAGTGGTTTACTATAACGTTATGGTAAATATCCCCATGTGTTATAGTAACCCAACTATCGTAAATATGTATTGATATTATCATAAATTAGTATATAAAATTATCGTAAATAGAGGTGGCTACAGAATAACTTATTTTGTAGCTGGCTACTGAATATATATATATATATATATATATATATATATATATATATATATATATATATATATATATATATATATATATATATATATATATATATATATATATATCGGTGATATTTTTAGTTTATGATGTGAAAATCGTGGTTTTGATAAATTTGATTGGCATTGCAATGTGGTATGATTCATTTTGCCTTAAGGACAAATACCCTACTCAACTCACCTGTTTTAGTGACATTCAACATCTGATTTCTCTCCCATCCGATTCATTCATGACTAATAAACATCTGATCCGTCTGATTCGAGTAGCGGGGTTATCTCCTCCAACCCTGGCGTCTGGCAACAGCTCCGGCAAGTAAGGATTTGGGGTTTGGCGAGGAATTTGATGGGCTTAAATCTAGAGGCAGATCGAAGACTGAACCAGCAACGGGTGCATGGACGACGATGAGGCAAGCCGGCGGTGACAGTGACAACGGTCGCCGCTAACCGAGGAGTGGAGGAAGATGGTTTATTTGCCAAGTAAGCGCAAGGACGTCACAGTGATAGCAGGTAAAACCAGGTTAGCAGTAGTCGTGGGCAACGGTGGAAGCGGTGGCGGCGAGGTGGCTAAGCCGGATACACGAAAGGGGGGCATTGAAGAAGAAAATGGATAAGAATCTGAAGACACCATAGGCATAGTTTTAATCAAGATCCGATATAGACAAAAAAATCTCG
The DNA here is from genome assembly GCF_019320115.1 of Miscanthus floridulus. Classification (NCBI taxonomy): domain Eukaryota; kingdom Viridiplantae; phylum Streptophyta; class Magnoliopsida; order Poales; family Poaceae; genus Miscanthus; species Miscanthus floridulus. Next base: position 115,031,471 of record NC_089581.1, on the reverse strand, counting down.
AGTGCCAACAGACCTCGGACACTAGAGCTTCTTCTGTAGGTAGCCCCCACACCGAGATATTTTACTTCAGCTGGAGCCTGACGAGCATGCAAGAAGGTCTTCCTCTGCCACTACTTAAACCTCAGGCGAGCCACCCCTCCGCTTCGTCAAACTCAAAGCAGAGAGTAGTTGCAGCGAGAGCAACAAGGCGAGATCGACCGATCAGCCATGACGCAGCTGGCGCCTCTTCCCAAGGTGGTGATGGGTTCGCTGGCATTCGGCGTGTTCTGGATGCTGGCGGTGTTCCCTTCGGTGCCGTTCCTGCCCATCGGGCGCACGGCGGGGGCGCTGCTGGGCGCCGTGCTCATGATCGTGTTCCACGTCATCAGCGCCGACGACGCGTACGCCTCCATCGACCTCCCGATCCTGGGCCTGCTCTTCGCCACCATGGTGGTGGGCGGCTACCTCAAGGGCGCCGGCATGTTCAAGCACCTGGGCAAGCTGCTGGCGTGGCGGAGCCAGGGCGGGCGCGACCTGCTGTGCCGCGTCTGCGTCGTCACCGCGCTCGCCAGCGCGCTCTTCACCAACGACACCTGCTGCGTCGTGCTCACCGAGTTCGTGCTGGAGCTCGCCGCCGAGCGCAACCTCCCCGCCAAGCCCTTCCTGCTGGCGCTCGCCACCAGCGCCAACATCGGATCCAGCGCCACGCCCATCGGCAACCCGCAGAACCTGGTGATCGCCTTCAACAGCAAGATCACCTTCCTCCAGTTCTTCTTCGGCATCCTGCCGGCCATGCTCGCTGGGATGGGCGTCAACACGGTCATGCTGCTCTGCATGTACTGGAAGGACCTCGAGGGCGCCGACGAGGTGGCGGCCGCTGCTGGGAAGGAGATGGAGGCCGTCGAGGAGGGGCGGTCGCCGGCCTCGGTGCTCTCGCTCAAGAATAGCCCCACAGCAACCCCCGCCGCCCACGGCGCTCTGCGTCAGCGCCACGGCTACGACACGGATGACGATCCGGACTCGATGATGTCGGAGAACATCCCGACAAAGCACCGGTGGTTCATGCAGTGCTCGGAGCACCGGCGTAAGCTGTTCCTCAAGAGTTTCGCGTACGTGGTCACCGTTGGCATGCTCGTGGCCTACATGCTCGGCCTCAACATGTCGTGGACCGCCATTACCACCGCCATCGCGCTCGTCGTCGTTGACTTCCGCGACGCCGAGCCGTGCCTCGACAAGGTACGCTCTTGCTCACGCAACCCGGCCGGCAGGCAACGAACTACTTGGGCACGTGGTGGGCATGCACATCTCATGCAGTGCAGGGGTTATGTGCAGGTGTCCTACTCGCTGCTGGTCTTCTTCTCGGGGATGTTCGTGACGGTGAGCGGGTTCAACAAGACTGGGCTCCCGGGGGCCATCTGGAACTTCATGGCGCCCTACGCAAAGATCAACCACGTCAGCGGCGTCACCGTGCTCTCCCTCATCATCCTGCTCCTCTCCAACCTCGCCTCCAACGTTCCAACTGGTAAGGCCAGCAGATCGCATATATGTTGGGAACTTTGGGATCGACATGACGACATGGATGCTTTTTAGAGGCAAAACGTAAATACGTACATACTGATATTACAAGTTACAACTGATGAAGCACACATGTTATTCACGTACGTATTAAAAGTGATAAATTAAAGCACACCTTGTTTTCACGTATTGCAACAACTGACAAAAGCACCAAAAGTTCAATAGCTAGCTAGCTAGTGTGCGTACAGTGCACTACATATATAACGACCTAACTTATATACATACACATATATATGACACAGTGCAAGAAACTGAAAGCGTATGTACGGGGCAAGATGGCAAAGGTTCCTATAGCTAAGATATTTTGTGGTTAAAGATTTCTTTTTCTTTTAACAACTAACAAGGAGGCGTGAAAGTAGTCAAATATCTACTTATTATCTTGTTATTGTTTTCAAGTGTGTCGTCGTGACCACCAGCGCGTTAAGCACTAATGTTACTTCCTTTGACACGATATATTGATAATTATTAGTACGTCGTTACGTTTTGACGTGTACGTGACACTTTTGATAATGAAACTGTGTGGTCACATGCATATATGTTACTCATCACATATATATATATCATATATATCCAATCAGTGCTGCTAATGGGGGACGAGGTGGCGGCTTCTGCGGCGACGATCTCTGCGTCGGCGGTGACCCGGTCGTGGCTGCTCCTGGCGTGGGTGAGCACGGTGGCGGGCAACCTGTCGCTCCTGGGGTCGGCGGCGAACCTGATCGTGTGCGAGCAGGCGCGCCGCGCGCCGCGCAACGCCCACGACCTCAGCTTCTGGAGCCACGTCGTGTTCGGCGTCCCCTCCACGCTCGTCGTCACCGCCATTGGCATACCGCTCATCGGCAAGATCGCCTTCTAGCTCACTCTAGCTGCTAGCTTAACTACTACTGTACTGATTATTAGTAGCTAGCGCGCGTCGATATACATGTGATCGTCGTCCATGGACGAGGCTTCAGCAACAGCAAACGCCGTCGTGCCATGGCGACTGGTGGCCTGGTGTGGTGTGGTCGACGGCCGGCCGGGGCAAGCTACGCAATCAATTAAGCGTGCATGCATGAATGAATGCATGCCTCTACTAGTGTACGATCTGCATGGTTTCCAAGTCTCAGCTATATATTTGCCGTGTAGCATTATTTGTCATGCTTGATATCTCTGGGACGACGACTGCCGAAGTCGATCGTTAACAGGGCAGCGTTGTCAGATGTTAAGAAAGATGCAAATGCGAAGATTTAGCAGAGCATGGTGGAAGAACATTTGGCCATGTTTGCAGCTTTGGATAAATTAAATAGAATCCAGTTGATGATATGTAGTAGTGACCAATGCTTTTTCTAGTCTAATATAAACTAAAGTCCATCGGTGGCATCAGCGTTCACTGTCTTTGCTATCTGATTCCTGCTAATATATATAATATTGTAGCTACATGCATGTATGTCCCACTTTAGTAAGGAAACCAAAAAATGCTTGTTTTCTCTTTTGGGACCAAAATATTGCATTAGTGGAGATAGTTAAATTCATGATTAGCCTGCATCCAATCATCAGAGAGGTGAAGGAAGCTGGTGGTGACTTCCCAGAACTAGCTGTGAAGCATTTGAGAAGAGAGCAAAATGGTGGAGCCCATAAACTCGTCCAACTTGCAAAGCGAACTGCTCATGCTACGGCGTGGTATGGGCTTGTTTGGCTGATAAGTCATGGCTGAAAGTACTGTTGGTTGATTTTGTGTGAGAGAAAATAATATTCGTTGGCCAAAAAAGTACGGCTTATAAGCCAAACAAGCCCAAACGAACAGGGTGATGGTCATTTCTTAGTGTGTAGAGCATTTAATTGCTCAGGAATGTAATAACTTTTTTTAGTTACGAATAGGGCTGTCTTTTCTTTGAAAAAAAGTTTAAATCACGATCGTCACACCAACGTCGCAACTGCTAATTAACCCCCTTGTCCTGCAGGCCACTAGCATAAAAAAGGGAGATCGGCTTTCTGCTTCTTTAATTCTAACAAGCATTCACTTCTCAAAAAAGGGTTAACATATTGTATATGGTATTGGAAAGGTAGGATGCACGAGTACTCACTGGTATCTCGAGGGTACAAAAACACCTCTTAACCTTAAAAAAAAGAAGGAAAGAAGGCACACATATTTTCTGACAACATCCTATAAAAGTGAAAAGATATCATGTTATTATTTACTCTTTGGGTCTGTTTGCTGTTTGGATCCCCATGGATTGAAAGAAAGTTGAAACCAATGTCTAGAAAATGCTTTTTTTTGCGAGATCCAGTTAGAGATGTAGACGTTCAGAAACACGAGCGCACACTCACTCTATGACCGCACGCACGCACGCACACCCTATCCCAATGAGCACATCCGAAGAACTAAGTTGGACCGGCAAACTTCGAGATTGACGAAGTCACCACAGACGCTTTTCTGTCGACAGGCACGTCGCCTACCACTGAAAGCATAGCGCCATTAATTCTTGAAATAAATAAATTCTGAAAAATACGAACACCCGTGTCAAGTCAGAGATTTGAAACCGGATGGGCAAGTTCCACCACAAGGAACCTCAGTTCGCAATGCTTCTATTTTATTATTAGCTTACTTTTCAATTCCTAGGAACCAAACATGATCTTATATATGTAGTTTAGCTTTAACAAATATGAACTGTTATATGTGTCCGAATGAATTAATAAGATTCCAAATAATCAAATCAATTAACAAATATGAACTGTTATATGTGTCCGAATGAATTAATAAGGTTCCAAATAATCGAATCAATTACCTTGATATAGTTAGTGCCGACAAACTCCAACAAATTCTACGAGTCCTAGCTAAGGGTAAGCGCAGGGAAAAAATTATATGCAGCAGTGCAACACCAGGCTATTCGTGCGACACCTCGCTGATGACTACCACGTGTCTATGTTAGATGCAAATCCTGTCGATGTTGCAAATCCCGTCTGTGAGGTTGTTCGGCCGCTGGTTGTGGTCAGGATGCCACGCTGAGATCATCAGAGTGGTGTCGCACGGATAGTTTGGTGCGGCACCGTCGATCATTTAAACTTTAGTCCTAATTCATCCAAGCAGGTGAACTAATTTGTGGGTCAAACTTTAGTTCAACTTCAATTACGTTTTACTCACTCCATCCTGAAATATAACTGTGATAACTTTGACCAAAATTTTATTATAGAAAATATAAAAGTTACAACCACTACGTCAGATTTGCACATCACTACAAGCCTCATCACTGCCGGATTTGTAAGAACCGGCAGTGATGTACCTTCACTACCGGTTATGAGCTTGAAAATGAAAAAATGATTGGTGCTGGGCTAAAACCGACAGTGAAGCACCACATCACTGTCAGTTTTTGGCTTGAACCGGCAGTGTTTTGGCGGGCACTCATCACTACCGGTTTAAGTCAAGAGCCGACAGTGATTGGGCACTATCACTGTCGGTTCTAGCCAAGAACCGATGGTGATAAGCCTACAACACAAAAAGGCTGCAGTCGTCCTCTCCTTCCTCCTCTCTTCCATCCCGAGAACAGAGGTGCGCGTTTGGACCCTTCCCTCCATTGTTGCGGCTGCTCTTCACCATGAAGCTAGTGCTTGGATTTTGAAGAATGGCTTGATCTTTTTGCTTTAAGGTTAGTAACAAACATCCACTTCTTTGATTTTGTTGCTTAATTAGCTTCGTTTTGATGGCTACAATGCTTGATTTTCATTTTAGTTATTTCTCTATTCTAGAGAGCACTTTTTCAATTGGACATTTGTGCAAGGCTCAAATTATGGTGAATCCATCATCCAAAAGGTTGGTGTCTATGAACATATTTAAATTTCTAGCTAATTATTCTATGGTGGTCAAGATCATCATTGTCAGTATGTGATGCTATAATTAGTTTTTAGAAGTAGAGTAGAATAGTTGTTCTTTAATATTGTGCAATAATTGTTTTTACTACGATTTTCAATATACAGGGCCGGGGCTACCAATTTCAATTTTTCAATAATTAGTGTACAATAATGTTTTCTAAAAATGGTACTTTCGAGCTACAATTGTTGTTCATGAAGCTCGATTTCTTATTAATTTTTTATAATTACTGTCTCAGTATTTTTTGTGTAGAGATGGATCGAGAGTGGATGCATCTGTCCTGAACGGACAAGCGGTACATGCATGGTGTCAGCCAGTTTATCACCGATGCCAAAACTCATGCTGGGAATGGAAACCTTATCTTTTGCCCATGCAAAGATTGCAAGAATTATAGGAACTTTCATCAAATTGAGTCTATACGATCGCACTTGATTACCAAGGGGTTCATACCAAACTATATGATATGGACTATGCATGACGATGTTGGTGTGAATGTTCTACAGGGAAACGATGATGATGTGGACTTGCCTGACGTAGCCATCTATGATGCTGACGAGGAACCCAGTGTCAACATGGAACCTATGGCCACAATTAATAATGTGTTTAGGAACACGCTAGCTGAGGACACCGAGGATAACGATGGCATTTCTCAGCTGCTACGTAATGTAGAGACCGGATGTCTGAGTGAAAGACAGCTGAGAAAGCTAGAGAAAATGAGACAAGATGGCAAAACACCATTGTATAGGAATTGTCCAATGAGTAAACTGAAAGCCGACATCATGCTGTTAGAGTTCAAATCGACAAATGGATCGAGCGATAAAGGCTTCGATCAGTTGTTAGGTATAATAAAGAAAATGCTCCCAGAAAAAAACGAGTTGCCAGAAAAGAAATACTTGGCCAAGCAAATGATCTGCCCCATCGGCCTCGAGGTTAAAAAATCCACGCGTGTTTCAATAATTGCATATTGTATCGTGGAGAAAAATACAAAGACTTGGACAAGTGCCCCAAGTGTGAAGCTCCATGGTACAAGGAAGGGCCATCAGATGAGGGTACCAAGACCAGAGGAGGTCCCATAAAAGTCGTTTGGTATTTCCCTATAGCTCTCCGGGTGCATAGGTTGTTTGCATATGCAAAGTCAGTCAAGCTGTTGCGCTGGCATGGCGAAGAGCGTAAAAAAGATACAATGATGAGGCACCCCGCCGATGGGCATGACTGGAGGACTATCAATACTATGTTCTATAAGGACATTGGTGAAGAGGTAAGGCACCTTTGGTTTGCTTTGAGCACAAATGGGATGAATCCTTTCGACCAGGTTAGAAGCAATCATAGTACCTAGCCAATGACGCTCTGTATATACAACCTTCCACCTTGGGTCTGTATAAAGCGGTTGTACATCCAGATGCCACTACTGATTCAAGGGCCAAGACAACCTGGGAATGACATCGATGTGTTTCTGGAACCAGTGATCGATGAACTAGTTGAGATGTTTGAAAAGGGTGTGCCGGATGTTTGGGACGAGTACAAAAAGGAACATGTCACGATCAAGGGAGTACTTATCGCTACAATCACCGACGTGCTAGGTCGAGGTTCGTTGTCCGAAGAGAAGACAATAGGCTATACTGGATGTGTCGAGTGCTTGGACGATACTGATGCGGTAAATCTGCAAAATAACTCAAAGATAGTTTATATGGGACACCATAGGTTCCTACCTAAGGATCACCCTTACCGCAGGAATAGAAATGATTTCAACAATACTATTGAGAAACGCTTAGCTCCAAAATATCGAGATGGACCTGTGATACTTCGAGAACTCAACAAACTAGAGGTTGTCATTGGGAAGGGGGACAAGCAGTAGCAGTGCCTGATGGGAGCGTTTGGAAGAAAAAATTGGTTTTCTAGAAACTATCCTACTGGGCATTTCTGAGTGTACGCCACTGTCTTGATCCCATGCACATCACTAAAAATGTGTGGGCTAACACTCTTAACACCTTGATGGACACCGGGGGACATCAAAGGATTCACTAGCCACACACCTAGACATGCAATACTTGGGAATCAGAAAGGAGCTGCATCCCATGGAGCTAGAGAATGGCCAGTTCGAACTTCTGGTTGCATCATGAACATTGAAGAATGAAGAAAAACGTGCGCTTATTTCTTTCTTCAATGAACTCAAAGTTCTGATGGGCTACTATGCGAACCTGAAGAGGCTAATGAACATGAAAGAACTCAAGTCCAACTATGGCCCTATGAAGGCTCATGACTATCATGTCATTATGACTCAGCTGCTCCCTGTTGCCCTACGTGGTATCCTCCCCTCAAAGGTCTACGCCCCAATCATAAAACTTTGCTCATTCTTCAACGCGGTCTCAAAAAAGGTCATTGATGTGTCCACGCTAGAGCAGCTGCAACGGGACATAACCGAAACTCTCGTTAGGTTTGAGATGCATATCCCAACGACTTACTTTGATATCTCATTGCATCTGCTCATTCGTCTTGTTGACCAAATTAGAGCCCTTGGCCCAATGTACCTACATCAGATGTTCCCTTTCGAAAGATTGATGAAAGTTTTCAGGAGGTATGTTAGGAACAGATTCAGGATGGAAGGGAGCATGGTTGAAAGATGGTCAATGGAGGAGGCCATTGAGCTCTGCACATATTATCTGGATATCAAAAGGGTCGGAGTTTTAGAATCTCGTCATGAGGGAAGACTACGTGGCAAAGGGACGATAGGGGAGAAATCTGTTATAGTAGATGACCCTGTTTCTTTTAGACAGGCATAGTTCGCTGTTCTCTAGCAAGCCGAGGGTGTGATGCCATACATTGACGAGCATACGCAATCGCTGCAAACTTTGTATCCGAGCAGGTCATAGGCTTGGCTGGATAAAAAACATAAGGATGAATTTGTCAGCTGGTTACGACGTCGCTTGCTTGGAATCAAGTTGGGTAATCAACTGGATGCCTTAGCCAAGGGACCTTCGAGTACATATCTTAAGTACCAAGGGTATGAGATCAATGGATTCACATTTTACACCAAAAAGCAAGATGGAAAGAGCACATACCAAAATTGTAGTGTTCGTTTTGATGCTCATGATGAAAACGGCAATGTGCAGGCAACATACTATAGTTTCATAGAGGAGATATGAGAGCTCGCCTATAGTCTGTTGAAGGCAGCTCTTTTTCGCTGCTAGTGGGTCCGGCTCGAGGAAATCAACACTGATAGCGAAGGGTTCATTACCGTTGATCTCACTAAGACCACATATAGAGACGACCCCTTCATCCTTGCAAGAGATGTTATGCAAGTCTTCTATGCAAGGGACAATAAGACAAAAGGAAGGCTAAAAGTAGTCCTAGAATGAAAAAGAAAGATTGTCAGTGTTGATGGAGTGACGGACGAAGAAGACTACAGAGGCTATCAGGAAATGCCTCCATTCGGGACGAACGTACCCCTACCTATCCTTCAAGAGGGTGACGAACCTGCTTACGTACGAATTGATCACAATGAGGCACTCATTGTTGATGCACCTAAAGATAGTTAGATTATTGTTAACTATGTAATCATTATGCAAACATTGTATCAGTAATTCACAATGAATATTTAATTTAGATTTTGTGCGCATCTCTACAATTTAATTATTGACTATGTAATCAAATATTAAGATGATGTTCACAAACACTATTATTTGATAATTATAGACCATTAATTAATTATCATAGAATTAAATAACTAAGACACAAATTTTTGTGTTATTTTATAATATAAACTAACTACATTATTTTTATTAATAAATAAATAAAGAAAAGCAATCTAAGCGAACTCCCTATCCTAGCTCAGTGGTTAAGGCCGCGCACTCTGTACTCTGAGACCCGTGCTCGAATCCCAGGCAGGCCAATCTTTTTTAATTTTGCATTTATTATTTAGTAGTGCATTACAATGGGATAAAAGAAAAAAAAATAAAATCATTCTAACCAAACTTTCTATCCTAACTCAGTGGTTAAGGCCGCACACTCTCGACCCCGCGACCCACGCTCGAATCTCAGGTGGGCCAAACTTTTTATATTTTTTACAAAAAGACTATGATGGCAGGCTCCAAACTGATAGTGTTTTTTTATATTTTTTTGCTAAAAGATGGCAGCAGGGCCTTTCACTGCCGGTTTTGGTTTTAAACCCGACAGTGATAGCTTCTATCACAGTTGGTTGCTCAAACCGACACAGAAGGCCCAATTCACTGTCGGTTTTTAAACTAAAACCGACAGTGATGTGTAGATGCTCCTCACATGCCAATAGTACTCCCATGACCACAACAGTTGGAACACTGCTCCCACCTACCCTGATAACTTTAGTTCAGAAATAAAAATATACCACGACTGCTAGCCCCTATAAAATGGCCCTCAGCTAGAAGCTAGCCTCTCCATGCATGTTGGTTTCAGTTAGGCCTTATCAGCCATGATACAATGTTTTTCTCTCACAATAAACCACAGATATCGTTATGCATCGTAGTCCACCAAAATGGTGCACACATGAGACTACCTTCACTATCGGTTCTCTTTAAAAACCGGTAGTGATGTCCATGCCCCCCTATATAAAACAAACTGCCGGCACATATATCGATCCCACCCACCCATGAACTCTCTCAGTCTCATTTCTCACGTTTCACTCTCACTTCTCAAGACATCCACTCTCTCTCTACGTGATTTGGTCATGGCTTCTGCATTTTTCAATGATATTGATATGTTGTCTTCTCCAATATTCTATCTATATTCATTTGATCTATATTTATATTCATGTTTCTTTGCATTCTACATTTATAAATATTCTTATTCTTGCATTCGATCTATATTTAATTATGTTGCCACATTTTATTTGAAAGAATTTTTTTGTGCATATATTTTATGTTCATATTTTTTTGCATTTTATCGATCAGGTGGTATGAACAACAGACCTCTCCCACCACAAGAACCAGGTTTTCACCTTGGCGATGAGCCATTCGCTCCTAATCTGGCGATTCCACGGTTCCCTATTCTAGCTATTGTATGAAATATTTTCCAACATCTTTTGTTTTTTTATGCTAACAAATAAGTGTAATTAGTTTAATATTATTGTTGCATGCATATATGTTGCAGACTATATCCCTAATAGATTGGCTATGAACAGCACTTAGTTGGTTCTTTATCTCGGACATCATCGAGAACACGACATCTAATGCAAGTGGTCGGCTATGGACGTGTGAACTTAGTTTTTTCATCCTTGTGAGGGGTTCAAATCATCGGAACCATATCTATGGGACAGGAATACAGAGCCTGGACGTGATAAGTGCCCAATTAAATGCTGTGCGCATCTGTTTAGAGGCACTTCGACGTATTTGCTGTGATGTGCCTGATTTCTTGCACTTTAAGGCACTTGCTTTGAATGCTGGTGATATCCCCGTCCCGCAAGTAAGCGAATGGTTTGCGAGCTACAACCATATGGATGTGGTAAAATGGTCACTCATACCTGAGTCATGATTATTTGTTGTTTATTATTGTAATAACATTCTCTATTTTTTTTTCTTTTTCTACGCATGCAGATTGCGTTACAGGACCTTACCTATGCTGCATGTGGCTTATGGGTCGTTCTAGACCAAGCTACGGAGCAACTCAGGTACGATTGGGACTTCTGCAATGGAAACCTCAGCCAGCTCACTATAGAAGGACGTCAGTACTGCATAAGGATTAATAACAGGGGCAGTGGTTGTTTAGTAGGTTACATCTATGGCCGACCATTCTTTCGGTATTGTGAGGCCTGAGAGAGTGCACTCATACGGGCATTGGACTTCATCGATACAAGCAGATACATAATCCGTGACATCAATTACCATATATAGCTACAGAGGCATGTTAGTGTGCGTGGCCCGATCGATCCCGACAGTGATTCCGATAGTAATTAATATTTATTTAGCTAGGTTTTCAAGGTCGTAGTTTAATTATGTTCTAATTTTAATATGTATGGCTTTGTGTGTTTAATTATTGTCATGCATGTAATTCGTGTAATATTTGTTGGGCAACTAGAAATATATATTCCGGTGTCGTATTGGTCTCAAAATTATTCTCAGGCTTGCATGTGCCACGTGTGAAGGAAACACCAAGTTTGGGATTTTTTAGAGATGGTTTGATACTTTCTGAGGTTTAATTGAATTTCCGCACGACGACACCTATTAATTATAGGTTGAACTGAGTCTACCCATGAATAAATTCGGAATGGTGCCAAACCTTTACATAGGCTCTAATGTGCCCTAGGGATAAGAATTTTGTGGAGGTAGATGAAAAAATCTATTGGGTCCAAGATGAAATTCACCCTCTTTTGTCTCATTTGGCACAGAGAAAAATATAATAAATAAAAAAATGATCAGAAAAACCTCAGATCCTGTGTGGGGTCTTAATTTGGGTTTACATGCTTGCCAAAAAAATTGTCAAGCCATATAGACATAGGCGGAGTATACATGCTTCACAGAGGTACATTTGCCTTTTTATCGAACCATGATTATACACATAGGTTATCAAGGTTTCTGTGGTTCATAGGCATTCCGGTGTCGTATTGGTCTCAAAATTATTCTCAGACTTGCACGTGCCATGTGTGAAGGAAACACCAAGTTTGAGATTTTTCGGAGATGTTTTGCTACTTTCTGAGGTTTAATTGAATTTTCGCGCGACGACACCTATTAATTATAGGTTGAACTGAGTCTATCCACAAAAAGATCCGGAATGGTGCCAAACCTTTACACAGGCTCTAATGTGCCCTAGGGATAAGAATTTTATGGAGGTGGATGAAAAAAATCTATTAGGTCCAAGATGAAATTCACCCTCTTTTGTCTCATTTGGCACAGAGAAAAATATAATAAAAAAATGATCAGAAATACCTCAGATCCTATGTGGGGTCTTAATTTGGGTGTACATGCTTGCTAAAAATATTTTAAGCCATTTTGTCATAGGCAGAGTATACATGCTTCACAGAGGTACATTTGCCTTTTTATCGAACCATGACTATATACATAGGTTATCAAGGTTTCTGTGGTTCATAGGCATTCCGGTGTCGTATTGGTCTCAAAATTATTCTCAGGCTTGCACGTGCCACGTGTGAAGGAAACACCAAGTTTGGAATTTTTCAGAGATGGTTTGGTACTTTCTAAGGTTCAATTGAATTTCCACGCAACGACACCTATTAATTATAGGTTGAATTGAGTCTACCCACAAAAAGATCCAGAATGATGCCAAACTTTTACATAGAATCTAATGTGCCATAGGGATAAGAATTTTGTGGAGGTGGATGAAAAAAATCTATTGGGTCCAAAATGAAATTCACCCTCTTTTATCTCATTTGGAACAGAGAAAAATATAATAAATAAAAAAATGATCAGAAAAACCTCAGATCCTGTGTGGGGTTTTAATTTGGGTGTACAAGCTTGCCACAAAAATTTCAAGCCATTTCGACATAGGAATACATATGCTTCTATTTATTCAGTATAGAAAAGAATTTTTTTTAATATATATAAACATCACTATCGGTTTCAAAAAACCGGCAGTGATGAGAAGAAACCGACAGTGATACTGGTTATCACTATCGATTTATTTTGAAAACTGGTAGTGATATATAAAAAATTAAAAAAAATTGTGCCACTCCTCGGGTTTGAGCTCGGGTCTCGGGCTGCAGAGTTTAGAGACTTAACCGCTGCGCTAGTATAGGATATGTGCCAAGGTTTATTTATTTTATATTTTTGACCTATAGACCACTTAATAAATTATAAAATTAAACCAAAAAAATTATGCCGCCCGGGATTCGAACATGGGTATCGGGGCCTAAGTTACGGGGTCTTAACCGTTGAGCCAGTAGGAGGTATTCAAAAGAAGTGGAAAAGATAACGTACTTATGTTGTAACTGCTACACTACAATCACTGCCGGTTTAAAGAATGGCCCGGCAGTGATATTTCTACATCACTGTCGGTTTATACTTACAACCGGTAGTGATGTACCCTCATCACTGTCAGCTTATAATTAGATTCGGCAGTGATGAGGTCTGGTATAAAAGCCCGATGTGGGTTGAAATTATCTAAATTTCAACCCCGCGCCAACCGTTTCTAGCCCCACGCTCCTCTTCTTTGACGCGCGACGCCTATGCACCGCCCCATGCCGGAGCACCCGTCCACCGCCCCTGCCCTGCCGTTCCCAGCCCCACGCTCCTCTTCTTCGACATCAACGCCTGTGCACTGCCCCACACCAGAGCACCCATCCACCGCCTCCCACACCACCGTTCCCAGCCCTGCGCTCCTCTTCTTCGACGCCGACGCCCATGCACCGCCCCACGCCAGAGCACTCCCCACGCTATCCATCGCCCCACGCCAAAGCACCTCCGAGGCCTTTAGGAGCGCGCGGACAGCTGCTTTCCCACCCCCATGGTGAGTGCGTGGCTCACTACCCGCTAAGTGTTTGATGAAATGCCCCATGGTTGTTGTCTTCCCAATAGCAGCCGATTCCTATTCGATTGAGTTACATGCTGTTACTCCTTGGTTTAGCTATCCTTATATGTACATGCTGTTACATAAACCAGTTAGTTTTTCCTAGAAGAGATTATGCCCCACGGTTATTTTGATGATGGATTCTTGTCAAATGTTTATAGGTATAATCGCTATAGGTAGAGCGTCAATTGATTTTGATGGAATGTATAGCATGCTTAAAAAAAGGCATCTATAGATGTTTGTTCTAGAAAAAAAAGTTAAAACAACTTTTAAAATTGGCTCGGCAGCAGCAGCAAGTATGATTACTAAACCACATTGATCTCCGAATAATAAACAATCCAATTATTGAGGTAATTTTTTATCATGTCAAGGATAAAGAACATTAAATAGATTTAGTTTGGCCATATAACTTGAATAATAACTCTTGTTCAGTGAGTTACCATTACCACATACCACATGCCTAATTTACTTAAATGTATAGGCAACCATGGCATGGTATGTAGTGCATATTGGTCACATGCCTGGGATTTATCGAACTTGAGAAGATTGCTATGCTCAAGTCAATCGCTACCCTAGTAATTTGCACAAAAAATACAACACAGAAGCTGAAGCTTTGAGGGCCTACTATAGTCATCTGGACTACCTTGCAAACCATGGGCAACTGGCCTACTATGGTCCAATGAATGCAAACCATAGCCATCCGCTGGCACTGGAGATCGAAGAGAAGCCACCCACCGGAGATGTGAAGATTAGGATAATTGCTCTTTGGTCTTGGAAAGATGTCATACTTTTATTTATGGCTATGGTCATCGCTTTTCTTATTTGGAAGTTGATGTAGGCATAGTTTCATAGAATAGTGGTGGACTTTGGTGTATGTGGTCAATCAAACAATGAATTTGTTCTAGGTGAACATATGCTATTATTTGACTTTGTTATATGAGGACTTATTATTAGACTTTACATTAAACATATTATATATATATAAACATATGCTATTAGTAGTTGTCCATGGCCAAAACTAACCACGATCGTGTCACAGCCATGACTCATCGTCGCCTGTTACCCCGTCGCTGAAGAACAGATCGGCAACAAGAAGCGGCTGATATCACTGGGACGGGAGAGCCACATGATCCGACAAACAATGATGGTGTCAATCAGGTCGGCAAGAATGAGCAGCCATGGACCCCGTCCGCCCTGCTCAATCTCGATCAAAATGACCAAGATGGCTAGGTAACTTTGGTATCATGTGACTATGTAGCCACACACGCTAATCAATTGAGAGGGTCATAGCTTACTTGGTGTCTCTAGCAGGAGCCTCCGCCGGTCAAGGAGCCAGTGGGTTCGGGTAGCAGGAAGGCCAGATCCAAGTGAGGCGTGTCAAAGATTTCTGTTGGTAGGAATGCACACTGGCACATTACTGAGTTCAATGAATTTGGGGATCCACTCTCACCGCCTGTAGCTTTGACCAAATACAAGACTATCCATGGGTTACTTGTTAGGGACTTCATCCTGATTAAGTATAGGAAGTGGATTAGGAAAGATGATGACTGGTGGAGGGTTCCCGAAAGCGAGAAGGATTACATATGGGATGTCAAGATCCTAGAGTATTTCACTTTCCCAGCCGAGTATGACAGGGAGTTAGTCAAGAAAAAAAGCAAAAGAAATCATGGGGACATGCTTCAAGAATTTCAAAGGGACATTGTACAAGAATTTTGTCCTCCAAAATAAAGAGCCAGATTTTGATGGTGGATAGTTTAGCAAGCAGAAGGACTTCTGGCAGGATTTCAAGGAATACAAGTTATCCGAGGAGTACTTAGAACTAAGCAGGAAGAATAAGGAGAATTCGCAGAAAGCGATGAATCCTCATCATCTCGGCTCTCGTGGCTACGCCAAAAAGATGCTAGAATTTGAAGCAGAACTTCAAAAGATGGATCGCCTTACTGAGGAAGGCGTTCAGGTTGAGACCGCTAATTGGGAGCCTAGATCGGTATTATACTATATGGGGAGAAATGTACAGCACGCCAAGGATGGGAGCTTTAGCTCCTCAAATCAACCCATGAGCGAACTCATCCAGAGGATCTCCTAGGTAACTGAGGAGGTGAGGCAAGGGACTCGCACTTCTAATAGGGAGAAAGGCGTGCTCACCCAAGCACTCGAAACCAAGGAGCACCCTGGTCACACTAGAGGAACCAGTGTTGTTCCTTGGAAACTAGCATTCCCCTAAGAATCTAACACTTACCGGAGCCGCTCGAGGGGTAGAGCGGAACAGGAGGCAGAGTATTTGAGGAGACTAAAAGAGATGGAAGACAGAATGGAAGCATGGATTGAGGCGACTGTTGAAGCATGAGTCGAGCAAATTTTGCTGTCCAAGGGGTCAGTAGTACCACAAAACCCTACTCCTACTGCCTTTAGCACCCAGTTTAGGGGTCGCAACAGCTATGGATCGACCCTGCTCGATGAAGAAGAGGCGAATGTGCCTCATCCGGTGGACGACATCACTGAACCCATCAATATCAGGTTGTACATCCATCAGGAATAGACAAAGGACAAGGTGGTGCATGGCCAGGCCTGGCCTGCGGGAGAATGGACAATTAATGGCCGCCCAATTCCACTAGGATACACTTGCGTCACCATTGATAGAATACTTGATAAGAAGTATAACAAGATACCCATTGAGTACCTCGTAGCGGAAGATAGGCCGAAACTTGGTCAAAAAAGGGCTCTCAAGTGGCCTGGCGCAAGCGCTTTATTAAGCTTAACCATCAATTGTCCTCTGATGATGAGGACGACTATGAGTCTTTACCCACCCACGATGATCACTCACCATCTCCCAATAGAGATCACTCCCCTCCTCATCCGAAGCCATCACCCCTAAGAAGATAGAGGTCTCCTTCTATTCCTCCTCGTCCGACTCCATCTTCATTAGCCCCAAGAAAGGAGACTCCTCATCCATCTTCATCAGCACCGGGAAAACAGAATTCTCGTCGTCATCCTCCTCCTCCACCTCAGCCCAAAACAAGATCAAGGACATCCTCACAGTCACAGAAAAGGTCCTTGGATTCAGTCGCTAATGCTCCCAAAGTGGACCAACGGAAAAGAAAAAGAGCGTTCAGTGGCAGCGTTACCACCTTGATGAAAGAAAAATTTATAGCACACATCTCAAAGGACGATTGTGTTAGTTTCTTCAATCTCTGTGCCTCACTGCCTTCATTTTTGTTGAAGTCCGAATTCGAAAGGCAAATATAGAATAAATATGCTACAATAAGAGATGAAGAAATACACAATAAAGATTTAAGGAACATACAAAAGTACATCGAAGACAACCTAGGATTAACCATGGAAGAGGCCGCAACCATCTATTATGATGTACAAGGGACGACAACACCAGCAATGAAGTATGAAAGGGGCAATCTTTTGGTTCCCGATCATGAGTATAAAACTCTAACAACATATATGCACCAGTTACATGAATATTACATGGCTCAAGCAACAGAGATGGACGACTTTGGTTTTGAGGTTATTATACGTTCACCACATGTTTTCTATTATCCTGAAGAAGAGAAGTTTGATGTCGAGTGGGAGTGCTTGTTCCAGCTATACCAGAAACGCTCTCTCGATGTTCAAATGTTGATGTTGTGGACTATGTAAGTACCCTACATGTACGATTTTACAATTAACTACTCTCTCGAGACATAAATTGTTAACTTTTGATCACTTCCCATGATTTTATGTAGGTGTATAGCAAAATTTTGCATTCTAAAAAGCAAATGGGACTACATAGGCTTCTTGGACCCCATGCGAGTCAATGAGAGGACATGTCTAGGCCTCTATGGATGTGATGTGGAAGACCTAAAATAGAGATTGATTGTTGTTCTCGACGAATTCACGATGAAGAAGAAAACCCACATACTTCTAGCCTACAACTGTGAGTATGTGTTCTTAGCTTTTAATTTTATGCTTCTTTTTCGTTAAGATTATTCAATAATTAGGATTCTGTGATTGCAGCAACCATTTCGTCTTCATTTGTGTTAATCTTGCCAAAAATCTTCTCGAGGTGTGGGACTCAAAGAAAAAACCATTTCATCATCTGGATGCACTGGTGGTAGTGTTGAATTAGTAAGCGATCCTAATAACATATTATTTTCTAATTACATATACCGCTTTCTAATGTTTCTCCTTTTAATGTTGCTCAGTGTCCGAAGTAGACATATCGGTGGGACGCCGGTCCCATTCAAGGTTATCAAAATGGAGGGGAAGTACCTATCACAACCGGCGGGAAACAATGAATGCGGGTTTTATGTAATGTGGGCAATGCTTCGCTACATCGGCGGGAAATCGGAAGAAGCCGATAAGTTGGTGTGTATAATCCCCATTTAATTTATGTCTGTTAATAATTCAACAAAATGATTTACTGTTCCTCTTTGGATATCATCTTTTTTGAATGACAGCGCAAGAAATATAACCACGAAAGGTTGTTAGACATGGAGATCATCGCACTGCAATCAGAGCTGACAAAATTCATCTTAGCCGAGGTATTGGAAAAAGATGGAGTATTTTCCATTGCACAATCCGTAAAGTATAAGGACCAGTATGGCGCAGACTGGCTCGCTAGATTATTGTAAGAAGTATGAGAAGCATGTGTAAAGTCCAAGAACATTTCTGTCGGGGATCTAATACCAGGGTACCCAATGAGGTGGGACTAATGACCATCGAATGTTGACGCTTCCAGTCAGACAAAGAGCACTACTACACTTCTTGCCTGAACGACGGAAGACTGGTTCCACCTCGCCCGATGGCTAAGGGCTAGCTCTGCCTCGCCCAATGTCCAAGGGCAGGCTCCGCCCCGCCTGACCCCCGAGGGTTGGCCTCCACCTCGCCCAATGACTAAGGGCTGGTTCCATCTCGCCCGACGTCCGAGGACAGGCTCTGCCTCGCCCGACATTCGAGGGCAGGATCCACCCCGCCTGACCCCTAAGGGCTAGCCTCCGCCTCGCCCGACGGCTAAGGGTTGGCTCTGCCTCACCCAATGTTCAAGGGCAAGCTTCGCCCCGCCCGACCCCCAAGGGCTGGCTCCGCCGAGCCCGACGATTGCACCCTGCTCCTTCATGATGATAAGCACAGGGTACAACTGGACATTCAAGTCAAACGCAGTACCAAGGACCATGCCCTACATGCCTATAGTAAGGTACCGTCAGGATATGATGGGACGGATGCTTTAGGTCCTTTTCGATGTAACAGTGCCCGAATAGTGTTGTAGGCACCAACTTTTGTCCCACAGTGTAGTAGGTGCTGCCTTTAGTCCTCGGGCGTGGATACTAACAAAGGCATACGATAGCCACTATGGTCCAAGATAGAAATCACATCATCTACAGTGATGGACGTATGGTCACTTCCCCTGTTACTCCCCGAAGGGTCATAGCTTGGCTCTCCGGCACACCGCACCATCCGCCGGCGTAGGATGGGATGCACCCACTTGCTAAAAGAGGCCAGGGCATGGCCTATGAGGATCAGCGAACATGCCACCTCTGACACGGTTTGTTGTGTTAAGCAGGGCAGGCACAGAGAAAAAGGAAGACCCGGCTCCCTCAAAGGACCTTCTATACCTTCGGCATTTTCCTTTTTTCTCCCATCTGTAACCCCTGCTCTCCCCTTGGCCTATAAAAGAGAGGAGGGCAGGGCTCCCCACTAGAGGGACCAACTTTTGATGGATCAGTTCAACACACAACACATCACACATACCACCGAGCAGCGACCGTGCTCTTGGCATCCTTTCGACATTCCTTCAGAGACCTAGGACCTCTCCCTCTCTCAACCATTTGTACCCCCTACTATGAACCTTTTTTCAGTACTAATAACATGAGCAGCAGCAGATTGGACATATGGACATTCAGCCCAAACTAGTATAAATCTTGTGCCCTTTAGTGCACCATCCGAGCCTAACGTGCAACAATCACAAATTTACTAGCCGGTGTTTGTTTCGAAACACCGACAGTTGGCGCGCCAGGTAGGGGCCTTTGCACATTCCGAATCAAGCCTCGGATGGCTAACTGCGCAATAAGCTGGGTCCTGGGTGCGCATGTGTGTTTTAGTGACCTAGACTTCATCGTCACACTGGGAGGAGAGTTGGCGTGGGCCCATGCCGCCGTCCAATCTCTCCCCTCTGTCAACTTCAACTACGGGAGGCTTGAGCGCCAGCCCAGTGTCTCCCTTGGACCATAGACATCTAGGGAGGACTCGCACTGCCTCACCCTCTCTCTAGAACACTCCACACAGAGTGCCCTGACGATGTTTCCGTTCGGTCTCCACAACGCCGTGGCGACCGTTAGCCACCTTGTGGCACAGCGCATGATCCTATCCCCCTCGAACGAGTTTATAGGGATGATCGAGAACATTATGAAATCCCTCCATGGCCTCCTCGTGGAGGGGCTAGGGTCAGACTCTAGCTCTGACTCTGGCAAGGGGATCCATCATCCCTCCCAGGAATGTTTCATGGTAGAAACCTCCGAGGGACGCATTGAAAACATCTCCACAGAGGAGACTACCCAGGTAGGCAACCTCTGCGGCATAACTGAGAGGTGGACAGTGGCCCCACCTCACATAGGGGTGTTGCAGCTGAGAGCCTGAAAGCAAGAAATAGACAAAGCCGGACAACAGCTCGTTCGGGAGTACGTGGAGGTCGATGAGGAGATCAGGCGTCGCAAAGATGGTGGGCACACACGCGTCGTGGCCCGTGACGTAAACCAAAGGGTCATCGTCGATGATGAAACCCTTCCCCACTTCGCTCAGGTGAGCTAGAACATCACCGCTGTGACGGCCTTACTCCATGGCCTTCCAGAGGCCGCAACGCCCAAGGATCACTGGGTCCACTGTGAAATCCGCACGCTACTTGAGCATGTGGCAGCATATGCCCTCAGTATGTCTCCCCAGAGACGCATCAGTCCACCAAGCGCCGCAAGGCAGCGGGTAGTGCGCTGCAATCACGGTACATCAATGTCTCAGCCACAACCATGATGCACAAGCACCCTCGAAGCCCGTAGATGTACCTATAGTGACCTGAGGGAAGGAGCCTGCCGCGACTATCATCCTCGACGCAGTGGATGCTATGATAGCGGCGAGGACCAGAGCCTAAGCCCTGGCCTCCCAGGGCCTCAGGCCTTCAGTCGGCACATTCTCAACATTGTGTTCCTGCTAAGGTATCGACCGCCTACTAATATCTCTAAGTACTCTAGGAAGACAAACCCCAGGCTTTGGCTTGAAGACTATCGGCTTGCCTATCAAGCTAGTGGTGCGGTTAATGATGACTTCATTATCCACAACCTTCCACTGTTCTTGACCGATTCATCTCAGGCATGGTTGGAACACTTGCCATCCAACGCAATCCAAAGTTGGGCAGATCTGAAGGAGATCTTTGTGAGAAACTTCTAGGGCACGTACAAATGCCCTAAGAACCCATGGGACCTCAAGAACTACCACCAGAAGGCTAGTGAGACCCTCTGTGGGTACATCCGGCGCTTCTCCTAGTAGTGCAACGAGCTCCCTAACGTCACCGACGTCGATGTGATCAGAGCCTTCCTATCCAGGATGACCTATGAGTCCTTGGTTCATAAGTTGGGATGCAAGGGCCCGCAGACCACTAAGGAGCTCCTAGACATCACCACTAGCCATGCCTCAGGAGAAGAGGCGGTCAGAGTGATCTTCGATCGCCTCAAGGGCAAGGCAAGGCGGGACGAGGGTGCCAACGAAGGCACCTCCAATCGTTTCGCCAAAAGAAAAAATAAGAAGCAGCGGTGCGAGGACCCACTCATGGCTGTTGCTGACCGCAAGGGTGGTCAGAAGCCCATGGAGGGCGCTCCAAACCACTTTGAGAAAATGCTCGAGGGGTCATGCCTGAACCACGCCTTCCCCATAAAGTATCTGCTCAAGGACTACAGCCTCATGCGGAAGTTCTTGTCTGGAGGCTCCAACAAAGGGGAGCAGGGGAAGGAACCTGGCCCTGCTATGGATGACGCCGAGGAGAAGGACAACGCCGAGGAGATGGACGGTGGCTTTCCAACACCAGACGGCTGCCTCATGATCTTCGGGCGATCAATGGCTTATGACTCCAAACATCGTCAGAAGGTCTCACGCCGCCAAGTCTACACGGCCCAACCAGCCACACCTCCCTTTCTCCGGTGGTCGGAGTTCACCATAACCTTCGATCTGACCGACCATCCGGATACCATCCCGCACCCGAGAAGGTATTCGCTTATGGTCGACCCGATCATCGGCCCAAAACACCTCACCAAAGTTCTGATGGACGGAGGCAGCGGCCTCAACATCATGTATGCAAAGACGCTCGATGTAATGGGCATCGACTGAATGCACCACCACCCAATCCAAGCTTCTTTCCATGGCATCATGCCTAGGAAGCAGGCCATGCCACTCAGACAGATCAATCTGCTTATTACCATTGGGGATCAGTTCAATTATAGGACTGAGACCCTCACCTTCGAGGTGGTTGGGTTCCTCAGAACCTTCCATGCCATCCTGGGACATCCATGCTACGTGAAGTTCATGGCCATCCCCAACTACACATACCTCAAGCTAAAGATGCCATTCCCCTATGGGGTCATCACCATCGGCACCTCCTTCCAGCATGCCTACGAGTGTGAGGTCGAGTGCTGTGGCCACGCCATGGCAATCATCGCCTCTAGGGAGCTCGCCACCCTCAAGGAGGAGGTCACCAAAGGAGGGCCTAACGCAAAAAAGTCGACCAGGTTGTTTGAATCGGCCAAGGGCTCCAAGGAGGTCCTCATAGATCCCAGCAGCTCTGAGGGTAAAACGATACACGTTGGTACCACACTCTCCCCCGAATTGGAAAGCATGCTCATTGACTTCCTTCGCGACAACAAAGACATCTTTGCATGGATAAACCCTAGTATATGTCAGGTATTCTGAGGGAGGTCACCGAGCATACCTTGAAAATCCATCTAGGCTCCAAGCCGGTGAAGCAACACCTGTGCCGCTTCGATGAGGAAAAGCATAGGGCCATTGGTGAGGAGATAGCAAAACTATCGGTCGTTGGATTCATTAGGGAAGTACATCACCCAGAGTGGTTAGCCAATCCTGTCCTTGTACGAAAGAAGAGCGGGAAATGGAGGATGTGTGTTGACTATACGGGCCTCAACAAGGCGTGCCCAAAGGATCTATTTTCTTTACCACGCATAGACCAAATAGTCGACTCTACCTTAGGGTGCGAAACCCTCTGCTTCCTTGATGTGTTGTCTAGCTACCATCAAATCATGATGAAAGAGTTTGACCAACTCACAACATCTTTTATCACCCCCTTTGGATTATTCTGCTATGTTTCGATGTCGTTTGGTCTGAAGAACGCTGGGGCAACATACCAGCGATGTATGCTCAGATGCTTTGGGGACCTCATTGGGTGGACTGTTGTGGCCTACGTTGACAACATCATAGTTAAGTCCAAATGGGCTGACCACCTAATTCTCAATCTCGAGCAAACCTTTGCGAAACTCCAGGCGAATGGCATCAAACTCAATCTCAAGAAATGTGTTTTCAGGGTCCCGTGGGGTATGCTACTCGGCTTCATCGTCTTCGAGCATGGCATCAAAGCCAACCCAGAGAAAATCTTAGCCATCACAATGATGGGCCTGATTCAGAACATAAAGGGGGTTCAGTGAATCATAGGGTGTCTCACTGCCCTCAGCTAATTCATCTCGCGCCTTGGCAAACAAGGACTCCCCCTTTATTGGCTCCTGAAGAAAGCCGACCACTTTGAGTGGACATCCAGGGCCCAGGAGGCGCTTGACATGGTCAAACTACTTCTGACAAAGCCCCTGATCCTAGTTCCCTCGAGTGACAAAGAATTCCTCCTACTATACATAGCGGGTACCACGCAAATGGTCAGTGCCACCCTGGTGGTAGAACAGGAGGAAGAAGGGCACACCCTCAAAATCCAATGCCCTGTGTACTTCATCAGCGAGGTACTATCCGACTCCAAAACCCGCTACTCCCAAATCTAGAAGCTCCTTTACACCATCCTCATCACCAAGAGGATGTTACGCCACTACTTTGAGTCACATCCCGTGATGGTTGTGACATTGTTCCCCCTTGATGAGGTCGTCTAGAGCCAAGATGCCATAGGAAGAACTACAAAATGGGCACTCGGGCTGATGGATCAAGGCATCACATATGCCTCTCGAACAGTGATCAAATCCTAGGTATTAGCTGACTTCATCGCCGAATGGACCGAGGTCCAAACACCACCGGCGGTCGTCGATCAAGAGTACTGGACGATGTACTTCGATGGATCACTGATGAAAAAGGGTGCCAGCACGGGGCTGGTCTTCGTATCACCCCTCGAGGTCCACATGAGGTACATGGTTCGGCTCCATTTCCCCTCATCAAATAATGTGGCTGAATACGAAGCACTCATCAATGGCCTATGCATCGCCGTCGAGTTGGGCATCCGACGCCTCGATATTTGGGGTGACTCTCAGCTGGTGGTTAACCAAGTCATGAAGGAGTCAAGCTGCCATGACACCAAGATGGCTGCGTACTGCCAAGAGGTCCGATGGCTAGAGGACAAGTTCGATGGCCTCAAAATCAATCACATCCCAAGGTGCCTCAATGAGGCGGCTGACGCACTTGTGAAAGCAGCGTCCGGTCGAGAGCCAGTGCCGATGGGCGTCTTCACCAATGACCAGCACAAACCCTCAGTGTGCTATGAGGGGTCAGAATGGGCTGATGATGGTCCATCTGATCCAGCCCTAGGGGCACACCAATCAGCCGCTCCACCCAACCCTGGTGTCATGGAGCTTGAAGAGGATCCAACGATAGAGCCCGACCCTCTAGATGACTAGAGAACACTCTACCTCGACTACCTCCTCCGTGACACACTACTAATGGACAAGATAGAGGCTTGATGGCTCACACGTCATGCCAAATCCTTCGTTCTTGTAGAGGGTGAACTCTACAAAAGGAGCCACACTAGGATCCTACAGCTCTGTATTCCCATCGAACAGGGGAAGCTTCTGCTAAGCGATATCGACGGTGGGGTCTACGGTCACCATGCTATGCCTAGAACCTTGGTTGGGAACGCATTATGACAAGGCTTCTACTGGCCCACTACAGTAGCTGACGCTAAGCAAATCGTACGCACCTGCGAAGGGTGCCAGTACTATGCTCGGCAAACTCACCTCCTAGCCCAGGCACTCCAGATGATCCCCATCACGTGGCCCTTTGTGGTCTGGTGGCTCGATCTGGTTGGGCCTCTCAAAAAGGCACTCGAAGGCTACACCCACTTGCTTGTCACCATAGACAAGTTCACAAAATGGATCAAAGCTCAGCCGATCTCCGAAATCAAATCCAAGCAAGCTGTGTTGTTCTTCCTTGAAATCATCCATCGCTTTAGAGTACCGAACTCCATCATCATAGATAATGGCACATAGTTCACCAGTAAGAAATTCATTTGATTTTGTGATAAACAACACATCCGAGTCAATTGGGCTGCCATCGCGCACCCCCGAACGAACGGGCAGGTCGAGCACGCAAACGACAAGCTCCTACAGGGCCTCAAGCCTAGGATCTTCAACCGGTTGAACAAGTTCAGCCCACGTTGGGCCGCCAAGCTCCCTGCGGTGTTCTAGAGCCTAAGGACAACTCCCTACTAGCCCACCAGCTACACGCCTTTCTTTATGGTCTACGGTTCCGAGGTTGTCCTCCCGACGGACCTCGACTACGGAGTGCCAAGAATCAGAGCATATAATGAACAGGGAGCCGAGGCATCCCACAAAGATGCCATGGACCAACTAGACGAAGCCCACGACATCGCCCTCCTCTGTTCGACCAAATACCAGCAGGTGCTGCGTCAGTACCATGGCCGACGGGTGCGGGACTGAGCCTTCAACGTCAAGGACCTTGTTCTCCGCCTCGTGCAGAGCAACAAGGACCGCCACAAGCTCTCCCCACCCTAGGAGGGACTGTACATCATCACAGAAGTACTCCAGCTAGGCGCCTACAAGTTGAAAACCATTGACGGCGAGGTCTTCACCAACGCCCGGAACATTGAGCAGCTACGTCGTTTTTTCCCTTAATAAACGCATACTTTCCTTTATCAGTTTTGTCTTCAGAAATCCCTAATCTTTAGTGACATCTGGCCCCTACAAATTGCAAGGGGTCGGACCTCACTCAGGGGCTGATACAAGCGATATAAGTACGTTTATCTTACAAACACTTCCTATGTGTTACCTCTGCAAACGTTCTCTAAATTTTCCATTCTTCTCATAACAAGTCCTAAGGACTAAGATTTCGAAAACAAATTCTAAGTACAACTGGTAGGACTGTGGGAAACCCATGCCCCAATGGCTATGACCTCCTTGCTCACCAGCATGATCAGAATTGATTCACTCGCACTCCTAGTTTTTGTGACCTGAACCATGGGAAGGGTCAGAAGGAACTAAAACCTCTTCTATAGAAAAAAGAGGAATCTAAAAAACTATTTGCCATAACAAAAGATGAAAATTTGTTTATTCTTGCACAAATTCACCGCTTACAAAGTGATCCCAACATGAAAAGGACTAATGTATTCATAAATACAAAAGACTGTTCACTCGGGGGCTCCCCCACAAACTTATTCGATTATAGTTCCTGACCAGCCCTACTATGAGTACTGCTACGGTCACCGCGCCACGCTCTACATCGGCGATGCCCTACCCCTCCAAGGGATCCTCGAGGGCACCGTCATCTGCAATGTTGAGCACCACGTCAGCGACTGTGGTGCCCTCCACCGGGGCGTCCAAGGACTATGCCATCATCATCAGCCGCAACCCTAACAACGGCACCTCCGCCGTGGCGTCCGGGGACTACGCCATCGCCATTAGTCGCAACCCTAACAACAGCACCTAGGTGGGGGGTGTTTTCCACTGAGGAAAAGCCATAATGAACGACTGCAAGGCCGATGACCCTCGGCACCCTCTAGTGCCCCTCCTCCTTCGGTGGCAGTGGCCCCTTCTCAGCAAAGGTGGCCTACACCACCTCATCTATGTTGGATGACCTCTGGCTTGACATTGTGCTCCAGATTCACAAGCGGATCTATGAGTTTTTCTCTCCCTGGCATTACCCTCTCTCACTTAGGACCCGCTGTGACGTAGGAATGCATTCGGTGGAAAATAAAGAGAAGAAGGTAGCGGCCCAAGAACAGGCGAGAGAATGGGATGAGAACTCCCCTCCTCCTCCCTATTTAAGGAAGAGGCGCAGCAACTGAGGAAAGGCAAAAGGTTGGGACGAAAAACTTTCTGCTTTCCCCTATTCAATGCAGGTGGGAAATCAATGCTGACGGGAATCTGTGGGGACGCGCCTAAACCGATGGGACGCGCTCTATTCGACGAAACGTCGCCTGGTCAAATAGGACATTGCCTGCGAGTGGCCTGCCACTAATGCGCGTTGGGCGCGTGAACCAGGGCACACCTGCATGTAGGCGACTCTCTGCTTCCCCAGGCAGGACCATGGAATGACCCGACGATGGAACCCCCATCCAATGGGGGCCCAACAAGCCTCCTGGGTCGATCGGACGGCCCAGGCGAGACGATGAATGAACAGCCATAGAAAGATAAGCACATCCGCTTTCTTACTTTGCGCGTTAATTTCATTACCGAGTTTCCCACCCGGCAACGGTAGGGGCACGGACACCACTCGGGGGCTGCCGAGACTGTCTACCTATTTATACATCCTCTTCACCCGACCCCTCCTTACATCTAAAAAATCAGAAGCACAATGTGAGGGTATAACACTTTGAATGCAACTAGGCGAACCGCCAGACCCTATGCCCCGACAGCTACAGTGTTTTTTGTTCACCAACATAATTGAATTCACAGTTCCTCGCATCGCAAGCTTTAGCTCCCGCCTTCTCGAGAAGGGTAAGGAGGGGTCCTCCTACATAATCTCCTTCGAGGAGAAGCTATCAGGTCTCCTAAATCAATCGAACGGCCTTGATCGCCGCCGAGAGACTAAAATGAAAAATGGCAATTCTTATGCAGGTTACACCAACCTCATTGCCAACATCGGACCCAAACCCCGCACTGACATATTTGGTAAGAGCTTCCTATTGCTCACGCCACCAGGGTAATGTTACCAACCCCCTGCTTTCGTTTCAATTAAATTGTACATTGAATCCATACATCCAAATGTTGCATATGCAAATCGCTGCATCCCAACACTTCGTGTTGAGTCACGAAGCGGCAGCCGCCTCATTCAATATGAGTGGCGACTAATCGAGGTTCGAAGGTCGGTACACAAAGGGCTCAAGGCCGCCTCACATCAAACAGAGCCAAGGGAGAAAAACCGAGATGAGCCCCAGCGGCCTTGCCCGGCCCCGCTCAGAAGCGGACAGGGACATCTCGACCTTTCTCGTTCGATTCTAACCCTAAGCCAAACCTATAGAATCTCCATCGAGGAGAGGCCAATGGGCCACCTGAGCCTATCGAACAGCTCAGGCATCTACCGGGAGGCGGGTTAAGAAGTAGTGAAATGCCACATGAGGGCTCTACCGACCCCGTCAGCGAATGATGGACCCAGATTTCACACGAACGTACCCGTTAGCGAGCTCATTGAGCACGACACTCGAGCCATCGAGGAAAGTGTCATCAACTCAGCCCCTTTGGTTGTGAAAACCAAGGATGGGGTAATGCGTGAAACATGGCCGAACCCTAACAGACCCTAATGGGCTTAGGGGCTCGAGCCACTCGATCCATGATTGAGAGACCAAGGTTCGAAGGCTGACCCACGAAGGGTCTAAGGCCGCCTCATGTCCAACAAGAGCCAAGGGAGAAAAACGTAGATGAGCCTCAGCGGCCTTTGCCTAACCCGCATTAAGGCGGGAAGGGTCATCTCAACCTTCTAGTTCAATCTAGCCTCTAGCCAAGCCCATAGAATCCCCATTGAGGGGGAATCTGTTAGAAGGCGGGTCAAGGAGCAACGGAAGGCCACCCAAGGACTTTGCTGACCTTGTCGCAAAGCAAACAGGATTGGATTCTGTCTGAACATCCCCGTTAGCGAGCTCATACAGCACGCCACTCGAGCCATCGAGGCAAGTGACGTCACCTTAACCCCTCTAGTTATGGAAACCGTGGACAGGGCGATAGTCACAAAACGAGCCGGCCCTTGACCGAATCCCCACCATGCGCAAGGGCTTAGGGAAGGCTAGGCTAGCAATAAGATCAAATGCACGATCACACAGCGATCGCCAAAATCCTAAGTAAGGGGTATGTGCGAATGCAAGACTAAGTTCGCGACCCTCGCTTCGGTCTCTAGTAACATCCGGTCCCAGCGATCGCAAGGGGTCGGATGTCACTCGGGGGCTGACAAAGGTACGAGTACCTCCTTAATTTTTTTGAAACAGTCATTACATCAGACCTTTTCCTTGCGTTGAGACTAGCGGCAAGGTTTGGGGGAACAAATAGGTAAGACCGCAAAAAGCCCACACTCAGACGGCTATGGTAATTTCGCTCACCAGCACAATCAAAATTTCCCCTGAACACCTCGGGCCCTACAGTCTTAACAAGTGGAAGGGTCGGATCACATAAATCTTTTTTCATCACAAAAAGGGAAAAAGGTAAGATCAAACAAACAAAATGAAATTCCGAAACAAAGCCATGAATCTGTTTTCGACACGAAAGTACCGACACTTGTCCACATATTATAGACAAATATTTATTTCAACTAACTAACTACCCCTCCGAGGGAGAACCATGTCTTCAATTTTGCTCGCTAGGTTTTTCGCGAGAGGAGTCACTGCCACTTCTATTTCATCCAGCTCGGAGAGCTCATAGCTAGGCACAAAACCCAGGCTCATTGTCCTCAGGTTGATGTTATCATCATAATGCGAGTGGGCAATGGCGAAGGCTTGGATAACCCCTCGGCGAAAAGCTTCCTTCTCCAACTGGCGCACCAGCGCTGTGATATCTACAGCATGGGCCATAAGCGAGCTGGTCCCTTCTGCCTGCACCACCTACAGGTTGTCACAGACAATGCTTAGGCCAACCTTCAAGAGTTCGAGCTCATCGCTCTCCGCCTAAAGAACACTCCTCGCTTTGGTGAGATCCCTAGCAAGTTTGACAGCGGTGCCCTTGGCCTTAAGCTTCTGAGCCATTGCGGTATCAAGCTCGGCCTAGAGGGAGCTGATCCTCTAATGTGCCTTGT